>NC_069503.1:914629016-914999016 GCF_027579735.1 Bombina bombina
ACAAGATATACCTGTGAATTTAAAATAATTTATTGCTGATTCTATTCAGAAGGCTTTGTCTGCCATTCTGCCTTCTAATAAACGTAAAAAGGTCTTTTAAAACTTCTAATAAAGTTGATGAAATTTCAAATTACCGACAACATACTGAATTATCCTTCTCTGATGAGGATCTATCTGGTTCAGAAGATCCTTCCTCAGATATTGACACTGACAAATCTACTTATTTATTTAAAATAGAGTATATTCGTTCTTTGTTAAAAGAAGTGTTGATTACATTTGGATATGGAGGAAACTAGTCCTCTTGATATTAAAGCTAGCAAACGTTTAAATTCTGTTTATAAACCTCCTGTACTTATTCCAGAGGTTTTTCCAGTTCCTGATGCTATTTCTGATATGATTTCTAAGGAATGGAATAGGCCTGGTACTTCTTTTATTTCTTCTTCAAGGTTTAAAAAATTGTATCCTTTACCAGCATTTACTTTAGAGTTTTGGGAAAAGATCCCCAAAGTTGATGGGGCTATCTTGGGGCTATCTCTATTCTTGCTAAACGTACTACTATTCCTATGGAAGATAATACTTCTTTTAAAGATCCTTTAGATAGGAAACTTGAATTTTTTCTAAGGAAAGCATATTTATATTAAGTTCATCTTCTCAGGCCTGCAATTTCTTTGGCTGATGTTGCAGCTGCATCAACTTTTTGGTTGGAAAATTTAGAGCAACAAGAATTGGATTCTGATTTGTCTAGCATTGTTCGCTTGCTTCAACATGCTAATCATTTTATTTGTGATGCCATTTTTGATATTATCAAAATTGATGTTAAATCTATGTCTTTAACTATTTTAGCTAGAAGAGCTTTGTGGCTTAAATCTTGGAATGCTGACATGACTTCTAAGTCTAGATTGCTATCTCTTTCTTTCCAAGGTAATAAGTTATTTGGTTCTCAGTTGGATTAGATTATTTCAACTGTCACTGGGGGGAAGGGAGTTTTTTTGCCTCAGGAGAAAAGACCTAAGGGTATATCTAAAGCTTCTAATTGTTTTCGTTCTTTTCGACAGAATAAGGAACAGAAACCTAATCTTTCCCCCAAGGAATCTGTTTCCAATTGGAAGCCTTCCTCAAATTGGAATAAATCCAAGCCATTTAAGAGACCAAAGCCAGCCCCCAAGTCCGCATGAAGGTGCGGCCCTCATTCCAGCTCAGCTGGTAGGGGGCAGATTAAGATTTTTTCAAGGATGTTTGGACAAATTCTGTCCAAAATTAATGGATTCTGAGTATTGTCTCTGCGGGGTACCGAATAGGATCCAGAGTAAGACCTCCTGTGAGAAGATATTTTCTCTCACGCATCACAGCAAATCCAGTAAAGGCTCAGGCTTTCTTGAAGTGTGTTTCAGACCTTGAGTTTTCAGGGGTAATCATGCCAGTTCCGTTTGAGGAACAGGATCTTGGGTTTTATTCAAATCTATTCATTGTCCCAAAGAAAGAAAATTCATTCAGACCAGTTCTGGATATGAAAATTTTAAATCGTTATGTAAGAATACCAACTTTCAAAATGGTGACTTTAAGGACTATTCTGCCTTTTGTTCAGCAAGGACATTATATGTCCACAATAGACTTGCAGGATGCATATTTTCATATTCTGATTCATCCAGATCATTATCAGTTTCTGAGATTCTCTTTTCTAGACAAGCATTACCAATTTGTCGCTCTTCCTTTTGGTCTAGTAACAGCTCCAAGAGTCTTTTCAAAGGTTCTCGGTGCCCTACTCTCTGTAATCAGAGAGCGGGGTATTGCTGTGTTTCCTTATTTGGACTATATCTTGGTACTAGCTCAGTCTTTACATTCTGCAGAATCTCACACAAATCAACTAGTGTTGTTTCTTCGAAAACTTGGTTGGAGGATCAATTTACCAAAAAGTTCTTTGATTGTTCAGACAAGGGTCACCTTTTTAGGTTTCCAGATAGATTCAGTGTCCATGACTGCAGCATCGGACACAATCCCCTTTGCTCGTTTTCATATGAGACCTCTCCAGCTTTGTATGCTGAACCAACGGTGCAGGGATTATACAAGGATATCAAAATTAATATACTTAAATCCCAATGTTCAACTATCTCTGACTTGGTGGTTAGATCACCAACGTTAGTTCAAGGGGCCTCTTTTGTTTGTCCAACCTGGACTGTGATCACAACAGATGCAAATCTTTCAGGTTGGGGAGCTGTTTGGGAATCTCTGACAGCACAGGGGGTTTGGAAATCTCAAGAGGCGAGATTACCAATCAATATTTTGGAACTCCATGCGATTTTCAGGGCTCTTCAGATTTGGCCTCTGTTGAAGAGAGAACCGTTCATTTGTTTTCAGACAGAACATATCACAACTGTGGCAAATGTCAATCATCAGGGTGGGACTGACAGTCCCCAAGCTATGAAAGAAGTATCTCGGATACTTGCTTGGGCGGAATCCAGCTCCTGTCTAATTTCTGAGGTTCATATCCCAGGTATAGACAATTGGGAGACGGATTATCTCAGCCGTCAGACTTTACATCCGTGGGAGTTGTTCCTCCATCCAGATGTGTTTTCTCAGATTGTTCAGATGTGGGGTCTTCCAGAAATAGATCTGATGGCTTCTCATCTAAACAAGAAACATCCCAGGTACCTGTCCAGGTCCAGGGATCCTCAGGCGGAAGCAGTGGATGCGTTGACACTTCCTCTGTGTTATTAACCTGCTTATATTTTCCCGCCTCTAGTTCTTCTTCCAAGAGTGATATCCAAAATCATCAAGGAGCAATCATTTGTATTGCTGGTGGCTCCAGTATGGCCTCACAGGTTTTGGTATGCGGATCTTGTTCAGATGTCCAGTTGCCAACCTTGGCCACTTCCACTAATGCTGGACCTTCTGTCTCAACGTCAATTTTTCCATCAGGATCTCAAATCATTAAATTTGAAGGTATGGAAATTGAACGCCTAGGGCGCGATCCGATAAAGATTGTAGTTTGCGGCACAAGCGAGGGAACCCCCGCCGCCCGTAGTTTCAGCTCGCATCTCGGGCTATCCTATATACGGCGCCGTCAGATGCTAAAGTGCCGTAGTCTGATAAACCAGCGATGTCCAGAAATCTGCGTAATTACAAATTTCTGGAGTCGACAGTGACTTACGCCACTTTAGAAACTGCCAGCGCCTACAAAACCTGACTAAATTATTAAATCTCCCATACTGTCTAACACACCTCCCAAACATAGCCCGACACGATTGGTTCAGTCAATCGGATTGAACTTGAATCCGATTCAATCAGCTAATCAGATTTTTCTACCTTAATTTGACGGACGCCATCTTGGATGACGTCATTTAAAGGAACCTCATTCGTCGGGAAGTCGTCGTGCCGGATGGATGTTCCACGTCAGAGGAGCGAAGAAAGAAGATTAAAGATGCCGCTTGGAAGAAAACTTTGCCCCGATGGAGGACCTCTTCTCTGCCACTTGATTGAAGACATCGCAGGATGGAAGACTTCTTCTTTGCCGCTTGATTGAAGACATCGCCCGGATCGGATGAAGAGTTCTGCCCGGCTGGGTGAATACAAGGTAGGGAGATCTTCAGGGGGTAGTGTTAGATTTATTTAAGGGGGTTTTGGGTTAGAGTAGGGGTATGTGGGTGGTGGGTTGTAATGTTGGGGGTGGTATTGTATTTTTTTTTACAGGCAAAAGAGCTGATTTCTTTGGGGCATGTCCCGCAAAAGGCCCTTTTAAGGGCTGGTAAGGTAATAGAGCTGTTAACTTTTGTATTTTAGAATAGGGTAGGGACATTTTTTTATTTTGGGGGGCTTTATTATTTTATTAGGGGGCTTAGAATAGGTGTAATTAGCTTAAAAATCTTGTAATCTTTTTTATTTTTTGTAATTTAGTATTTGTATTTTAGTTTAGATATTTGTAGTTTATTTAATTTATTGATAGTGTAGGTGTATTTGTAACTTAGGTTAGGATTTATTTTACAGGTAAATTGGTAATTATTTTAACTAGGTAGCTATTAAATAGTTATTAACTATTTAATAGCTATTGTACCAAGTTAAAATAAATACCAAGTTACCTGTAAAATAAATATAAACCCTAAAATAGCTACAATGTAATTATTAATTACCGTATATACTTGAGTATAAGCCGACTCGAGTATAAGCCGAGACCCCTAATTTTTTCCCCAAAAAACCTGGAAAAGTTATTGACTCGAGTATAAGCCGAGGCTGGGAAATGCAGCAGCTCACAGTAAATTTCAAAAATAAAAATACAGGTAGATAACAATAAAATTGCTTTAATTGAGGCATGTGGAAAAGAGGGTCAACAAAAACAATATATTATCAGTATATTCAACAAAAACAATATATAACATTAAAGTACCAAGCTATAACACAAGCATCAAAATCCTTCAAAACTGGATTCCTCCTCCTCATCTGTATGTCCAAACAGAGCTTCAGCTGTAGCTGGTGTGAGGTTATCATCATATACATTGTCACAGAGTTCGCAGTCATCACTATCACAGCTGTCGTCCTCATACAAAGCACTGTCTTCACTGCCATCCATAGCATTACTTATGGCACATTTCTTGAAGGCGTGCTTCACCATGTCCTCTGGAATGTCTTCCCATGCATCACGAACCCATTTTGCTATCAGTTCTATGTCAGGCTTCATCATATTTCCACCTTTTGTCAGTCGGGCTTGACCAGATGACATCCATTCGCACCACATCTTTTGCACACGGTCTTTGAAAGGTTTATTTAAACACACATCTAAGGGCTGTAATACAGATGTAAGCCCACCTGGAATAACGGCTAAAGTAACTTGAGAAGACTTTGCCAATATTTTTATGTCATCAGATGTGTGGGCTCTGAACATATCCCAAACTAGCAATGATGTTTTTTTCTTTAAGGCTGCTCCTGGTCGTCCGTTCCAAACTTCTTCCAGTCACTTTTTTGTTCCATCTTCATTCATCCAGCCTTTAACATGTGTGCGCACTGTAATTCGTGGTGGGAAATTGACCTTTTTAGGCAAGCGTTCTTTTAAAAATAATGACAGGCCGCAGCTTAGTTCCATTAGCCAAACATGACAGAACGACTGTAAAATGGGTGGTTCTGAGTAAAACAGTTTTGTCTCCCAAACTTGCCACGGTTCTGTTGCTTGGAAGATCAAAGGTCATAGGTGTTTCATCCATATTCCCAATATCTCCCAGGTCATAGTTATGGATCTTTCTTTGTTTTATGATGAATGAATGGAATGACATCACTTTTTCATCAAGGTCTTTTGGCAACTTCTGTGAAATCTTTGTTCTTTGCCGCAAACATAGGCCATACCTATTCATGAAGCCAGTACACCATCCTGCTGATGCAACAAAATTTTCAATGCCTGGTGCTTTTAATTTGTCATCTTTAGCCATTTGAAGGGCACGTAAGCGAATTCCCATGCGTGTTACGCAGTAACCATTTTGACGACACTCCATAACCCATTTATGCAATTCAGTCTCTAGAGCCCCATATGGAGTTGTTAAACCACGTCGAGCTTTTTTTGCCTTTGGAATCTTTTCCAAGTCAGCCTTCATTTTCCGCCACTCCCTCACTTGTTTTTCATCAACACCAAATTCCCTACTTGCAATACTGTTATTGCTTTTTTTCTGCTCTTGACACAACCTTTAGTTTGAAAGCAGCTTCGTATGACCTGCATTTTTGTTTTGGTGCAGGATTAGAAGTACTGAGATAAATTTCTAACAGTAAAAAAAAAAACGTAAAAAAAAAATGCCATACCATAAAATAAAAATATACCGTACCGTAAACCCAACTCTAAAAATACTGTAACTAGAGTACAATCAAAATAAAGCTCTATCTGCTCCTCCCCCCCCCCAAAAAAAATATAATTTGACAATATGTATGTGTATATTATGTCATATTTGCAAAGAACTTTTATGTCTGAAGAAAAGAACTGCAGTGTCTTCAAGCAATGCTTTGCAATTGTGACACTACAAAAATAAACAATAATTTATTGTAACTGCTTACCGTATATATTGCTCGTTTGCGTCCGGGGTTCATGGTAGTCTTTCATGCTATGAAACAGAGCATGTGCAGGCTCCTTACCTCTAGCGCAAGTCCTTGGTAAGTTCTTTTTTTTTTTGTTCACTGGAGTATAAGCCGAAGTGGATTTTTCTGCCCAAAAAGTGGGCTGAAAAATTCGGCTTATACTCAAGTATATACGTACATTGTAGCTATCTTAGGGTTTATTTTATAGGTAAGTATTTAGATTTAAATAGGAATATTTTAATTAATAATATTAATATTAATTAGATTTATTTTAATAAGAATTTAGTTAGGGATGTTAGAGTAAGATAGGGTTATTATACTTAATATATATATAATATAATAACGATATTAACTATATTAACCCTAATATAATTAGGGTTAATATAGTTAATATATATAATATAATAACTATATTAACTATATTAACCCTAATATAATTAGGGTTAATATAGTTAATATATATAATATAATAACTATATTAACCCTAATATAATTAGAGTTAATATAGCTGGAGGCGGTGTAGGGGGATTAGATTAGGGGTTAATCTATTTAATATAGCTGGCGGCGGTATAGGGGGATTAGATGAGGGGTTAATGTAATTAATATAGCTGGTGGCGGGGTAGGGGGATTAAATTAAGGGTTAATGTAATTAATATAGCTGGCGGCAGTGTAGGGGGATTAAATTAGGGGTTAATAATTTTAATATAGCTGGCGGCGGGGTAGGAGCTCAAATTAGGGGATAGATAATGTAGATGGCAGTGGTGTAAGGGGCTCACATTAGGGGGTAGGTAATATAGATGGCGGCGGGGTAGGAGCTCACATTAGGGGGTATGTAATGTAGCTGGCAACGGTGTAGGGGGATCAAATTAGGGGGTTATACTTTTTTATTTTTTTTTATTTTCAACAGCTTTATTAGAATATCTAAGTTTACAACATAGTTTATAAAACATAGTGCAACATTAAATTACAACGTAGTTTATAAAACATAGTGCAATATTAAATCAAAACAATGTTCAATTGCCTCACATCGATACATCCTATAACAATGGGTTAGTTTGCTCAACTATATGTTCAGATTCCCCCCTGTGGCACTCCTCCCGTGATCTCTCCCCCGACCCCACCAGAGGGCCATCATGTCAACTGCTCATGTTTAAGGGTGAGATTTGCGTGTCTGTAGGTCCACTGTGAAGTCGAACAGGAGCACAGCTATGCTAGACTTGTACCCTCCTGCCCATCTCCCCATCCTATGCTGAATTAATATGGTTGTAAGAGTAGGTGTTTCTTAGGATGTCCCTCCTAACTACTCTGTTTGAAATTATTTAACCAGTGGGGGTTGCGGGGAGGTGGGCAAAGGAGAGGGCAGAAGCCGCTGTTGAAGGGAAAGAGGGGAGGGAGGTGGTGCGGGGCTGGGGCGAGTGATGGGGTCTGCTTTTGGGATATGCCCGAAAACAACTAGTTTGGGTCCCATATGTGAAGCATCATCTCATGTGTCTCTGCCGTACCGTTTTTAATGTAGTGGAATCGCTCTAGTTGTAAAAGTGTGTCTACCTGTTTAATCCACTCCTGTAAAGTGGGGATTGTAGTGGTTTTCCAGTATCGGGGGATCAGCATCTTTGCGCCACTTAGCATTGTCAAAAGTAATTTATGCTTTGCCGGGAGTTTAAACCGCGGTAGTCCTGTGAAAAGAAGTATTTTGGGGTCATGGGGGACAATAACTTCTAATGTTTTGCAAATATGTGTTACAACATCTGTCCAGAATTGTTGGAGTTTGGGGCAGTCCCACCATATATGTAAGATGGAACCCTCTGCCGTGCAATCCCTCCAGCATTTACCCGAGGATGATGGGTACATCATCTTTAATCTATTCGGGGTGAGGTACCACCTGGTTAAGAATTTAAGATTATTCTCTTGAACTTGTGCTGATATGGAAGCGCTCTTGTTGTCAGCAAAAACACTCCTCCAGACTTTTGGAGATAGCTCTGTTCCCAGTTCCCTCTCCCAGGCTTTTGTGTAAGTTGGGTGATGGTCAGTGTCATGCTTTTGGAGTATTTTATATAGGAAGGAGATTAGGTGAGGGCGGGAGTACTCTGCTAGGCAGAGTTTTTCAAAGTCAGTCAGTTGTCGTAGGAGGGCTTTCTTGTCTCTGTGGGATGTGACAAAGTGTGTTATCTGTGCGTGTGCTAACCAGTTTAAGTGAGTCTCTGCTTCCGCTAAGTCTTCCCACTTTTTAATTTTGTGATTTTGTGTTAAGTGTGATATTGTGTTCAGCTTAATCGGCTGGCCCTGATGTGTGTACTTCACTACCGAGCCTAAGGTAAGGGCCGGGTTGCTCATATATGGTGTCATGGGGGATGTTGGAGAGGATATGTGTGTGAGATTATGTGCGATTTTGTCCCACATCTCGAACAATTCCTTAAGGAGGGGGTATCTTTCAATAATCATTGGGCGGTCTTTTTTTAGCGTCCAAGCTAGGTACCCAGGGTTATTAATGTGTAAAATTGCTCTGTCCACTTGTATCCAGTGTTTTGTGGCATCATTTGTGCTCCAATCTACCAGTCTTTGCAGCATTATGGCCTTTCTGTATGTCTGAATATTTGGAACGCCCAATCCCCCTTCCTCCTTTGCCAAATACTGAGTTCGTTTGTTAACTCTTGGTTTTACCCCATTCCAGATGTATGACTCCAATGTACTCTGGAGTTTTGTGATGTAATCTCCCGGTAGAGGGATAGGTAAAGTTTGTAGGAGGTAGAGTATCCTAGGGAGGACATTCATCTTTAGAACACTGATTCTACCCAGCCACGACAATTTTTTATTTTTCCAGTTGGAAAGATCATTAGTTATCGACCTCTCCAACTGTTTGTAGTTAGCTTCAAACACTATGTTGGGGTCTGCTGATAGGTACACACCTAGATATTTCATTTTAGTTAGTTGTCTTCTTAACGGGATAGATGACATTAGCTGGGATAGTTTGTCTTCTGTTACATTTATGTTTAAAACTTCTGATTTAGTGACATTTAACTGGAAGTTGGAGTATGCTCCATATTCCTGTATTATTTCCAAGGCCCTCGGGAGTGATTTTTCGGAATTAGTGAGCGTTAAAAGTATGTCATCCGCATACATGGCTATCTTGTGTTCTGTGTTATCAAGCTTAATCCCTGTAACCTGTGGGTCTGCGCGTAGTTTAAGAGCTAATATCTCAATAGATATGGCGAACAGGATTGGCGAGAGGGGGCAGCCCTGCCTGGTGCCGTTCGTGATTCTGAAACTCTCAGACAATAGGCCATTTACTTTAATCTTGGCGGATGGGGCTGTGTAAAGAGAAAATATCATTTCTACAAAGTGTTTGCTAACGCCCATTTTCAACAGGGTGGCCCGTAGGAAGGGCCATTTCACCCTGTCGAAAGCTTTTTTGGGGTCTGTAGATGTTAATGTCATTGGGATTTCTTTATGTTTGGCATGGGAGATTAATTGCATTACCTTTAAGGTGTTGTCCTTCGCTTCTCTACCCGGTACAAACCCCACCTGGTCTGAATTAATTAGTCCTGGTAGGACTTTGTTTAGTCGTGTGGCCAATATCTTTGTATAGATTTTGACATCGGAGTTGAGAAGGGAGATCGGGCGAAAGTTCTCAGGTCTATCCGGCGTTTTCCCGGGTTTTGGGAGTACTGTAATGTGTGCTTCCAGTAGATTTTGTGAGAATCCCCCCTCCCCCAGAAGTGCGTTATATGTGTCTGCCAGGTGTGGGATCAATATATGTGCAAATTTTTTATAGTAGGCTATTCCGAACCTGTCCGGTCCGGGGCTTTTCCCCGTAGGGGTGTCTTTTATTGCTTTTAGGAATTCCGAAGGTGTTATGTTCGCTTCTAGTTGTTTTGCCTCTTCTGTGTTAATCTGTGGGATGTCTATATCACCTAGGTATGTCTCTAACTCTCCGTCTGATGTGCGGTTCGTTGTCAGGTTGTATAATGTGGAGTAATATTGTCTCAGTGTTTCTGCAATTCCCTTGCTATCCTCATGTTTTTTCCCTTGCTTATCTATAATGCTTGTTATATAGGCCCTGTTTTGTTTTCGCTTGAGAGCTTTTGCGAGTGAAGCACTGGGTTTATTACCATATTCAAAATAGTGTTGTTTTAAATGAAGTGCCCTCTTTTGCGCTTCTTTGATCTGTAATTTCTGAAGTTCCCCCCTTACTTTTACTAGTGAGTTGTATATGGTTGTGGAAGATGCGTCTCTCTTATGTTCTCCCTCCCAGTAAGCGATCTGCGCTTTCAATGAATTATAATACTGTCTATTTTGTTTGCACTGTTGTGCTTTGATTTTAATTAGTATCCCTCTTGCCACTGCTTTATGTGCCTCCCATACCATAGATGGTTTGATCTGATCCGTTTTGTTTAATCTAAAGTACTCCTCTAGTTCTTTTGAGACTTCTAGTGTGACTAGTGGATTACCCAGCAGGGTCTCATCCAACCTCCAGATGAATGGGATGATTGGTTTCTCTTGCCAGTCGAAATCACACACCACTGGTGCATGATCTGACCAAGAGATATCCAAGATGTCAGTGTTTGCTACCTGAGATAGCATTGCTGGGTCTGTCAGAATAAGGTCTATCCTGGAATATGTGTGGTGGGGGTGAGAATAAAAGGTAAAGTTTTTTTCCTTTGGGTGTAGTACCCTCCATGTGTCTCTTAATAAAAGCTGTTGAAGTTGGGTATGAAGTGATTTTAGGACTTTCTTAGGGACGTTAGAGGAGCCGCTGGAAGTGTCCATACTAGGGTCTAATGCTACGTTGAAGTCTCCTCCCATAATTACCTCTCCCTTGCCTATTTCCAGTATTTTTTGTGTAACCGCTTTCAATGTTATATGTTGTTGTTGGTTAGGTAGGTATACATTTGCCAGGGTTACATATCTGTTATATAGTAGTCCCACCACTAGTATGTATCTCCCCCCTTTGTCCCGGTCTACATGTGTTGGCTGGAATTGAGTGTTATTGCTGATAAGAATTCCCACCCCCCCCTGTCTTTGTGGGGCCCGATGCTAAAAATTTGTTTTGGTATCTTGGGCTGAGTATTTTTGGTTCCCTACCCTTTTTAAAGTGGGTTTCTTGGATGAAGAGAATATCCCCCTTTTGTCTATGTAATTCCTTAAATGCTATGGACCATTTTTCGGGGCTATTGAGTCCCTTAGCATTAATAGCAATTAGGCATATGCTTCGTGCCTGCAGGCGCTCCTCCCTCGGTTCCATGTGGGCTGGTTGGTTCTAAGGCTAAGTTAGTGACGGGTCCCCCCCCCGCTGTGGAAAGTAGTGGTAAGTGTACTGGCAGATCACAAGATGCGTTTTAAATAAAAGGAGTTGACAGCGGTCCCTACCCCAACTGGTCTATGTTTCTAGTGAGTTGATATGCGCTTTAGCCAAATGTCCTAACGTGGAATATGTCCAGAGGCTAGGTAATGTTGTGGGGTGTTATCCCTTACCCCCAGACCAGCAATCTGATGCAAATTTACCCCTATTTTTTTTTTAACCATGTGATTGATTATCTAATTGTCCCAGAGTGCCTATAGGATGCATGATTCCCTACTTGAATTGACCCGCTGTGAATATGTTAAGGTGTATGTGGCATATAACGTAAGTACATACAGAGAACATTCCATTTGTCTAAAGTTACAGATATATAAAAATGTCTAGCCTTATATTTGTATATCTGCCGAGCAGGTCTGTCCGTTTCATCTGACAAACCGCTCTGCCTTGTTTGAGAGTGTGAACATTCATTAGTGTAACAAGAAAGGTAGTGTACAGCCCATGTAACATATTTTATAAACATCTTACATAACAAACATAGAACATTACTATTGTTGGCATTGTGAATTAACAATTTGCTTCATTTATCGGCTATCTTAAACATATATTAACTAATCTCTGGAACAGGACATCAGATAGCCGGACTTTCACTGTCTATTTGCTAAACTATCATATGCATATAGGTCTACCGTCTTGATAAGCAGTTTTGAGTGCATAACCTAAATAAAACTAGACCATTTGAAGATTGTTGTCTGTAGTTCTTTCCCCTGTCCTGGGTATGGTAACAATTTTCTATTTTACCGATAGGGCAGCCTATGGCCAGGGTTGTCCCCTGCACACAAATTTAATGCTAAAAGTCATGAACCTGGGTATGAACCATGTAACATTGTAAGTACATTAAATTATAACCAAAAGGTAACGTTACCCAACCATTGTAGAAGTGTCCATTCCATCTGGCTCGACAGTCTCTATGCTTGAGCCGCACAGTCTCTATGGTATCAGCTTTGTGGAATATCAGTCCTCTTTGTGGGCCTCATTTTTTCTGGCATGATTGTCTATAGGTGTGTTTCTGTCCAGTGGTGGTTGTTCTTTTGGGGGTGCAATTCGCACCTTTAGTGTTTCACAAAATTGCTCCAAATCATCTGGGCCCCTGTAGACTACTGTTTTGTCACCCTTCATGACAATTATGCTGACTGGGAACCCCCATCTGTACTGAATACCTTTTGCTCTCAGGATCATGGTGATAAATTGTAGCTCCCTTCGCTTCTGAAGGGTAGTAGGGCTAAGATCTGCATATACCTGTATGGGAACTCCCGCGTGTGTAAATTGGGTTTTTTGTCTGGCGTGTCACATTATCTCCTCTTTGTCTTGGTGGTTTAGGAACTTTATAATTACATCTCTTGGCGGGGCTTTTGGCGATGGTTTAGCTCTCAGGGCTCTGTGTGCTCTCTCCATCACAATATCTGTTGACGTGTTTGTACCTTTTAGAGTTCTGAATAAGTCCTGCAGATATCCCATCAGGGCATTGGGAAGGATACTTTCTGGGATGCCTCTGATACGCAGGTTGTTCCTGCGCCCTCTATTGTCGAGGTCTTCTACCTTCTCTTGTAAGCTTTGTATAGTGTCCTCTTGATTATATAAGAGTTGCGACAGATGGTTCATATCTTGTGTTATGACTTCGTGACTTTCTTCCAGTGTGACCACCCTGGTATCTATCCGCTTCATGTCTCTTTTCATATCCTGAAACATGGTGCGCATATCTGCCATGGCTAGTTTTATATCCTCCTTTGAGGCCAGGAGTTTCAGATCTTCTCTTGTAATCTCTGTGTGTTTATTAGATGGGGTTTGGGGCACTGGGCTTACATCTCTTGTCTCCATTGATGATTGCACTTCTTGTGTGTTATCTGGCAGGGCGTGAGATGAGCCCTCTGTTGCTTTCAGATAGTGATCCATTTTTATTTTGGGGTTATCTGCTTTTACTATTTTTTTTGGCCGGCATTACCCCTCTGGATACTTGTGTGCTACTACTCATATAGCACGCTGGGCTTTCTATACAAGACTGTGCAGCCCTGTGTGTTTTATGTATTTGTTAGGTCTGACCCTGTTTTCACCAGGGTATATTATCCCAGTTGCCAACTGCACTAGCTTCCTTATGTGTGACAAATGCTATGTCAGGGGATCTTTTATTCACAGGGCCAGAGTGCTTTCTGTTCCTATCTCTGTCAGGTTCTCCTGTCAGCCACGTGGCTTGCCAGCTGCCCCCAGCCCATTGAGGTAGTACTGTGCCTTTGATAAGTTGCCGGTTCTCTCACCTTTTCCTACCTCTCCTCGTGTCTGTGGGCCTAAACCTTTGTAATATGCTGGTCACCGTCTCAGTCAGGGGCCTTTTTACCTGAGTTGTAACGTCCGGTGCCGCCTGTATCCGTCTTAGCGGGGATCAGCACCTGTGTCTCACCTCTACCGCAGCGGGTCCCCTGCTGTGTTTGAGTCCCGATGTTGTGGGTATGTTAGGTGTCCTCGGGGTAGAGCGTTGCTGTCGCTCCCTGCTGCAATTATGCGGTCGCTTGTCCCGTTCAGCTCTGGGCCTTCTCTGATGCGGCGGTGATTTGCCGGTCAGCTGGTGAGGGGAGCGGGTCATCAAGTGCGAGCTCTGGATGTTCTGGGATGCTTGCTAGGGCTAAATTATCTTTTTTAGGGTATGTGAGCTTACATATTAGATGAGGTTATGCTGATCTGGGGGATCAGGGCCTAGGAGCTATGCTAACATGCAGCCATCTCAGTGCGTGGCCAAGCTCCGCCCCCCAGGGGGTTATACTTTTGATCTAGGTGGCGGCGGGGTCCGGGAGCAGTGGTTTAGGGGTTAAATACTTTATTAGGGATTGCGGCGGGGGATCGCGGTTGACAGGTAGATAGACATTGCACATGCGTTAGGTGTTAGGTTTTATTTAGCAGTTCGCGGTTGACAGGTAGATAGACATTGCACATGCGTTAGGTGTTAGGTTTTATTTAGCAGTTCGCGGTTGACAGGTAGATAGACATTGCGCATGCGTTAGGTGTTATGTTTTATTTGGCAGCTAGTTTAGGGAGTTACGGGGCTCCAATAGACAGCGTAAGGCTTACTACGGCTGCATTTTGTGGCGAGGTGAAAATGGAGTAAGATTTCTCCATTTTCGCCACGTAAGTCCTTACGCTGTATATTGGATACCAAACTGCGCGGGTTTGGTATACCTGCCTATGGCCCAAAAAACTACGGGCGAAGGCAGAAATATACGAGCATAACTTCTAGGTTACTCCGTATATAGGATACCAAACCCGCGCAAAATTCAACGTCGCCAGCTTTTGCGGGCGACGCTGCATATCGGATCGGGCCCCTAATGCTTAGTCATAGAGGTTTCTCTGACTCAGTGATTAACACTATGTTACAGGCTCGTGAAACTGTTTCTAGGAAGATTTATTATCGAGTTTGGAAGACTTATATTTCATGGTGTTCTCATAAATTCTCTTGGCATTCTTTCAGAATTCCTAGAATTTTACAGTTTCTTCAGGATGGTTTGGATAAGGGTTTGTCTGCAAGTTCCTTGAATGGACAAATCTCTGCTCTTTCTGTTTTATTTCACAGAAAGATTGCTAAACTTCCTGATATTCACTGTTTTGTACAGGCTTTGGTTCGTATCAAGCCTGTCATTAAATCAATCTCTCCTTCTTTGAGTCTTAATTTGGTTTTGAAGGCTTTACAGGCTCCGCCTTTTGAGCCTATGCATTCTTTGGACATTAAACTACTTTCTTGGAAAGTGTTGTTTCTTTTGGCCATCTCTTCTGCTAGTAGAGTTTCTGAATTATCTGCTCTTTCTTGTGAATCTCCTTTTCTGATTTTTCATCAGGATAAGGCGGTTTTGCGGACTTCATTTAAACCTTATTACCTAAGGTTGTGAATTCTAACAACATTAATAGAGAAATTGTTGTCCCTTCCTTGTGTCCTAATCCTAAGAATTCTTTGGAGAGATCCTTAGATTCTTTGGATGTGGTAAGAGCTTTGAAATATTATGTTGAAGCAACTAAAGATTTCAGGAAGACTTCTAGTCTATGTGTTATCTTTTCTGGCTCTAGGAAAGGTCAGAAAGCTTCTGCTGTTTCCTTGGATCCGTGGTTAAAGCTTTTAATTCATCAAGCTTATTTGGAGTCGGGTCACAGCTCATTCTACTAGATCAGTCTCCACTTCATGGGTTTTTAAGAATGAAGCTTCAGCTGATCAGATTTGCAAAGCAGCAACTTAGTCTTCTTTGCATACATTTACTAAATTCTACTGTTTTTATGTATTTGCTTCTTCGGAAGCAGTTTTTGGTAGAAAAGTTCTTCAGGCAGCTGTTTCAGTTTGATTCTGCTTATGTTTTAAGTTTTTCTTTTCATTTATGAGAATAAACTTATATTTTGGGTTGTGGATTAATTTTTATCAGCGGAAAATGGTTGTTTTTATTTTATCCCTCCCTCTCTAGTGACTCTTGCGTGGAGTTCTACATCTTGGGTATTGCTATCCCATAGTCCATGAGGCCCACCCTTTTTTATGGTGGTTATGATTTTTGTATAAAGCACAAATATTTCCAAATTCCTTTGTTGATGCTTTTTACTCCTTTCTTTATCACCCCACTACTTGGCTATTCGTTATACTGAATTGTGGGTGTGGTGAGGGGTGTATTTATAGGCATTTTGAGGTTTGGGAAACTTTGCCCCTCCTGGTAGGATTGTATATCCCATACGTCACTAGCTCATGGACTCTTGCCAATATGAAAGAAATTAATTTATCAGGTAAGTTCTTACATAAATTATGTTTTATATATATATATATATATATATATATATATATATATACACACACACACAGCATATATATATATATATATATATATATATATATATATATATATATATATATATATATACAGTGGGGAAAAAAAGTATTTAGTCAGCCACCAATTGTGCAAGTTTTCCCACTTAAGAAGATGAGAGAGGCCTGTAATTTTCATCATAGGTATACCTCAACTATGAGAGACAAAATGTGGTAACAAATCCAGACAATCACATTGTCTGATTTGGAAAGAATTTATTTGCATATTATGGTGAAAAATAAGTATTTGGTCACCTACAAACAAGCAAGATTTCTGGCTCTCACAGGCCTGTATCTTCTTCTTTAAGAGGCTCCTCTGTCCTCCACTCATTACCTGTATTAATGGCACCTGTTTGAACTTGTTATCAGTATAAAAGACACCTGTCCACAACCTCAAACAGTCACACTCCAAACTCCACTATGGTGAAGACCAAAGAGCTGTCGAAGGACACCAGAAACAAAATTGTAGACCTGCACCAGGCTGGGAAGACTGAATCTGCAATAGGCAAGCAGCTTGGTGTGAAGAAATCAACTGTGGGAGCAATAACTGAAAATGGAAGACATACAAGACCACTGATAATCCCCCTCGATCTGGGGCTCCACGCAAGATCTCACCCCGTGGGGTCAAAATGATCACAAGAACAGTGAGCAAACATCCCAGAACCACACGGGGGGACCTAGTGAATGACCTGCAGAGAGCTGGGACCTACGTAACAAAGGCTACCATCAGTAACACACTACTACGCCAGGGACTCAGATCCTGCAGTGCCAGACGTGTCCCACTGCTTAAGCCAGTACATGTCCGAGCCCATCTGAAGTATGCTAGAGAACATTTGGATGATCCAGAAGCAGATTGGGAGAATGTCATATGGTCAGATGAAACCAAAGTAGAACTGTTTGGTAGAAACACAACTCATTGTTTTTGTTGGAGAGAGAATGCTGAGTTGCAACCAAAGAACACCATACCTACTGTGAAGCATGGGGGTGGCAACATCATGCTTTGGGACTGTTTCTCTGCAAAGGGAACAGGACAACTGATCTGTGTACATGAAAGAATGAATGGGGCCATGTATTGTGAGATTTTGAGTGCAAACCTCCTTCCATCAGCAAGGGCATTGAAGATTAAACGTGGCTGGGTCTTTCAGCATGACAATGATCCCAAACACACCGCCCGGGCAATGAAGGAGTGGCCTAGCCAGTCTCCAGATCTCAACCCCATAGAAAACCTTTGGAGGGAGTTGAAAGTCCGTGTTGCCCAGAGACAGCCCCAAAACATCACTGCTCTAGAGGAGATCTGCATGCAGGAATGGGCCAACATACCAGCAACAGTGTGTGACAACCTTGTGAAGACTTACAGAAAACGTTTGACCTCTGTCATTGCCAACAAAGGAGATATAACAAAGTATTGAGATGAACTTTTAATATTGACCAAATACTTATTTTCTACCATAATTTGCAAATAAATTCTTTCCAAATCAGACAATGTGATTGTCTGGATTTGTTTCCACATTTTGTCTCTCATAGTTGAGGTATACCTATGATGAAAATTACAGGCCTCTCTCATCTTCTTAAGTGGGAGAACTTGCACAATTGGTGGCTGACTAAATACTTTTTTGCCCCACTGTATATATATATATATATATATATATATATATATATATATATATATATATATAATTATATATAAGTATAGATATATGCAGATATATATAGGAATATCAATTTAAAAATACATAGAACATATTCTGCCTTTATTAAATATGATTATTGCATAAATATGTTTTTTCATGTTTTTGTCTGCTTAAAGGAATATGAAACACATTTTTTTCTTTCATGATTATAATAGAGCATGCAATTTTAAGCAACTTTCAATTTTTTTTTACTTTAAGCAATTTTTCTTCGTTCTCTTGTTATCTTTATTTAAAAAAACAGGAATCTAAGCTTACACCTGGGTAGTACTTGCTGATTGGTGGCTAAATGTAGCCCCCAATCAGCATGCGCTACCCAGGTTCTGAACCAAAAATGTGCTAGCTCCTAAGCTTACATTCCTGCTCTATCTGAATCATGAAACAAATGTGGGTTTCATATCCCTTTAACTAAAATGGCTATAATGCACTTCTATATATGTCTATATATGTGTACATATGTATTTATTTCTAGTACTAGAGGGATGCTAAAGGCACTACTATTACTAGTAACAGAAGCTTGTATATCCTTATTTGTGGGGTGAAGATTTCTGGTTCTATGTATCTAAAAAGACTTGACTAAAATAGTGGTTGAAATCAACTAAAAGGGATACAAATTTACAGCACTCATGGTTCTACAATATAGTATATGTATAATAATAAATTGTGTTCAACCACATGGTGTGGTGTTTGTTGTGACTTAAAACATAACCTTTATTATCATACTGTTACAAAAGAGAAAAAAAACCCAAAGTAAAAACAATCTCTGATACATCAAGATACTGGAATAATTGTAATACAAACTCTTCAATGTTTACATAATTACCATAATTAGTTGAAATTATGTATCAACATCTATTAAATCTGATTTTACAAAAAGGGATAGTAAACTGCTGACTAGCATAGGTGTGGTGTATCTATATTTTACTATTACATATTACAATAGCTATTAAATGGATACTAAAACCAATTTTTTTCTTTAATGATTCAGATAGAGCATGCAATTTTAAGCAACTTTCTAATTTACTCCTAGGCCTCTATTTATCAAGCTGTCAACCGCAAATACGCTTGAATTCCACAGCGTATTTGTGGCGAGCCTGATTCGCTTTAGTTATCAAAGGCTAGAGACCGGCAAAAGTAGAATTCAGTGACGTAACATACGATCCGCCGGACTCAGTCCGACACAGATCGATGGTTACGTCACTACAGATGTTCCGTACGCAAGTTCAGCACAATCTGACTACTTTTGGAAGTTATCAAGATCCTACCAGGTACGCTCGGCATTTTTCTGGCCCAGCATACCTGGTTTTCAATCCGCCACCCTGGAGGCGGCGGATGCCATAGGCATCAATGGGAGTCTGACAGCAGCGAAAGCTTATTTTCGCTGCTGCCCAATATCCCATTGATTCCTATGGGAAATGTCTATACCTAACACCCCTAATCTGCTCCCCCTACACCGCCGCCACCTACATTATACTTATTAACCCCTAAACCGCCGCTCCCGGAGCCCACCGCCACTCTAATAAACTTATTAACCCCTAAACCGCTACTCCCGGAGCCCACCACCACTCTAATAAACTTATTAACCCCTAAACCGCCGCTCCCGGACCCGGCGCCACCTACATTATGTTTATTAACCCGCCACTATATTAATTTTATTAACCCCTAAACCTAAGTCTAACCCCCCCTAACCCTAACCCCCCCAACTTAAATATTATTTAAATTAATCTAAATAAATTTACTATTATTAACTAAATTATTCCTATTTAAAACTAAATACTTACCTATAAAATAAACCCTAAAAGAGCTACAATATAATTAATAATTACATTGTAGCTATTTTAGGATTTATTTTTATTTTACAGGCAACTTTGTATTTATTTTAACTAGGTACAATAGTTATTAAATAGTTATTAACTATTTAATAACTACCTAGCTAAAATAAATACAAAAGTACCTGTAAAATAAATCCTAACCTAAGTTACAATTACACCTAACACTACAATTAAATAAATTAAATTAATTAACTACAATTACCTACAATTAAATACAATTAAATAAAATAAACTAAAGTACAATAAAACCCCCACTAAATTACAGAAAATAAAAAAAAATTACAAGAATTTTAAACTAATTACACCTAATCTATGCCCCCTAATAAAATTAAAAAGCCCCCCAAAATAATAAAATTCCCTACCCTATACTAAATAACAAATAGTCCTTAAAAGGGCCTTTTTGCAGGGCATTGCCCCAAAGTAATCAGCTCTTTTACCTTTAAAAAAAAGAAATACAACCCCCCCCAACATTAAAACCCACCACCCACACACCCAACCCTACTCTAAAACCCACCCAAACCCCCCTTAAAAAACCCTAACGTTAACCCCCTGAAGATCACCCTACCTTGAGCCATCTTCACCCAGCCGGGCATAAGTGGACCTCCAGAGGGGCAGAAGTCTTCATCCGATCCGGGCAGAAGAGGACATCCAGACCAGCAGAAGTCTTCATCCAGGCGGCATCTTCTATCTTCATCCATCCGGAGCGGAGCGGGTCCATATTCAATCCATCCGACGTGGAGCATCCTCTTCCATCGATGTCCTAACGAAGAATGAAGGTTCCTTTAAATGACATCATCCAAGTTGGCGTCCCTTGAATTCCGATTGGCTGATAGGATTCTATCAGCCAATCAGAATTAAGGTAGGAAAAATCCTATTGGCTGACCCAATCAGCCAATAAGATTGAAGTTCAATCCTATTGGCTGATCCAATCAGCCAATAGGATTGAGCTTGCATTCTATTGCCAATAGAATGCGAGCTCAATCCTATTGGCTGATTGGATCAGCCAATAGGATTTTTCCTACCTTAATTCCGATTGGCTGATAGAATCCTATCAGCCAATCGGAATTCAAGGGACGCAATCTTGGATGACGTCATTTAAAGGAACCTTGATTCTTCGTTAGGACATCGATGGAAGAGGATGCTCCGCGTCGGATGGATTGAAGATGGACCCGCTCCGCTCCGGATGGAGGAAGATAGAAGATGCCGCCTGGATGAAGACTTCTGCCAGTCTGGATGTCCTCTTCTGCCTGGATCGGATGAAGACTTCTGCCCCTCTGGAGGTCCACTTGTGCCTGGCTGGGTGAAGACGGCTTAAGGTAGGGTGATCTTCAGGGGGTTAGTGTTAGGTTTTTTTAAGGGGGGTTTGGGTGGGTTTTAGAGTAGGGTTGGGTGTGTGGGTTGTAATGTTGGGGGGTATTGTATATTATTTTCAGGTAAAAGAGCTGATTACTTTGGGACAATGCACCGCAAAAGGCCCTTTTAAGGGCTATTTGTAATTTAGTATAGGGTAGGGAATTTTATTATTTTGGGGGGCTTTTTTATTTTTTATTTTTTATTTTTTTTTTTTAAATTTTTTATTGAAACAAATAAACAGACAGAACGAAACAGGTTACATCATTCATCAATAAAAAGAAAGTACATTAAAAGGGATGGATACAGGTGAATTGGATTTAGTCACAGTACGATTTGATCCCCAATTTTCCCTTCACTGTTCCTGATACATTAAGATTCTATTAGTCACTTTATTGAATCTTGCAAAGTTATATTGTTAATTCTCCCTTTAACAGTTATCTCAGGGTTCTACATCAATTGACTTATTCTATGCTCTATTAGATTTATGATACATTAGGTTCAGTACATTGTGTGGAATGGCAATATTCTTCCCATATTAAGTTTATTGCTAAAAAATCGTCTAATCTTTTCGTAGCACAATAATAATACTTTTCCATTGCTAGTGTGTGATTAACTAAAGAGCGCCACTCCGACAGTAAAGGAGCAGTAGTTGACTTCCATTTCCTGGGTATCAACCGTCTAGCGCAGTTGAGTAGAATAATTATTAGCTTTTGTCTCAATTTACATTTAATTTTTGGTGAGCTATTAAATAAAAATATGAGGGGATCTAGGGGTATCTCAATGTTAATTGACTGTTTGATGGCTAGGTGGATATCTTTCCAATATTGCTCAATAAGAGGGCATGTCCACCATATGTGGTGGTAGTTACCCACCCCTCCACATGCTCTCCAACACTTATTGTCGTTAAGGCCATACATCGCGGCTAACTTAACTGGGGTTTTGTACCACCTGCATAGCAGTTTTATGTTGGATTCCAGCTGTGCTATAGATGATGTATGAGAGCACATATTGTTAAATATTCTTGCCCATTGTTTCGATGAAATAGGAATTTGGAGTTCCTCTGACCATTTATTTGTGTAAGTTGGGAGATTTTTAGAATGGTGATCTAGCAACAGTTTATAGATTATAGAGAGAGAACCTTTAGAGTAAGTGTCGGATCTGCATATAGACTCAAAGGGGGATAATGTTCTATAAAATTGTGTGCGCTTAGTATGTGTGTTCAAATAGTGATTTAACTGAAAATATCTAAACCACGGGTTGAAATAACTTCCAAAAGTTTCCTGCAAGACCTTCTTGGGTTTAAGGGATTTGTCGTCCATTGCCAGGCTACATGGGATAACATCTCTTAAGGTTAAATCCCCTGTATATGGAATATGGTGAAATCTCTGTGCTTCAGGATTATGTTTTAGGGGGGTTAGAGGGGATGGTAGACTGGAAAACGACGGGAATTTAATGAGGCATTTGTCCCATGTTTTAAAGGTGAGTCTGGTTATTTCTGATGTAGATGGATCTAGAGTCCTGTGAATGTGAGGTACCCAACAGCTTGCTCCTAGTTGTGTATTTTGTGCTAAATCATGATCTAGTTTTACCCATTCTTTGTGTGTACCATGTTTACACCAATCTATTATCCGTGTGAGTGTACATGCCATAAAGTAATAATGTAAGTTTGGCATGCCCAACCCTCCCTGTAGTTTAGGGCGATAGATGATATTTTTTGCTATTCTAGGGCGTCTATTGTTCCATAGGAAAGTGTTTAGTATGTTTTGGAGTTTGTTGAGAAAGGGGTTGGGTAGCGCGAGTGGAATAGTTTGAAAAATATATAGGATTTTTGGCAAGATAGTCATTTTTATGGCATGTAATCTACCTAGCCACGATAATGTTTTGTTGTGCCAGGCTTGTAGTTCTTTCTGTATATTGTGCAGTAGGGGGGTATAGTTTGCATTAAACATATTTTGAGGGTTAAGTGTAACATTAATGCCTAGATATTTTAAAGAGTTCTTCTGAAGCCTATATTGGTATGTGGATTGTATGTGATTAAGTTCCGTCGCTGAGGTTTCCACACCCATAAATTCAGATTTTAAGGCATTGATCTTGAAATTTGATAACCTACCGTAAATTTGAAATTCCTTGTGGAGTTCGGGCATGGAGATAAGTGGGTTAGTTATAGATAACAGGATGTCATCTGCATAGGGGCTTTTTTATTTTATTAGGGGGATTAGAGTAGGTGTAATTAGTTTAAAATTCTTGTAATTTTTTTTATTTTCTGTAATTTAGTGTTTATTTTGTACTTTAGTTAATTTTATTTAATTGTAATTAGTTTTATTTAATTGTAGTTAATTTATGTAATTTTTTTTAATTATAGTGTAGTGTTAGGTGTAATTGTAACTTAGGTTAGGTTTTATTTTACAGGTAATTTTGTATTTATTTTAGCTAGGTAGTTATTAAATAGTTAATAACTATTTAATAACTATTATACCTAGTTAAAATAAATACAAACTTGCCTGTAAAATAAAAATAAACCCTAAGCTAGCTACAATGTAACTATTAGTTATATTGTAGATACCTTAGGGTTTATTTTATAGGTAAATATTTAGTTTAAAATAGGAATAATTTAGTTAATAATAGTAATATTTATTTAGATGTATTTAAATTATTTTTAAATTAGGGGGTGTTAGGGTTAGACTTAGGTTTAATAACTTTATTATGGTGGCAGCGGTGTAGGGGGGGCAGGATAGGGGTTAATATATGATGTAGATGGCAGCGGGCTCCGGGAGCAGCGGTTTAGGGGTTAAACATTTTATTTAGTTGCAGCGGGCTCCGAGTGCGGCGGTTTAGGGGTTAAACAATTTATTTAGTTGCGATGGGGTCCGGGATCGGCAGGATAGGGGTTAATAACTTTATGTAGGTGGCGGCAGGGTTCAGGAGTGGCAGGATAGGGGTTAATAACTTTATATAGGTGGCGGCGGGGTCCGGGAGCGGCTTTTTGGCAGCTTTCTTGATAAATTTGGCGAACGTATTCAGGTCCGCGGCGGCAATGTTAGGCGATCTTAGGCGAGTGCATTGGGGCCGTCGAATGCAGGTAAGTAGACAGCGTGATAAATAGAGGCCCTATTGTCAATTTTTCTTTGTTGTCTTGCTATCTTTACTTAAAAAGCAGGAATGTAAAGCTAAGGAGACGACCCGTTTAGGTTCAGCACCCTGGATAGCGCTTGCTTATTGGTGGCTACATTTAGAAAACTAATAAGCAAGCAAAACCCAGGTTCTGAACTAAAAATGGTCAGGCTCCTAAGGTTTACATTCCTGCTTTTTAAATAAACATAGCAAGAGAACAAAGAAAAATTGACAATAGGAGTAAAATTAGAAAGTTGCTTATAATAATAATTGCATGCTCTATCTGAATCATTAAAAGAAAAACTTTGGGTTTAGTATCCCTTTAACTAATACAAAATCAACCTCAGGTTGCTAGCCTAAGGATCCATTGCTTTAAAGGGACAGTCTAGTCAAAAATAAACTTTCATGATTCAGATAGGGCATTTCATTTTTTAAATTTTTTTTTTTTATTTTTATCCAACAAAAAGGCATGCTTATACAAAAATGGAAAAAAAAAACATAACAAAAACATAGGAAGGTTATCACAGTATTCCATAGAGTCAAGGAAGGGAAAAAAGTGAAACATAAATCCTCTGTATACTTTATAATTCCTTCCAGTAATATAAATTCAATCCTTATAGAAAGATAACAAAAATATCTATTTGTTGGGGTTTCTACTATTCTAAAAAGAAAAAAGAGAAAAAGAGAGAAGAAAAAAGGGAGATAACACATATTCTCTCTCAGCCCTCGACTCCCCCCCCCCCCCCCCCCCGAGCCTATCCCACCCTACACATATGCTTCCATTCGACCGGGTACCAATCCATAGCAAAAAACCGCAGAGATAAATTCTGATGATTGCCTCATAGGTTGGAGAATTTGGAGTTGGAATACTAGCAGAAAGGATATAAGAACCTTATCCCATTTATTAAAAAAAAATGTTACTTTATCCTCAGAGGTAAACAGAGCATTGTATTGCGCTACCGTTATTTGTAGTCTAATTTCTTAAAAAAGAGATTTAAACTGGGACTATGCTTGTCCGTCCAAGATCTAAGGATAAGCTGTCTCACAATGAGAATGGCTGTATTAATCAGATGTCTGTTTTGAAAGTTTAAATCATCAACTAAGAAAAAAATATGATATTGATTCAACGTAATTTTAGTATCAGTAAATTTGTTCAACCAAAACCCAACACGGGACCATCATTTTTGTATCTTAGGACATTGCCAGAAACAGTAAAGAAGGTCCGCTTCCCATGAACGACATCTAGCGCAAAGAATTCTATCCGAAGGATTCCATTTTGATCTCATAAGAGGTGTTATATAGGATCTATTTACTAATTTCATATGGGCCTCTTTCCAAGTTATTGATACTTTGTACTCGTTAATTCTACTAAAAGCATATTTGAAATCCTCAAAGTGGAGATTCTGTAGATCCTTAATTCATTTAGAATATAAAATCCTTAGATCTTTTTTGCCCTGTTTTAATATATAAGTGTGGAGACCTGACTGATACGCTTTAATCAACACATCTATTGCACCCAAAGAGCAATGTTCTTTTCTACATATCTTCTTAATAGGTGTGCAGTATCTATATTTTACTATTACATATTACAATGGCTATTAAAGGGATACCAATTTTTTTCTTTAATGATTCAGATAGAGCATGCAATTTTAAGCAACTTTCTAATTTACTCCTATTGTAATTTTTTCTTCGTTCTCTTGCTATCTTTATTTAAAAAGCAGGCATGTAAAGCTAAGGAGTCGACCAATTTTAGGTTCAGCACCCTGGTTAGTGCTTGCTTATTGGTGGCTACATTTAGAAAACTAATAAGCAGGCATAACCCAGGTTCTGAACCAAAAATGGCCAGGCTCCTAAGCTTTACATTCATGCTTTTAAATAAAGATAGCAAGAGAACAAAGAAAAATTGACAATAGGAGTAAAATTAGAAAGTTGCTTATAATAATAATTGCATGCTCTATCTGAATCATTAAAAGAAAAAGTTTGGGTTTAGTATCCCTTTAACTAATACAAAAGCAAACTCAGGTTGCTAGCCTAAGGGCCCATTGCTTTAAAGGGACAGTCTAGTCAAAAATAAACTTTCATGATTCAGATAGGGCATGTAATTTTAAACAACTTTCCAGTTTACTTTTATAATCAATTTTGCTTTGCTCCCTTGGTATTCTTAGTTGAAAGCTAAACCTAGGAGGTTCATATGCTAATTTCTTATAACTTGAAGGCCACCTCTAATCTGAATGCATTTTGACCACTAGAGGGCGTTAGTTCATGTGTTTCATATAGATAACATTGAGCTCATGCACGTGAATTTACCGAGGAGTGAACACTGATTGGCTAAAATGCAAGTCTGTCAAATGAACTGAAATAAGGGGGCAGTCTGCAGAGACTTAGATACAAGGTAATTACAGAGGTAAAATGTATATTATTATAACTGTTTTGGTTATGCAAAACTGGGGAATGGGTAATTAAGGGATTATCTATCTTTTAAAACAACAACAATTCTGGTGTTGACTGTCCCTTTAATGTAGCACAATGCCTCCTTGTTGCTTAAAGTGAATGTAACATTTCATCAAGTAGTGCCCGTTTTTTAAAAATACTATTAAAAACAGGGGCACTTTCATTGATGAAACTTTACATTGCACCATATTTACCTCTTTGTCATTAAAGCCGCTCCAGCGATTCGCCAGCCCATCGCAAACCTCTTCCTACGTCAGAAATGACGATTCCAGCCTTCCTCCAATCACGGCATTGCTTTTGGCAATGCTTCCCCCGGGGGGTGGGAGAAGCTGTGATTGGAGGATGCCGGAATCGTCATTGCTGATGTAGGAAGAGGCTTGTGACAGGCTGGAGCGGCTTTCAAGACGAAGAGGTAAGTATTTCTACAAATATGGTGCAATGTAAAGTTTCATCAATGAAAGTGCCCTTGTTTTAATTAGTTTTTTTAAAAACCGGGCACTACTTGATGAAACTTTACATTCACTTTAAACAGCTTTGGCTGAACGCCCAGAAATTTATAGTAATAGTTTTACCAAATCTATTTAGGACATTCACTTGTGATGCAGTTCCTTAACTTGTAAAGAGACACTTTAAAATGAACGTATCCTAATTAACCATTTTTGATATTAATATAGAAATACAAATGTTGTTACACAGACCCAAACCCTCATGTTAGGTACATTTGATACACATCTTGTAGCCTTAGTACTCCCCCACCACCTAATGAAAGCTCGATTTATAAGAGGTTACATTTATAAATAAATATGAGTATCTGATGTATGAGGAATTTGAAAAAATGAGATCCAGCATCAGCCTTCCTCAAACTAATATGTTTCGCCGTGTCGTGGCTTTCTCACTTAAGGACAGAAACTTAGTTCTCAATATGATGATTATTATTACTAAATATTCATATTTTCCACCAACCATCTAGTGATTTTTATTATTATTCTCTATAATATATCTCACTGTCCCCTTAATGACAGAGGACGTACCAGGTACGTCATAGAAAAAACTTCCCTTAATGACAGTTGACGTACCTGGTACGTCCTCTGTTGTCTGAAGTGCTGGAAGCGATCATGATCGCTTCCAGCTGCTTACAAGGGATTGTAGTGATGCCTCAATATTGAGGCATCACTACAATCCCCCATTTTACATACCGATGCAGAAAGGGCCACTCTGTGGCCCCATCTGCATCGGCTATGTATGTGTACAAATTAGTGGCTGGGTGGGTGCTGCTTTTACCTAGTATAACCTCATTGTTTGATTTACTAACCGATCATGCTTTCTATGTATTTGCTGCCGGTGCGGCGGTTGCAGCCTGGCGGGCCGGGGGGGGGGGGGCGGGCGCGCGCGGGTGCGCGCGCACGCAAAATTTACAGCCCACTTAAAAAAAAAAAAGATCGATCTAGATGCAGTGGCATCTTTGTTCTTTAATAAGGGATCTGGGAGGGGGAGGGTTGAAGATTATTTATGGGGGGCAGCTACACTACAGCAAACATATATTTTATATTAAAAAAGTTAAAAAAACTATTTTGGGGGGCAAATTGGGTACTGGCAGACAGCTGCCAGTACCCAAGATGGCGGCATATAGACAGAGGGGGAGGGTTAGAAAGATGTATGGGGGGGGATCAGGGAGGTTGTGGGGTAAGGGGGGGATCTATCACTGCAGACTTTATGCCAAAAAATAAAAAAAATTAAAAAAAATATTTTTATTTCAGTACTGGCAGACTTTCTGCCAGTACTTAAGATGGCGGTGACAATTGTGAGGTGGGGAGGGAAGAGAGCTGTTTGAGGGGGGTCAGGGGGGGGTCAGGGGGTGGGATGTGTCAGGTGGGAGGCTGATCTCTACACTAAAGCTAAAAATTAACCCCACAAGCTACCCAATTAACCCCTTAACTGCTGGGCATATTACAAGTGTGGTGCGCAGCAGTATTTAACGGCCTTATTATTACCAAAAAGCAACACCAAAGCCATATATGTCTGCTATTTCTGAACAAAGGGGATCCCAGAGAAGCATTTACAACCATTTGTGCCATAATTGCACAAGCTGTTTGTAAATAATTTCAGTGAGAAACCTAAAATTGTGAAAAATTTATGTTTTTTTTTTTATTTGATCGTATTTGGCGGTGAAATGGTGGCGTGAAATATACCAAAATGGGCCTATGTCAATAATTTGGGTTGTCTACTACACTACACTAAAGCTAAAATTAAACCTAAAAGCTCCCTACAAGCTCCCTAATTAACCCCTTCACGGCTGGGCATAATACACGTGTGGTGTGCAGCGGCATTTAGCTGCCTTCTAATTACCAAAAAGCAACGCCAAATCCATATAGGTCTGCTATTTCTGAACAAAGGGGATCACAGAGAAGTATTTACAACCATTTATGCCATAATTGCACAAGTTGTTTGTAAATAAATTCAGCGAGAAACCTAAAGTTAGTGAAAAAAATTGTGAAAAAGTTAACAATTTTTTTTATTTGATCGCATTTGGCAGTGAAATGGTGGCATGAAATATACCAAAATGGGTCTAGATCAATGCTTTGGGATGTCTTCTAAATATAAATATATACATGTCAAGGGATATTCAGGGATTCCTGAAAGATATCAGTGTTCCAATGTAACTAGCGCTAATTTTGAAAAAAAGTGGTTTGGAAATAGCAAAGTGCTACTTGTATTTATGGCCCTATAACTTGCAAAAAAAGCAAAGAACATGTAAACATTGGGTATTTCTAAACTTGGGACAAAATGTAGAAACTATTTAGAATGGGTGTATTTTGGTGGTTGTAGATGTGTAACAGATTTTGGGGGTAAAAGTTAGAAAAAGTGTGTTTTTTTTCAATTTTTTCCTCATATTTTATATTTTTTTATAGTAAATTATAAGATATGATGAAAATAATGGTATCTTTAGAAAGTCCATTTAATGGCGAGAAAAACTGTATATAATATGTGTGGGTAAAGTAAATGAGTAAGAGGAAAATTACAGCTAAACACAAACACTGCAGAAATGTAAAAATAGCCATTGTCATTAAGGATAAGAAAATTGAAAAATGGTCCGGTCATTAAGGGGTTAAACCTTTGGGTATTGTACTAATGATCTGGCTAGAAATTATGGCCTAGATTTGGAGTTTGGCGGTAGATGGGCTGTTAACGCTACGCGGGCTTTTTTCTGGCCGCACCATAAAATTAACTCTGGTATCGAGAGTTCAAAAAAATGCTGCGTTAGGCTCCAAAAAAGGAGCGTAGAGCATTTTTACCGCAAATGCAACTCTCGATACCAGAGTTCCTTACGGACGCGGCCAGCCTCAAAAACGTGCTCGTGCACGATTCTCCCATAGGAAACAATGGGGCTGTTTGAGCTGAAAAAAAACCTAACACCTGCAAAAAAGCAGCGTTCAGCTCCTAACGCAGCCCCATTGTTTCCTATGGGCAAACACTTCCTACGTCTGCACCTAACACTCTGACATGTACCCTGAGTCTAAACACCCCTACCCTTACACTTATTAACCCCTAATCTGCCGCCCCCGCTATCGCTGACCCCTGCATATTATTATTAACCCCTAATCTGCCGCTCCGTACACCGCCGCAACCTACGTTATCCCTATGTACCCCTAATCTGCTGCCCCTAACACCGCCGACCCCTATATTATATTTATTAACCCCTAACCTGCCCCCCACAACATCGCCGCCAGCTACTTACAATAATTAACCCCTAATCTGCCGACCGCAAAGCGCCGCCACCTACGTTATCCTTATGTACCCCTAATCTGCTGCCCCTAACACCGCCGACCCCTATATTATATTTATTAACCCCTAATCTGCCCCCCTCAACGTCGCCGACACCTAACTACACTTATTAACCCCTAATCTGCCGAGCGGACCTGAGCGTTACTATAATAAAGTTATTAACCCCTAATCCGCCTCACTAACCCTATCATAAATAGTATTAACCCCTAATCTGCCCTCCCTAACATCGCCGACACCTAACTTCAATTATTAACCCCTAATCTGCCGACCGGAGCCCACCGCTATTCTAATAAATGGATTAACCCCTAAAGCTAAGTCTAACCCTAAAACTAACACCCCCCTAAGTTAAATATAATTTAAATCTAACGAAATTAATTAACTCTTATTAAATAAATTATTCCTATTTAAATCTAAATACTTACCTGTAAAATAAACCCTAATATAGCTACAATATAAATTATAATTACATTGTAGCTATTTTAGGATTAATATTTATTTTACAGGCAACTTTGTAATTATTTTAACCAGGTACAATAGCTATTAAATAGTTAAGAACTATTTAATAGTTACCTAGTTAAAATAATAACAAAATTACCTGTAAAATAAGTCCTAACCTAAGTTATAATTAAACCTAACACTACCCTATCAATAAATTAATTAAATAAAATACCTACAATTACCTACAATAAAACCTAACACTACACTATCAATAAATAAATTAAATACAATACCTACAAATAAATACAATTACATAAACTAACTAAAGTACAAAAAATAAAAAAGAACTAAGTTACAAAAAATAAAAAAATATTTACAAACATAAGAAAAATATTACAACAATTTTAAACTAATTACACCTACTCTAAGCCCCCTAATAAAATAACAAAGACCCCCAAAATAAAAAAATTCCCTACCCTATTCTAAATTAATAAATTTAAAAGCTCTTTTACCTTACCAGCCCTGAACAGGGCCCTTTGCGGGGCATGCCCCAAGAAGTTCAGCTCTTTTGCCTGTAAAAAAAAACATACAATACCCCCCCCCCAACATTACAACCCACCACCCACATACCCCTAATCTAACCCAAACCCCCCTTAAATAAACCTAACACTAAGCCCCTGAAGATCTTCCTACCTTGTCTTCACCTCAACAGGTATCACCGATCCGTCCTGGCATCCGGTGCTGAAGAGGTCCAGAAGAGGCTCCAAAGTCTTCCTCCTATCCGGCAAGAAGAGGACATCCGGACCGGCAAACATCTTCATCCAAGCTGCATCTTCGATCTTCTTCCATCCGGTGCGGAGCGGGTCCATGTTGAAGCATCCGACGCGGATCCATCCTCTTCTTCCGGCGTCTCCCGACGAATGACGGTTCCTTTAAGGGACGTCATCCAAGATGGCGTCCCTCGAATTCCGATTGGCTGATAGGATTCTATCAGCCAATCGGAATTAAGGTAGGAATATTCTGATTGGCTGATGGAATCAGCCAATCAGAATCAAGTTCAATCCGATTGGCTGATCCAATCAGCCAATCAGATTGAGCTCGCATTCTATTGGCTGATCGGAACAGCCAATAGAATAACGAAATTAATTAACTCTTATTAAATAAATTATTCCTATTTAAAGCTATATACTTACCTGTAAAATAAATCCTAATATAGCTACAATATAAATTATAATTATATTATAGCTATTTTAGGATTAATATTTATTTTACAGGTAACTTTGTATTTATTTTAACCAGGTACAATAGGTATTAAATAGTTAAGAACTATTTAATAGCTAAAATAGTTCAAATAATTACAAATTTACCTGTAAAATAAATCCTAACCTAAGTTACAATTAAACCTAACACTACACTATCAATAAATTAATTAAATAAAATATCATTCAATGGTTCCTCTCAGTATACACAAGAGAGGAACCATTGAATGATACTTTGGAACAGAATAGAACATGCCAGTCCATACCACTAACTGGGTTTTGTTTAGAGGATATCAGGAAAAAACTAAAAAATATTAAGGTAAATAAAACTCCAGGCCCAGATGGAATACACCCAAGGGTGTTAAGTGAACTTAGCACTGTTATAGACAAACCTTTACTCTTAATTTTTCAAGACTCATTATCCTCAGGCATGGTACCCCAGGATTGGCGTAAAGCTGATGTGGTGCCACTCTTCAAAAAGGGAAGCAGGGATGATCCAGGAAGCTATAGACCAGTTAGTCTGACATCAATAGTGGGGAAGATATTTGAAGGGATTATAAGGGATTATATTGATGAGCATATTTGTGTAAACAAGATTATGAGTTCTAATCAGCATGGCTTTAGGAGAAATAGATCATGTCAAACTAATCTAATTAGATTCTACGAGGAAGTAAGTAAAAATATAGATAAAGGGGAATCAGTTGATGTGATATACTTAGATTTTGCAAAGGCATTTGATACAGTGCCACATGAGAGATTAATGCACAAAATTAAGGGACTGGGAATAGCTGAAAATGTTAGCTCATGGATAAATAACTGGATAAAAGATAGGGAGCAACGAGTAGTAGTAAATGGATCATACTCAGATTGGACAAAGGTAATCAGTGGCGTCCCCCAGGGATCAGTACTGGGCCCTGTTCTTTTTAATATTTTTATAAATGACTTGGAGCAAGGATTAAATAGCGACATCTCTATTTTTGCAGATGATACTAAGTTAAGTAAGGTCATTAGGTCAGAGCAGGACGAACTCTCTTTACAAAAGGATTTGCTAAAATTAGAACTATGGGCAAGTGAATGGAAAATGAGATTTAATACGGAAAAATGTAAGGTTCTACATTTTGGAAGTAAAAATAAGCAGGCTACGTATTTTTAAAATGGGACAAGACTTAGCCAAACACAGGAGGAAAGGGATTTGGGAGTAGTAATAGATAACAAGCTAAAGATGAGTGCACAATGCAGGGCAGCGGCTTCAAAGGCTAATAAGATACTAGCATGTATTAAAAGAGGCATTGATTCAAGGGAGGAAAGCATAATTCTGTCATTATATAAAGCCCTGGTAAGACCTCACCTTGAGTTTGGAGTGCAGTTCTGGGGACCGATTGCTAAAAAAGATATTGCAGAACTAGAAAAAGTTCAGAGAAGGGCCACAAAGCTAATAAGGGGATTGGAGAAATTAACCTATGAGGAGAGGCTAGCCAAACTGGGTCTGTTCTCTTTAGAAAAAAGGCGCTTGAGAGGTGACATGATTACTTTATATAAATATATTCAAGGCCCATATACAGAGATGGCAGAAGCTCTTTTTATTCCAAGAAAATTGTTTCTGACAAGAGGTCATAATTTAAGGTTGGAGGAAAGGAGATTTAATCTCCTGCAACGGAAACGTTTTTTCACTGTAAGAGCAATAAAATTGTGGAACTCATTACCAAAGGAGGTAGTGAATGCCAATACCATAGATTCATTTAAAAATAGTTTGGATAAATTTCTGTATATAAACAAAATTCATGGATATGATTGCTAGTATTAAATGGGTCACATTATAATGGGGTTATTTAAGCTTAACTGGAGCTTTTTGTAAGTATTTTAGATTTGTATAGGTTGAACTCGATGGACTTCAGTCTTTTTTTCAACCTTATCTACTATGTTACTATGTTACCTATAATTATGTACAATTAAACCTAACACTACACTATCAATAAATAAATTAAATACAATTCTTAGAAATAAATACAATGAAATAAACTAACTAAAGTACAAAAAATAAAAAAGAACTAAGTTACAAAAAATAAAAAAATATTTACAAACATTAGAAATATATTACAACAATTTTAAACTAATTACACCTACTCTAAGCCCCCTAATAAAATAACAAAGCCCCCCAAAATAAAAAAATGCCCTACCCTATTTTAAATTACTAAAGTTCAAAGCTCTTTTACCTTACCAGCCCTGAACAGGGCCCTTTGCGGGGCATGCCCCAAGAAGTTCAGCTCTTTTGCCTGTAAAAAAAAACATACAATACCCCCCCCAACATTACAACCCACCACCCACATACCCCTAATCTAACACAAACCCCCCTTAAATAAACCTAACACTAAGCCCCTGAAGATCTCCCTACCTTGAGTCGTCTTCACCCAGCCGAGCCAAATTCTTCATCCAAGCGGAGCAAGAAGAGGTCCTCCATCCGGTAGAAGTCTTCATTCAAGCGGGGCAGAAGAGGTCTTCCATCCGATTGAAGTCTTCATCCAAGAGGCATCTTCTATCGTCATCCATCCAGAGTGGAGCGGCAGCATCCTGAAGACCTCCGACGCGGAACATCCATCCTGGCCGACAACTGAACGACGAATGACGGTTCCTTTAAATGACGTCATCCAAGATGGCGTCCCTCGAATTCCGATTGGCTGATAGGATTCTATCAGCCAATCGGAATTAAGGTAGGAATATTCTGATTGGCTGATGGAATCAGCCAATCAGAATCAAGTTCAATCCGATTGGCTGATCCAATCAGCCAATCAGATTGAGCTCGCATTCTATTGGCTGTTCCGATCAGCCAATAGAATGCAAGCTCAATCTGATTGGCTGATTGGATCAGCCAATCGGATTAAACTTGATTCTGATTGGCTGATTCCATCAGCCAATCAGAATATTCCTACCTTAATTCCGATTGGCTGATAGAATCCTATCAGCCAATCGGAATTCAAGGGACGCCATCTTGGATGACGTCATTTAAAGGAACCGTCATTCGTCGTTCAGTCGTCGGCCAGGATGGATGTTCCGCGTCGGAGGTCTTCAGGATGCTGCCGCTCCACTCCGGATGGATGACGATAGAAGATGCCTCTTGGATGAAGACTTCAATCGGACGGAAGACCTCTTCTGCCCCGCTTGGATGAAGACTTCTACCGGATGGAGGACCTCTTCTTGCTCCGCTTGGATGAAGAATTTGGCTCAGCTGGGTGAAGACGACTCAAGGTAGGGAGATCTTCAGGGGCTTAGTGTTAGGTTTATTTAAGGGGGGTTTGGGTTAGATTAGGGGTATGTGGGTGGTGGGTTGTAATGTTGGGGGGGGGGTATTGTATGTTTTTTTTTTACAGGCAAAAGAGCTGAACTTCTTGGGGCATGCCCCGCAAAGGGCCCTGTTCAGGGCTGGTAAGGTAAAAGAGCTTTGAACTTTAGTAATTTAGAATAGGGTAGGGCGTTTTTTTATTTTGGGGGGCTTTGTTATTTTATTAGGGGGCTTAGAGTAGGTGTAATTAGTTTAAAATTGTTGTAATATATTTCTAATGTTTGTAAATATTTTTTTATTTTTTGTAACTTAGTTCTTTTTTATTTTTTGTACTTTAGTTAGTTTATTTCATTGTATTTATTTGTAGGAATTGTATTTAATTTATTTATTGATAGTGTAGTGTTAGGTTTAATTGTAGATAATTATAGGTATTTTATTTAATTTATTTATTGATAGTGTAGTGTTAGGTTTAATAGTAACTTAGGTTAGGATTTATTTTACAGGTAAATTTGTAATTATTTTAACTATTTTAGCTATTAAATAGTTCTTAACTATTTAATAGCTATTGTACCTGGTTAAAAAAAATACAAAGTTACCTGTAAAATAAATATTAATCCTAAAATAGCTATAATATCAATATAATTTATATTGTAGCTATATTAGGATTTATTTTACAGGTAAGTATTTAGCTTTAAATAGGAATAATTTATTTAAGAAGAGTTAATTAATTTCGTTAGATTAAAATTATATTTAATTTAGGGGGGTGTTAGTGTTAGGGTTAGACTTAGCTTTAGGGGTTAATACATTTATTAGAATAGCGGTGAGCTCCGGTCGGCAGATTAGGGGTTAATAATTGAAGTTAGGTGTCGGCGATGTTAGGGAGGGCAGATTAGGGGTTAATACTATTTATGATAGGGTTAGTGAGGCGGATTAGGGGTTAATAACTTTATTATAGTAGCGGTGCGGTCCGCTCGGCAGATTATGGGTTAATAAGTGTAGGCAGGTAGAGGCGACGTTGAGGGGGGCAGATTAGGGGTTAATAAATATAATATAGGGGTCGGCAGTGTTAGGGGCAGCAGATTAGGGGTACATAGCTATAATGTAGGTGGCGGCTCTTTGCGGTCGGCAGATTAGGGGTTAATTATTGTAGGTAGCTGGCGGCGACGTTGTGGGGGGCAGGTTAGGGGTTAATAAATATAATATAGGGGTCGGCGGTGTTAGGGGCAGCAGATTAGGGGTACATAAGTATAACGTAGGTGGCGGTCGGCAGATTAGGGGTTAAAAAAAATGTAATCGAGTGGCGGCGATGTGGGGGGACCTCGGTTTAGGGGTACATAGGTAGTTTATGGGTGTTAGTGTACTTTAGAGCACAGTAGTTAAGAGCTTTATGAACCGGCGTTAGCCCAGAAAGCTCTTAACTCCTGGCTTTTTGCTGCGGCTGGAGTTTTGTCGTTAGATTTCTAACGCTCACTTCAGACACGACTCTAAATACCGGAGTTAGAAAGATCCCATTGAAAAGATAGGATACGCAAATGACGTAAGGGGATCTGCGGTATGGAAAAGTCGCGGCTGAAAAGTGAGCTTTAGACCCTTTTTTGATTGACGCCAAATACCGGCGGTAGCCTAAAACCAGCGTTAGGAGTCTCTAACGCTGGTTTTCACGGCTACCGCCAAACTCCAAATCTAGGCCTTAGACTTTAGATCTACTGATTTATCTTACATGGGCAGATACCTAGATGAATCCCTAAAAGGGATGGCATAGATTACAGGAGTACAAGAACAGTGGGAATATTTTAAAAATGCTATTCTAGATGCAACTAAACACTGTGACCTAGATTTGGAGTTTGGCGGTAGCCGTGAAAACCAGCGTTAGAGGCTCCTAACGCTGGTTTTAGGCTACCGCCGGTATTTAGAGTCACTCAAAATAGGGTCTAACGCTCACTTTTCAGCTGCAACTTTTCCATACCGCAGATCCCCTTACGTCAATTGCGTATCCTATCTTTTCAATGAGATCTTCCTAACTCCGGTACTTAGAGTCGTTTCTGAAGTGAGCGTTAGACATCTAACGACAAAACTCCAGCCGCAGGAAAAAAGTCAGTAGTTAAAAGCTTTCTGGGCTAACGCCGGTTCATAAAGCTCTTAACTACTGTACTCTAAAGTACACTAACACCCATAAACTACCTATGTACCCCTAAACCGAGGTCCCCCCACATCGCCGCCACTCGATTAATTTTTTTTAACCCCTAATCTGCCGATCGCCACCTATGTTATCCTTATGTAATCCTAATCTGCTGGCCCGTAACACCGCCGACCCCTATATTATATTTATTAACCCCTAATCTGCCCCCCACAACGTCGCCTCCACCTGCCTACACTTATTGACCCCTAATCTGCCGAGCGGACCTGAGCGCTACTATAATAAAGTTATTAACCCCTAATCCGCCTCACTAACCCTATAATAAATAGTATTAACCCCTAATCTGCCCTCCCTAACATCGCCGACACCTAACTTCAATTATTAACCCCTAATCTGCCGACCGGAGCTCACCGCTATTCTAATAAATGTATTAACCCCTAAAGCTAAGTCTAACCCTAACACTAACACCCCCCTAAGTTAAATATAATTTAAATCTAACGAAATAAATTAACTCTTATTAAATAAATTATTCCTATTTAAAGCTAAATACTTACCTGTAAAATAAATCCTAATATAGCTACAATATAAATTATATTTATATTATAGCTATTTTAGGATTTATATTTATTTTACAGGTAACTTTGTATTTATTTTAACCAGGTACAATGGCTATTAAATAGTTAAGAACTATTTAATAGCTAAAATAGTTAAAATAATTACAAATTTACCTGTAAAAGAAATCCTAAACTAAGTTACAATTAAAACTAACACTATACTATCAATAAATTAATTAAATAAACTACCTACAATTACCTACAATTAACCTAACACTACACTATCAATAAATTAATTAAATACAATTCCTACAAATAAATACAATTAAATAAACTTGCTAAAGTACAAAAGATAAAAAAAAACTAAGTTACAAAAAATAAAAAAATATCTACAAACATAAGAAAAATATTACAACAATTTTAAACTAATTACACCTACTCTAAGCCCCCTAATAAAACAACAAAGCCCCCCAAAATAAAAAATGCCCTACCCTATTCTAAATTACTAAAGTTAAAAGCTCTTTTACCTTACCAGCCCTGAACAGGGCCCTTTGCGGGGCATGCCCCAAGAAGTTCAGCTCTTTTGCCTTTAAAAAAAAAACATACAATACCCCCCCCCCCAACATTACAACCCACCACCCACATACCCCTAATCTAACCCAAACCCCCCTTAAATAAACCTAACACTAAGCCCCTGAAGATCATCCTACCTTGTCTTCACCATACCAGGTTTACCGATCGGTCCAGAAGAGCTCCTCCGATGTCCTGATCCAAGCCCAAGCGGGGGGCTGAAGAGGTCCATGATCCGGCTGAAGTCTTCATCCAAGCGGGGCAGAAGAGTTCTTCCATCCGATTGAAGTCTTCATCCAAGCGGCATCCATCCGGAGCGAAGCGGCAGCATCCTGAAGACCTCCACTGCGGAACATCCATCCTGGCCGACGACTGAACGACGAATGACGGTTCCTTTAAATGACGCCATCCAAGATGGCGTCCCTCGAATTCCGATTGGCTGATAGGATTCTATCAGCCAATCGGAATTAAGGTAGGAATATTCTGATTGGCTGATGGAATCAGCCAATCAGAATCAAGTTCAATCCGATTGGCTGATCCAATCAGCCAATCAGATTGAGCTCACATTCTATTGGCTGATCGGAACAGCCAATAGAATGCAAGTTCAATCTGATTGGCTGATTGGATCAGCCAATCGGATTGAACTTGATTCTGATTGGCTGATTCCATCAGCCAATCAGAATATTCCTACCTTAATTCCGATTGGCTGATAGAATCCTATCAGCCAATCGGAATTCGAGGGACGCCATCTTGGATGACGTCATTTAAAGGAACCGTCATTCGTCGTTCAGTCGTCAGCCAGGATGGATGTTCCGCGGTGGAGGTCTTCAGGATGCTGCCGCTTCGCTCCGGATGGATGCCGCTTGGATGAAGACTTCAATCGGATGGAAGAACTCTTCTGCCCCGCTTGGATGAAGACTTCAGCCGGATCATGGACCTCTTCAGCCCCCCGCTTGGGCTTGGATCAGGACATCGGAGGAGCTCTTCTGGACCGATCGGTGAACCTGGTATGGTGAAGACAAGGTAGGATGATCTTCAGGGGCTTAGTGTTAGGTTTATTTAAGGGGGGTTTGGGTTAGATTAGGGGTATGTGGGTGGTGGGTTGTAATGTTGGGGGGCTTGTGTATTGTATGTTTTTTTTTACAGTCAAAAGAGCTGAACTTCTTGGGGCATGCCCCGCAAATGGCCCTGTTCAGGGCTGGTAAGGTAAAAGAGCTTTGAACTGTAGTAATTTAGAATAGGGTAGGGCATTTTTTTATTTTGGGGGGCTTTGTTATTTTATTAGGGGGCTTAGAGTAGGTGTAATTAGTTTAAAATTGTTGTAATATTTTTCTTATGTTTGTAAATATTTTTTTATTTTTTGTAACTTAGTTCTTTTTTATTTTTTGTACTTTAGCTACTTTATGTAATTGTATTTATTTGTAGCAATTGTATTTAATTAATTTATTGATAGTGTAGTGTTAGGTTAATTGTAGGTAATTGTAGGTAGTTTATTTAATTAATTTATTGATAGTCTAGTGTTAGGTTTATTTGTAACTTAGGTTAGGATTTCTTTTACAGGTAAATTTGTAATTATTTTAACTATTTTAGCTATTAAATAGTTCTTAACTATTTAATAGCTATTGTACCTGGTTAAAATAAATACAAAGTTACCTGTAAAATAAATATAAATCCTAAAATAGCTATAATATAATTATAATTTATATTGTAGCTATATTAGGATTTATTTTACAGGTAAGTATTTAGCTTTAAATATGAATAATTTATTTAATAAGAGTTAATTAATTTCGTTAGATTTCAATTATATTTAACTTAGGGGGGTGTTAGTATTAGGGTTAGACTTAGCTTTAGGGGTTAATACATTTATTAGAATAGCGGCGAGATTCGGTCGGCAGATTAGGGGTTAATGTTTGAAGTTAGGTGTCGGCGATGTTAGGGAGGGCAGATTAGGGGTTAATACTATTTATGATAGGGTTAGTGAGGCGGATTAGGGGTTAATAACTTTATTATAATAGCGGTGTGGTCCGCTCGGCAGATTAGGGGTTAATAAGTGTAGGCAGGTGGAGGCGACGTTGTGGTGGGCAGATTAGGGGTTAATAAATATAATATAGGGGTCGGCGGTGTTAGGGGCAGCAGATTAGGGGTACATAAGGATAATGTAAGTAGCGGCGGTTTACGGAGCGGCAGATTAGGGGTTAAAAATAATATGCAGGGGTCAGCGATAGCGGGGGCGGCAGATTAGGGGTTAATAAGTGTAAGGTTAGGGGTGTTTAGACTCGGGGTACATGTTAGAGTGTTAAGTGCAGACGTCGGAAGGGTTACCGCATAGCAAACAATGGGGCTGCGTTAGGAGCTGAACGCGGCTTTTTTGCAGGTGTTAGGTTTTTTTTCAGCTCAAACAGCCCCATTGTTTCCTATGGGAGAATCGTGCACGAGCACGTTTTTGAGGCTGGCCGCGTCTGTAAGCAACTCTGGTATCGAGAGTTGAAGCTGCGTTAAAAATGCTCTACGCTCCTTTTTTGGAGCCTAACGCAGCCTTTATGTGGACTCTCGATACCAGAGTTATTTTTATGGTGCGGCCAGTAAAACGCAGGCGGGCGGGCGTTACCGACAAAACTCCAAATCTAGCCGTGTATTAGGCTTGTTTGTAAAAGTAAAAGAAAAAGAAAACCAATAAGGTTTTCAAGAGAAGTAGCACATGCAGTTAAAGGGACATTATACACTCATTTTTTCTTAGCATAAATGTTTTGTAGATGATCTATTTATATAGCCCATAAAGTTTTTTTTAAAATAAATGTATAGTTTTGCTTATTTTTAAATAACATTGCTCTGATTTTCAGATTCCTAACCAAGCCCCAAAGTTTAATGTGAATACCGTCAGCTACCTTCTCCAGCTTTCTCCTGTTTGTGTAAAGGGTCAAACTGACAGCTTCTAAGTAAGTTTTTAAACAGTTTTATACTGGATTTTTATATCAGTATCTGTGCATCTTGTTCTTTATAGTAGTGTCTATTACATGCAGTTTTATGAAAATGAGTGTATACTGTTCCTTTAAGACAAAAAAGACAGTCTATAAAAAATTCAAACTCACTGGCTCAGAAGAGGATAAAGAAAAATGGAGAACCCATCAAAAGATGACAAAGCAGTTAATCAGAAAGGCTAAAGCTGATGCAAAAGAGAAAATAGCACAATCTGTAAAAAATGGTGACAAAACCTTCTTTAGATATATCAGTGAAAAGAGAAAAACTAACAGAGGGATAGTTAGACTCAAGAATGAGGATAAAGTAGTGGAAGAAGATAAACAAATAGCAAACTGTTTAAATGATTACTTTTGTTCAGTCTTTACAACAGATGGTAAAGATAGTGAGATGCTATTAAGGGATGTTACTGTAAATAATGTGAGTAGTACTTTTCTTTTTACAGAGGAAGAGGTTTCAAGGGCTTTATCAAAAATAAAAGTTAATAAGTCCGTGGGTCCAGATAATATTCATCCAAGGGTTCTAAGAGAACTTCGATCCGTAATAGCTACTCCATTAGCTAATTTATTTAATCAGTCACTTCTAACAGGAGTTGTTCCAAAAGAATGGAAAATTGCCAATGTAGTTCCTCTTCGTAAAAAGGGTAGTAGGGAAGATTCTGCTAACTATAGGCCAGTCAGTTTGACCTCAATTGCAGGGAAATTAATGGAAACTCTTTTAAAGGAAAGACTTGTATCTTTCATTCAGACAAACAACTTAGAAGACAAAGGACAGCATGGTTTCACTGCTGGAAGATCATGCCTGACTAATCTAATTGATTTCTTTGACCATGTAAAAAATAATAGACCAGGGAGGAGCAGTAGATGTTGCATATCTAGACTTTAGCAAAGCATTTGACACCGTCCCACACAACAAACTTATTCACAAAATGTATTGCCTTGGAATAGATGCCAAGATTGTTAAGTGGGTAGAATGCTGGCTTAAATGGACACTAAACCCAAAAATTTTCTTTCATGATTCAGATAGATAATACAAATTTAAACAACAATCCAATTTACTTCTTTTATTTATTTTGCTTAATTTTTTAGATATCCTTAGTTGAAGAAAAAGCAATGCACATGGGTGAGCCAATCACATGAAGCTTCTATGTGCAGCAACCTATCAGCAGCTACTGAGCCTATCTAGATATGCTTTTCAGCAAAGAATATTAAGAGAATAAAACAAATTAGATAATAGAAGTAAATTAGAAAGTTGTTTAAAATTGCATGCTCTTTCTAAATCATGAAAGAAAAAATCTAGGTTTCATGTCCCTTTAAAGATAGACGACAGAGGTTTTCAATTAATGGAGTACATTTAAATGAGGCATCAGTTACTAGTGTTGTTCCCCAAGGGTCAGTTCTTGGGCCTGTTTTGTTTAACATGTTCATAAGTGATATTGGAAGTGGGCTTAAGGGGAAGGTTTGCTTGTTTGCTGATGATACAAAAATTTGTAACAGGGTAGATGTTCCAGGAGGAGTTGATCAAATGAACTGTGATATTAATAAACTAGAGGACTGGTCAAATAAATGGGATCTGAAATTTAATATTACAAAGAGCAAAATTATGCATATAGGATACAAAAACCCAAAGGCCAATTATAGTCTCAATGGTACATTACTGACTGTAATTAAAGAAGAAAGGGATTTGGGAATTATTATTTCAGATGATTTAAAATTTGGTACACAATGCCGCAGTGCAGCCAGCAAGGCCAGTCAAATGCTTGGTTGCATTGGAAGAGGTTTTAGTAGCAGAAATAGCAAGGTTCTTATGCCACTTTACAGATCATTAGTTATACCAAATCTGGAATACTGTGTACAGTTCTGGAGACCATATCTTCAGAAATATATAAATAAACTAGAAGCTGTCCAAAGGAGGGCTACTAAAATGGTACAAATGGTCTAAAATCTAAAACGTAGAAAGAAAGACTCTATGATCTAAATATGTATAGTTTAGAGGATAGAAGGGAAAGAGGTGACATGATAGAAACCTTCAAATATATGAAGGGACTTAATAAAATAGAAGCTGAAAGCATTTTTCACAAAAAAATAAATGCCACAATCTAAAGTTAGAGGGTAGCAGATTCAGGAGAAATTTAAGGAAGCATTTTTTTACAGAAAGGGTGGTGGATTCATGGAATGAACTTCCATTCCAGGTGATAAACACAAAGACTGTAAAGGAATTTAAAAATGCCTGGGACATGCATAAGGCTATCCTAAGGAAAAAGTAACATGTAATATGGGTAGACTTGATGGGCCTTTTTGGTTTTTATCTACTGTCAAATTCTATGTTTCTATGTTTCTATTGTTATATACCTTTTTAATAAATCTACTTTTATAATATCATTACTAGCATACGGTGTGTTTGATACTCCTTTATGCTACCTAAGGGCTATATTGCCCTGTTCCCACTAACCATTTACAGCTGACCTGTGGTGCCAGTGTTCCTGCTCCTGGTGGTTACAAGATTCTGCCTGAGTCCAGCCAGCTGGTTTGCTGCAAAAAAAACAGCCTGTTTCTACTGGCACAAAAGAGTGCCTTTACACCTGTGAGTACCCTATATCTCCTTATCACCTGATAGTCAGTGTTAAGCTTGATCTACACATGTTGTGCCTCTCTCTCTATTATTATTTTGCTGCAGAATCCTATCATCGTTTGTGGTGAAGTTAGAGTCCTACCTGTTTCATCCTCTTCCCTCTGAGGATTTCCACTGAAATCTGGACAAAGCTAAAAAAGACTGTCATTGTTTGTGAGGACTAAATGTTTTTATACTTTCCCTCTTGGATACTATAGTATGTTGTAATACCATTTACATTTATGTTCCTCCATTGTCTTTTGTCAATACAGACTGCTAGTTTGTTAACTAATACACCATTTGGTTAGCTTTTAGAGTGCCTCCCATAGGAGTTGACATTGTAGAGGTGTTATACACACACTAACCCTCACGGTCAGACTCCAGCTGTCTATTTCAGATACAGCATGCAATTTTAAGCAACTTTCTAGTTTACTCCTATTATCAATTTTTATTTGTTCTCTTGCTATCTTTATATAAAAAGCAGGAATGTAAAGCATAGCAGCCAGCCCATTTTGTATACAGAACCTGGGTTATATTGCTTTATTGGTGGCTAATCATCAGACACCAATAAACAAGCGCTATCCATGGTGCTAAAATAGGCTGGCTCCTAAGCTTTACATTCCTGCTTTTTAAATAAAGATAGCAAGAAAATGATGAAAAATTGACATTAGGAGTAATTAGAAAGTTGCTTAAAATTGTATGCTCTATCTGAATCATGAAGAAAAATATGGGTTTAGTATCCCTTTAACAAACCACTGTATTTAACATGCCAGATATTGTTTTTTCATAACAAAGCCCATAATTAGATGAGAATAATAGGTTTACATAACCACCGTTGTTTCCTCCATATAACCAGTGATGCTTAGGATGGAGATTGGATTGATTTGTTTGATTACGTCATCAGTTGGAGTGTCAGTGTGCAGCACGCAGGGGCATATTTTGGCCTAGGCAAACAAGGCACTTGCCTAGGACAGCAGATTGGGAGGGGGCAGCACTTTGTTTTGTGGCTATATTTGTAAGAAGCTTACAGTTATGTTAGAAGTATTATGCAGGTATATAATGTGAGATTTTGCCCAAAGAGTTTACATTCTAGGGGGGTATAGAAAGAGACTAAGGGGTACATTTATGATGCTGCGAGCGGACATGATCTGATATAGCAGATCATGTCTTCCGCACATCGATAAATGCTGACAGCATACGCTCTCTGCATTTATCATTGCACCAGCAGTTCTTGTGAACTGCTGGTGCAACGCCGCCCCTGCAGATTTGCGGCCAATCAGCCACCAGCAGGTGGTGTCAATCAACCCGATCTTATTGGATCTGGTTGATTTTAGACAATGCCTGTCCGCTGCCTCAGAGTAGGTGGACAGGTTATGGAGCATCGGTCTTTAGATCACTGCTTCATAACTTGTGTTTCTGGCAAGCCTGAAGGCTCTGAAGCTTAGGAGCCGAACCATTTTCTGTCTCAGCACCCTGGATAGCACTTGCTGATTGGGGGCTACATTTAGCCACCAATCAGCAAGTACTACCCGCATGCTGAACCTAAAATGGGCTAGCTCCTTAGCTTTCATAACTGCTTTTCAGTTAGGTAGCATTGTTGCAAAACTACTGTCAGTAGTGCTGCAGACACGTGCACAATCCTAAACTTACTTTCCTGCTTTTTAACAAAGGATAACAAGAAAATTAAAAAAAAATGATAATAGAAGTAAATTGGAAAGTTGTTTAATTTTGGGGTTTATGTCCCTTTAAACCAATCAACAATAAGGAAAAAAAGTGTAGCTCTAGTTCAGGAATGTCTAAGCTATCCAATAAGCTGGGCCTGATATATTTATAGCTGTTAAATCCCAAATAACTAACATTTCAAATTATAAATAAGGTGTCCAAACTCCCTCCAGTGTCAAGTGGCCTGATATGTTGCCTGTGCTACACTGAGAGGGATGGTGCACAGATTAGGGGGAACACTGATTTGGGGACATTCAAAATTTGTTTTTAATGAGAAAATTCTACACACCATTTCCTATGGGGAATGTTATCAGGGTAGCAATGGAGGAACTGGAAAGCAGCTTCAATTTAAGTACCGTTAATGTAGTAGCTAATGCTATTGCTACAAGCCAGAAGCAGCACAATAAAATAGTTTTTTTTTTTTTTCAAATGGAATAAGGATTGTCCAAGAACAAAAGTGAAGCTTTTATTGGCTGACACAGGAACAAATCAACTGACAAATACACTGTTGTATCATTATTGAGAAGTGTAAATTTGAAACCTTTCCCATCTGAAGAAAAGCCTTTCCAGAATTTAGAGTTATGGCTTGAACCACATGAGCAAATCTACATTGTTTTTGTTCTTACATGCATTCATCCGTTTATTAACTTTTTTAAGGTACAGGTCGTAACTTAATTCAGCATTTAGCTAAACCAAATGCACGTCTAGTTGATAATATATTTTCCTTCTCCAAAGCCCCTTATAGCTATTGTCATATTCCACTGTATCTTCAATTTTTATTTAGTTGCTAAGTTATCTCATATTAATAAAAAAAAAATGCTCTAATGGTTTTATCTGCTCAGCATTTTCTGGCAAATTCTGTGTTCTTCACCTTTCACAGAATTTATGTCCATTAAAGAAATTAATTTGGATCTGCTATTCAGCAGAAAATATTTGCTTTTGACCTCTGCATATCAGTTAACTTGCCACTAGTGGGATAGAGAAGGGTAAGCTTGTTTATCATGTTTATTTATAATTCATAAATAAAAAACATTATACAAACATTGAAAGTTGAGGGAATGTTTGTTTTTGTACAACTTGCTAATCCAAGTGTTTGCAGTTGCTGGCTAGCTACTTTCAATGCTGTACAATATTCTGAGCTTTTTAAGTAATTATTGACAGAACAGTACCCTAAAGTATGAGAACTAATCCCAGTGTTTGAAAACCTGAGGAGACAGTAGATACATTCTTCTTTGTACATAAAATAGCAACTCTGATTATGTCAGTATATGATTATGTGGATATAAATTGCAAAATAGCTTCACATAGAAATATAGTTTGTTGATAGAAAATGTGAATAGAATTTATACTACAAAACTTGTCCAGTTTTATTTTCACAAGTTAAGCATACCATGACAGCGTATATATGTGACCCATATAGCTCAATTCAATACATTCTTCATCTCCTATGAATAACACAGACATTTTCCCTGTATCCTGAAAATGTCTAATATTACCATTTCCAATGTATTTATTTGATTTTAAATATAAAAAGTATTGTGACGATACAATAAAAACCTACATTTAAATGTTTTCTTAGTTGTACATGCTTTGATTTTAATTTTGGTTTAATTGTAAAACAGGAATAAATCTATTTTCTATAGAGCTACAACATTATAAAAAAAAATAATAATAAGACTATGTAGAAAAAAAAGAATATAAGGATACCCTTGATATACTAAAATCACTATGGGGTAGATTACAAGTGCGGCACAAATGGTTTTGGGTTAATGCAATCACTATTTTGTGAGCCATTTTCATTCTACTGATATTACAAGTCCAGCAAAATCATGATTGCGCTAGCGCAATTGCCTCTTACACTTCAATCCTTTCCTTGATCTAAGACCTGTGGTAAAACACAACACAAATGCATTACAAAGTACAGTTATACCCATAAATAAACTGTTAACCCCTAAACCGCCATCCCCCACATTGCAAAGTACCTAAATAAAATATTAACCCCACATCGCATACACTAAATAATACTATTAACCCCTAAACCGCCACCCCCTCATCACAAACACTAAATAATACTATTAACTCCTAAACCGAGATCCCCCCACAATGCAAAGTTATTAAATAACATCTAACACCCCAAACCTTACAACCCCTAAATTAACCCAAATTAAAAAAAAACTAAATAAATTCTATCTTAAAAAAAACCCAATTTACTTGTAAAAGTAAATAAAAACCTAATCTTACCTTTAAAAAATGTACATTAAAGATGGCGGTTTAGGGGTTAAAAGTTCATTTAGGTACTTTGTGGTGTGGGGGGATGGTGGTTCAGGGGTTAACAGTTAATTTAGGTACTTTGCGATGTGGGGGATGGTAGTTTAGGGGTTAACAGTTCATTTCTGTACATTGCGATGTGGGGGGATTGCGGATTAGGTGTTATTAGGCTAAGGGCTTATGGTAGGGTGTTTTTTCCCACTTTTTGTCTTCATTGATTTCTATGGGGGAACACATGCACGCACATGCTAAAACTCAGCTTAGGATTTTTGCGCTTTTTGGATTACCGCTAGCGCAAAATTAGTTTTTTTCAACTTGTAATACCAGTGGTACCCGACAAGCGCAAAAAGCCTAACGCTAGCGATGTTTTCCTTAATGAAAAAAAATATTTACTACACCACTTGTAATCTAGCCCAATATTAGTATGATAATATTTTATATAGAAAAAACAACACTTATTTGTTCAAAATACTAATGCCTCATATTTGAATTCTGATATTTGAAGTTTGTTTTAACATTTTATTCAGAAAGTTGGAAAAATTATTTTTTTCAAGTTAAAAGACTTCTCAGTCCCCCTTCAGATACCAGCCGTCCTAGTAAAAAGCACAACATTTTAAACTGAAATGCCAATGTCCAGTTGATATCAGCTTTTGTTCCCAAATACACATGCATGTTTGCCTATATAATACATCTTCATGCCAAGGGAGACTCTGATCCTCCAGATGCCCTCATCTCCTATAAAGTTCCTAGATTTTTATTGAAATGCCTGTGTCCTCTGACAAGTATATGTTTTTTTTAACATTTAGACACTCTATAGCTTTATTATGGACATTTATTGTTTTTTATATATATATATATATATATATATATATATATATATATATATATATATATATATATATATATATATAATATATATATACACACACACACACTGCAATCCTGGAGCGCTGGCTAGACTTACAGATAGAGTATGAAGAACACAAGAATGGCAAACAAAATAAAATGCTAAATAAAATGTAAGGTTAAGATTAAAATGTCCGACTCTCTGAGTCCAAAAAGTCCACTGTGGTCACTGATGTGTCACACACAATTACACCCAATGAAAAAATGTCTATAGGTTACCAGTCCTCGAAATGTGTCCAATCCAGAAGAGGGATAATTTAAAACAATATCCTATCGATCAGTAGACAAATTCCTCTGTTGTCTCTCCATCTGGGGTGCAGCCGTATTCAGAGGCGTGTTGCTTACGCTCTCAAGTTGTAAATATCTAAGTGATAAACAGAAGAAAAGGCACAAACCCACATCAAGGTAGCAAGACACTTTTAATGTGACAATTATGGTTAAAAACACTTACAAGAAATATGTCTAAAAGTTTGCAGTATCCAGTAGTCCGTGGTTAGGAAATCATAATCCACTGTATACTCTTAACTCGACCACCTGGATCTAAGTGATACAATCAATCCTTGCTGCTTACGCCTGAAAGCACTTGTGATACCCTTATTTTCGGCGTGTTTCGTTTGCCTCTACGAAAACTTTTTCAAGAGTAACATTACTGAGATGATACTCCCATTTGTCACCAGATTATTTAAACCGGATATGCACGCCCCTCTTGGCAAAACCTCAACAATTAGAAAACTCTGAAGGTATGGATCACTCCCACTGCATAACAAAACAGATGGCGTGTCCCAGTGACAAAACTTATATGTCATTGACACTCACTCTGAATAGTTAAATGCTATGGGCGTGTTAAGTTATATTCTCCATGCGGTGATATGTCAAGCTAATGCATGCATATATATACACCCACGGTAAGAGACATAAATAACTGATATTTTTATACAATAAAATTATAACCATTCGATCACCAGATAGATCACAATATCATTTGAAACACAATAAATCACTTTACGATAACACTTGATAATTATCACATATAATACACATATATATATATATATATATATATATATATATATATATATATACACATACAATAAATAGATATATTTGTTAATATATATGGACCTGGGACAGAATCTTTATATTATTCCCCTTCTTGTTTTGCACATTTTTTGGGGGCATGCTTAGTTTAAATGTTGTTGTGCATCGGCCTTCAGGTCTACGCATGTTGGGATAGCACACATTGCTTTAATGCTTGTCAGGACAGTGCACATCTGTTTAGACCATCTACCATCTCTTGAACACCTTCCTACCATTATTAAATGTGTTTATTGTAAAGAAGCTGAGGTTTCTCCTCTAGCTATTTTTTGTGACTCATGTTTATGAATGTTAATGCTACTTTTATGGGTATTACTGCTGCTTCTGTCTGTTTATTACAGGTGAATGCTACTTATATATCACCCAGTGTGGAAAATTTCATCAAGGCTATTGTTTCTGAGGTGGTGGCTACTCTTCCGCCTTCAAGCACGCATAAAATATCAGTTCAGATTTTACCTTCTAATAGTACTTTGTCTCCTGAAGTCAGGGATACTTTTATGCCTTTAGAAGGTGACGTTTCCTCTGGTAATGCAGTGTCTTCCTCTGATGTTTGACCTGTTACTTCCTTTTTGTGTTTAAAATTGAACATATTAATTCTCTTTTGAAAATGTTTTACTTACTTTAGAGGTTTGATATGGTTTCTAGGGAATGATCTAAGCAAGGCAATTCATTTAATTCTTCTGCAAGGTTTAAAAAGCTATAGCCTTTACCAGCTGCTAATTTGAATTGTGGGAAACTGTTCCTAACTTTGATAGGGCCATTTTTATCCTTGACTAAGGGCCAGATTACGAGTGGAGCGCAAACATTTGCAAGTGAGCCATAAGGGGTTTATTATCATGGAGGTTTGCACTCATTGGGCTTACCGCTGTTATTTCAAGTTAAGAGTAAACACGATTGCTTGAGGGCAATCATGATTTACGCTAGAATGATTGCCAGGTCCTCAGAGCTCTGGTTAACTATTTTACAAATAATAAAAGTTGCATAAAACACATAAAAAATACATTACAAAGTACAGTTTCACTCATAATATTAACAGTATCTAATAAAAAGTATTAAAGAAAAATATTGCACACAAAAGTTATAAGGGCTCAAATATATGAGGTTTCAGGTGTTAGGAAAAAAAAGGCAGGCAAATGGTTTTTAACTTTGAGATACACACATATACAGCTCTAAAGATGGATATATATGTATGTATGTATGTATGTATGTATGTATGTATGTATGTACAGATACAAAGTCAAAAACCCCTCTCCTCATTAGTGCAACAAATCACATACAAAGCCACCTGATTGGTGGATAAGGACACACCCTAAATCACATTCAGGTGTGTAATATCAAATAATTAATGCAGAGTCCCAAAACCTATGTAAGCAAGTGAAATTAACAGCATCATATACAAAACAAAATAAAGATATATACTGTATATATAACAGTATGGAGATACCTATAGCAACAGACCTACAGAATGACACCTCAATCATACGTGTACACATTTTTATATATTATAATCATTATCAAGTCAAAGTAAAGAACATGAAAGATGCCCAATCTTCATTAAAAAAAGACAAGAAAAACCATAGAAGCATAGCGTGTGTGGTGTTAGGAGTGTTATAACCCTAAGTGAATAATGACAGTGTACTAGGCAGAAAATGAGTCTATAAGACTAGCCAAATGTAAGGCAATATCTAACTAGTGAAGCATATACAGGACAAATGACTAGTGATATGCCCCTAAAGAAACAGTCTAAGGAAGCGTGTTTAAGGTAAAAGCTACTATCTCATAATAAAGAGTACATTAAACAAGCAAGAAACATGGCTAAAATCGAAGAAGATGGGATCTTTCAGATGTCCAAGTTGTGTTACATGTCACGCCATGGTACAGGGGCCTACATTCAGACACCCGCATACCAACAAGAGGTACCAAATTTGGCACTACTTGACATGCAACACCAAATTTGTTATCTACCTATTGAGTTGCAATTGTGCCAAATTCTATGTAGGTAAAACTGATGATGACATCAAGAAACGGATGGTGAACCACAGGAGTGCTATTAGATCTGCCCTGGACACAGGAAAGACAGACCAATCAGTAGCCAGACACTTTTTGGAGGCCAAACACACTGTTAAGGATTTGCGTTTCACATTAATTGACCATGTCCCAGCCCTTAAAGAAGGGGGTGACAGAAAGAAGAAACGCCTACAAGTGGAGGCCAAATGGATATTCAGATTGGACACCTTATACCCTAAGGGGTTAAATATAAATATTGATTGGCATTGTTTTCTCTAATTTATGATTGTTCCATTTAGATTATATCCTGTACTAGAACATGAATTACATAAGTATATTTGTGTATGGTGTTTTTCGTAAATGCACATCATACTTTGACTATGTACTTAACATCTATATAAGGGACCTGACACATACGTGCATTAGTAGCACCTTGCATAGTCTAGTTTAGGGGTGGTAGATTGAGATATATATATAGCCTATGTGTACAAGATTTTGATTGCGATTGCTATTTCTCATAGCCTGACTCGGACACAGATTTTAGCTGTCCGCTGGCATAGACCTATTGGTTGCCTATGAAACAATCAGCAGCTGGGTTGATTTGCACCCCCCCCATTGTGTCATTTGACTATACGTTTTGGTGGCCCTGCCCCCTATGGCCCACGTATGTGCCCGTTTGATTGCCATGTTGAATATACGCGTGCTGCAAACAGTGTTGAATATGCATGTGTACACTGCTACTCTGGTAATGTTTTTACGTTAAACACACTTCCTTACACTGTTTCTTTAGGGGCATATAATTTGTCCTGTATATGCTTCACTAGTTAGATATTGCCTTACATTTGGCTAGTCTTCTAGACTCATTTTCTGCCTAGTACACTGTCAGTATTCACTTAGGGTTATAACTAGGGTTGCCACCTCAGCCATGTTTTCCTGGACACTTATGAGTCACATGCTGCAGGGTGTGCAGGGAGTAACATGTATTTTGTTTCTGGACAGCACTATTTATATTCCTCCCTGCACACCCTGCAGCATGTGTAACTTATAAGTGTTCTGTATTTTAAGGGACAGGTGGCAACCCTAGTTATAACGCTCCTAACACCACACACGCTATGCTTCTATGGTTTTTATATATATACTGTATCTTTATTTTGTTTTGTATATGATGGTTAATTTCACTTGCTTACATAGGTTTTGAGACTCTGTATTAATTATTTGATGTTACACACCTGAATGTGATTTAGGGTCTGTCGTTATCCACCAATCATTTCACTTGTTTACATAGGTTTTGGGACTCTGTATTAATTAATTGATGTTACACACCTGAATGGGATTTAGGGTGTGTCCTTATCCACCAAGCAGGTGGCTTTGTATGTGATTTGTTGCACTAATGAGGGGAGTTTTTTTTTTACTTTGTATTTGTATAAATATTTTCAATGCTCACTGTATTTGTCTGAGGAAGGGGTGAATACCTCGGAACGTCTAGCAGAGAGTGCTTATTTCTTTAAATAAAAAGAGAGAAGCACTCAACCTGTAAACGAACAATAGCATAATAGCTTGTTCTATGGCTAGTTACCACCCAAGAAGCAGCCTCTTTTTGCTCAACATGTGCCTTTCACAGAGAAAAACTTTCCTGAAGCATATCAGTCTGATCCTGACTTCACAGTACAGTCCAGCCCCGAAATACCAGGCAATCCTTCTCTGAACGAGAGAAACAGCAAAACCCCAGACGTACGTTTCGGCCTATTGTGGGCCTCGTCAGTGAGGTGCAGCCATATCCCTCTAGGCACACTGAGCAACGGGTCCACGTCTGGATTCCCGAATCACACTTAGGGAGACTTCCCAAAATGTCATCATTTGCATAAATAAAAAGAGAGAAGCACTCAACCTGTAAACGAACAATAGCATAATAGCTTGTTCTATGGCTAGTTACCACCCAAGAAGCAGCCTCTTTTTGCTCAACATGTGCCTTTCACAGAGAAAAACTTTCCTGAAGCATATCAGTCTGATCCTGACTTCACAGTACAGTCCAGCCCCGAAATACCAGGCAATCCTTCTCTGAACGAGAGAAACAGCAAAACCCCAGACGTACGTTTCGGCCTATTGTGGGCCTCGTCAGTGAGGTGCAGCCATATCCCTCTAGGCACACTGAGCAACGGGTCCACGTCTGGATTCCCGCATCACACTTAGGGAGACTTCCCAAAATGTCATAATTTGCATAAATAAAAAGAGAGAAGCACTTAACCTGTAAACGAACAATAGCATAATAGCTTGTTCTATGGCTAGTTACCACCCAAGAAGCAGCCTCTTTTTGCTCAACATGTGCCTTTCACAGAGAAAAACTTTCCTGAAGCATATCAGTCTGATCCTGACTTCACAGTACAGTCCAGCCCCGAAATACCAGGCAATCCTTCTCTGAACGAGAGAAACAGCAAAACCCCAGACGTACGTTTCGGCCTATTGTGGGCCTCGTCAGTGAGGTGCAGCCATATCCCTCTAGGCACACTGAGCAACGGGTCCACGTCTGGATTCCCGCATCACACTTAGGGAGACTTCCCAAAATGTCATAATTTGCATAAATAAAAAGAGAGAAGCACTCAACCTGTAAACGAACAATAGCATAATAGCTTGTTCTATGGCTAGTTACCACCCAAGAAGCAGCCTCTTTTTGCTCAACATGTGCCTTTCACAGAGAAAAACTTTCCTGAAGCATATCAGTCTGATCCTGACTTCACAGTACAGTCCAGCCCCGAAATACCAGGCAATCCTTCTCTGAACGAGAGAAACAGCAAAACCCCAGACGTACGTTTCGGCCTATTGTGGGCCTCGTCAGTGAGGTGCAGCCATATCCCTCTAGGCACACTGAGCAACGGGTCCACGTCTGGATTCCCGCATCACACTTAGGGAGACTTCCCAAAATGTCATAATTTGCATAAATAAAAAGAGAGAAGCACTCAACCTGTAAACGAACAATAGCATAATAGCTTGTTCTATGGCTAGTTACCACCCAAGAAGCAGCCTCTTTTTGCTCAACATGTGCCTTTCACAGAGAAAAACTTTCCTGAAGCATATCAGTCTGATCCTGACTTCACAGTACAGTCCAGCCCCGAAATACCAGGCAATCCTTCTCTGAACGAGAGAAACAGCAAAACCCCAGACGTACGTTTCGGCCTATTGTGGGCCTCGTCAGTGAGGTGCAGCCATATCCCTCTAGGCACACTGAGCAACGGGTCCACGTCTGGATTCCCGCATCACACTTAGGGAGACTTCCCAAAATGTCATAATTTGCATAAATAAAAAGAGAGAAGCACTCAACCTGTAAACGAACAATAGCATAATAGCTTGTTCTATGGCTAGTTACCACCCAAGAAGCAGCCTCTTTTTGCTCAACATGTGCCTTTCACAGAGAAAAACTTTCCTGAAGCATATCAGTCTGATCCTGACTTCACAGTACAGTCCAGCCCCGAAATACCAGGCAATCCTTCTCTGAACGAGAGAAACAGCAAAACCCCAGACGTACGTTTCGGCCTATTGTGGGCCTCGTCAGTGAGGTGCAGCCATATCCCTCTAGGCACACTGAGCAACGGGTCCACGTCTGGATTCCCGCATCACACTTAGGGAGACTTCCCAAAATGTCATAATTTGCATAAATAAAAAGAGAGAAGCACTCAACCTGTAAACGAACAATAGCATAATAGCTTGTTCTATGGCTAGTTACCACCCAAGAAGCAGCCTCTTTTTGCTCAACATGTGCCTTTCACAGAGAAAAACTTTCCTGAAGCATATCAGTCTGATCCTGACTTCACAGTACAGTCCAGCCCCGAAATACCAGGCAATCCCTCTCTGAACAAGAGAAACAGCAAAACCCCAGACGTACGTTTCGGCCTATTGTGGGCCTCGTCAGTGAGGTGCAGGCACATATTGAGCAAAAAGAGGCTGCTTCTAGGGTGGTAACTAGCCATAGAACTAGCCATAGAACAAGCTATTATGCTATTGTTCGTTCCCAGGTTGAGCGCTTCTCTCTTTTTATTTATGCAAATTATGACACTTAGGGAAGTCTCCCTAAGTGTGATGCGGGAATCCAGACGTGGACCCGTTGTTCAGTGTGCCTAGAGGGATATGGCTGCACCTCACTGACGAGGCCCACAATAGGCCGAAACGTACGTCTGGGGTTTTTCTGTTTCTCTTGTTCAGAAAGGGATTGCCTGGTATTTCGGGGCTGGACTGTACTGTGAAGTCAGGATCAGACTGATATGCTACAGGAAAGTTCTTTTCTGTGAAAGGCACATATTGAGCAAAAAGAGGCTGCTTCTAGGGTGGTAACTAGCCATAGAACAAGCTATTATGCTATTGTTCGTTCCCAGGTTGAGCGCTTCTCTCTTTTTATTTATGCAAATTATGACACTTAGGGAAGTCTCCCTAAGTGTGATGCGGAAATCCAGACGTGGACCCGTTGTTCAGTGTGCCTAGAGGGATATGGCTGCACCTCACTGACGAGGCCCACAATAGGCCGAAACGTACGTCTGGGGTTTTTCTGTTTCTCTTGTTCAGAAAGGGATTGCCTGGTATTTCGGGGCTGGACTGTACTGTGAAGTCAGGATCAGACTGATATGCTACAGGAAAGTTCTTTTCTGTGAAAGGCACATATTGAGCAAAAAGAGGCTGCTTCTAGGGTGGTAACTAGCCATAGAACAAGCTATTATGCTATTGTTCGTTCCCAGGTTGAGCGCTTCTCTCTTTTTATTTATGCAAATTATGACACTTAGGGAAGTCTCCCTAAGTGTGATGCGGGAATCCAGACGTGGACCCGTTGTTCAGTGTGCCTAGAGGGATATGGCTGCACCTCACTGACGAGGCCCACAATAGGCCGAAACGTACGTCTGGGGTTTTTCTGTTTCTCTTGTTCAGAAAGGGATTGCCTGGTATTTCGGGGCTGGACTGTACTGTGAAGTCAGGATCAGACTGATATGCTACAGGAAAGTTCTTTTCTGTGAAAGGCACATATTGAGCAAAAAGAGGCTGCTTCTAGGGTGGTAACTAGCCATAGAACAAGCTATTATGCTATTGTTCGTTCCCAGGTTGAGCGCTTCTCTCTTTTTATTTATGCAAATTATGACACTTAGGGAAGTCTCCCTAAGTGTGATGCGGGAATCCAGACGTGGACCCGTTGTTCAGTGTGCCTAGAGGGATATGGCTGCACATCACTGACGAGGCCCACAATAGGCCGAAATGTACGTCTGGGGTTTTTCTGTTTCTCTTGTTCAGAAAGGGATTGCCTGGTATTTCGGGGCTGGACTGTACTGTGAAGTCAGGATCAGACTGATATGCTACAGGAAAGTTCTTTTCTGTGAAAGGCACATATTGAGCAAAAAGAGGCTGCTTCTAGGGTGGTAACTAGCCATAGAACAAGCTATTATGCTATTGTTCGTTCCCAGGTTGAGCGCTTCTCTCTTTTTATTTATGCAAATTATGACACTTAGGGAAGTCTCCCTAAGTGTGATGCGGGAATCCAGACGTGGACCCGTTGTTCAGTGTGCCTAGAGGGATATGGCTGCACCTCACTGACGAGGCCCACAATAGGCCGAAACGTACGTCTGGGGTTTTTCTGTTTCTCTTGTTCAGAAAGGGATTGCCTGGTATTTCGGGGCTGGACTGTACTGTGAAGTCAGGATCAGACTGATATGCTACAGGAAAGTTCTTTTCTGTGAAAGGCACATATTGAGCAAAAAGAGGCTGCTTCTAGGGTGGTAACTAGCCATAGAACAAGCTATTATGCTATTGTTCGTTCCCAGGTTGAGCGCTTCTCTCTTTTTATTTTTGCAAATTATGACACTTAGGGAAGTCTCCCTAAGTGTGATGCGGGAATCCAGACGTGGACCCGTTGTTCAGTGTGCCTAGAGGGATATGGCTGCACCTCACTGACGAGGCCCACAATAGGCCGAAACGTACGTCTGGGGTTTTTCTGTTTCTCTTGTTCAGAAAGGGATTGCCTGGTATTTCGGGGCTGGACTGTACTGTGAAGTCAGGATCAGACTGATATGCTACAGGAAAGTTCTTTTCTGTGAAAGGCACATATTGAGCAAAAAGAGGCTGCTTCTAGGGTGGTAACTAGCCATAGAACAAGCTATTATGCTATTGTTCGTTCCCAGGTTGAGCGCTTCTCTCTTTTTATTTATGCAAATTATGACACTTAGGGAAGTCTCCCTAAGTGTGATGCGGGAATCCAGACGTGGACCCGTTGTTCAGTGTGCCTAGAGGGATATGGCTGCACCTCACTGACGAGGCCCACAATAGGCCGAAACGTACGTCTGGGGTTTTTCTGTTTCTCTTGTTCAGAAAGGGATTGCCTGGTATTTCGGGGCTGGACTGTACTGTGAAGTCAGGATCAGACTGATATGCTACAGGAAAGTTCTTTTCTGTGAAAGGCACATATTGAGCAAAAAGAGGCTGCTTCTAGGGTGGTAACTAGCCATAGAACAAGCTATTATGCTATTGTTCGTTCCCAGGTTGAGCGCTTCTCTCTTTTTATTTATGCAAATTATGACACTTAGGGAAGTCTCCCTAAGTGTGATGCGGGAATCCAGACGTGGACCCGTTGTTCAGTGTGCCTAGAGGGATATGGCTGCACCTCACTGACGAGGCCCACAATAGGCCGAAACGTACATCTGGGGTTTTTCTGTTTCTCTTGTTCAGAAAGGGATTGCCTGGTATTTCGGGGCTGGACTGTACTGTGAAGTCAGGATCAGACTGATATGCTACAGGAAAGTTCTTTTCTGTGAAAGGCACATATTGAGCAAAAAGAGGCTGCTTCTAGGGTGGTAACTAGCCATAGAACAAGCTATTATGCTATTGTTCGTTCCCAGGTTGAGCGCTTCTCTCTTTTTATTTATGCAAATTATGACACTTAGGGAAGTCTCCCTAAGTGTGATGCGGGAATCCAGACGTGGACCCGTTGTTCAGTGTGCCTAGAGGGATATGGCTGCACCTCACTGACGAGGCCCACAATAGGCCGAAACGTACGTCTGGGGTTTTTCTGTTTCTCTTGTTCAGAAAGGGATTGCCTGGTATTTCGGGGCTGGACTGTACTGTGAAGTCAGGATCAGACTGATATGCTACAGGAAAGTTCTTTTCTGTGAAAGGCACATATTGAGCAAAAAGAGGCTGCTTCTAGGGTGGTAACTAGCCATAGAACAAGCTATTATGCTATTGTTCGTTCCCAGGTTGAGCGCTTCTCTCTTTTTATTTATGCAAATTATGACACTTAGGGAAGTCTCCCTAAGTGTGATGCGGGAATCCAGACGTGGACCCGTTGTTCAGTGTGCCTAGAGGGATATGGCTGCACCTCACTGACGAGGCCCACAATAGGCCGAAACGTACGTCTGGGGTTTTTCTGTTTCTCTTGTTCAGAAAGGGATTGCCTGGTATTTCGGGGCTGGACTGTACTGTGAAGTCAGGATCAGACTGATATGCTACAGGAAAGTTCTTTTCTGTGAAAGGCACATATTGAGCAAAAAGAGGCTGCTTCTAGGGTGGTAACTAGCCATAGAACAAGCTATTGTGCTATTGTTCGTTCCCAGGTTGAGCGCTTCTCTCTTTTTATTTATGCAAATTATGACACTTAGGGAAGTCTCCCTAAGTGTGATGCGGGAATCCAGACGTGGACCCGTTGTTCAGTGTGCCTAGAGGGATATGGCTGCACCTCACTGACGAGGCCCACAATAGGCCGAAACGTACGTCTGGGGTTTTTCTGTTTCTCTTGTTCAGAAAGGGATTGCCTGATATTTCGGGGCTGGACTGTACTGTGAAGTCAGGATCAGACTGATATGCTACAGGAAAGTTCTTTTCTGTGAAAGGCACATATTGAGCAAAAAGAGGCTGCTTCTAGGGTGGTAACTAGCCATAGAACAAGCTATTATGCTATTGTTCGTTCCCAGGTTGAGCGCTTCTCTCTTTTTATTTATGCAAATTATGACACTTAGGGAAGTCTCCCTAAGTGTGATGCGGGAATCCAGACGTGGACCCGTTGTTCAGTGTGCCTAGAGGGATATGGCTGCACCTCACTTACGAGGCCCACAATAGGCCGAAACGTACATCTGGGGTTTTTCTGTTTCTCTTGTTCAGAAAGGGATTGCCTGGTATTTCGGGGCTGGACTGTACTGTGAAGTCAGGATCAGACTGATATGCTACAGGAAAGTTCTTTTCTGTGAAAGGCACATATTGAGCAAAAAGAGGCTGCTTCTAGGGTGGTAACTAGCCATAGAACAAGCTATTATGCTATTGTTCGTTCCCAGGTTGAGCGCTTCTCTCTTTTTATTTATGCAAATTATGACTCTTAGGGAAGTCTCCCTAAGTGTGATGCGGGAATCCAGACGTGGACCCGTTGTTCAGTGTGCCTAGAGGGATATGGCTGCACCTCACTGACGAGGCCCACAATAGGCCGAAACGTACGTCTGGGGTTTTTCTGTTTCTCTTGTTCAGAAAGGGATTGCCTGGTATTTCGGGGCTGGACTGTACTGTGAAGTCAGGATCAGACTGATATGCTACAGGAAAGTTCTTTTCTGTGAAAGGCACATATTGAGCAAAAAGAGGCTGCTTCTAGGGTGGTAACTAGCCATAGAACAAGCTATTATGCTATTGTTCGTTCCCAGGTTGAGCGCTTCTCTCTTTTTATTTATGCAAATTATGACACTTAGGGAAGTCTCCCTAAGTGTGATGCGGGAATCCAGACGTGGACCCGTTGTTCAGTGTGCCTAGAGGGATATGGCTGCACCTCACTGACGAGGCCCACAATAGGCCGAAATGTACATCTGGGGTTTTTCTGTTTCTCTTGTTCAGAAAGGGATTGCCTGGTATTTCGGGGCTGGACTGTACTGTGAAGTCAGGATCAGACTGATATGCTACAGGAAAGTTCTTTTCTGTGAAAGGCACATATTGAGCAAAAAGAGGCTGCTTCTAGGGTGGTAACTAGCCATAGAACAAGCTATTATGCTATTGTTCGTTCCCAGGTTGAGCGCTTCTCTCTTTTTATTAGTGCTTATTTCTTGCTAGTCTATTATTCCTATTTTTGCACCTTGGTGCCTACCTGACCAGTTTGGTGAGAGTGCTTATTAACCTAAATATATATATATATATATATATATATATATATATATATATATATATATATATATATATATATCAAAAACTTGCACTCGCTGGTCTTTTTTAAAAAAAAACACACTTTACTGTGACGTTTCGGAGATAGAGTATCCCCTTCCTCAGACATAGTGTAATAGCAACTCATACAATTTATAGAGCAAACAAAGTAATAACCCCTCCCCCCAATTAAGACCAAAAAACTGCCAAATTGCAGTCATGGCAACCACCTTAGACAAAACAAAACAAGTGTTAATGTTGATGAAAAGTAAATAGCCAATGCCTGAAACTATTCATAATTAAAACTAATAAGTGATTTGATGAAAATAAGTGACAATATGGTAGACACTGTAATAACCCAACAATGTAATAAACACAAAATCATTAATGATTGATAGCGGCCTTCACTATAAAACACTTGTTAAACACTATATAGTGAATATTAGATGACAATATTAAAGAACCTTAAAGAGCCACAATGTGTGTCAATGCTTTCAAATACTTGGGGCCCCGTGTATACTTATGTCACTAAAAAAAGGCGATAAGGGAGCCATTTACCAATATTTTAGCTCTGTGTAGTAATATCACACTAGAGGTGCAGACCCTATATAAGTATTGCAAACTATTATGAATAGGGAGAAAATAAGGAAAAGTAGTCCTTATAAAAAGATAGGGAATTCAGCACTCTCATATACACATTTAAAGAGACAGAGATATAAATATCTCAAGGTATCAACCTAAGTATTAAGATAAATAGAGCAGAGTGTGGAGCCAGGTGGAAACCCAGAATAAAGACTTGACAACTAGCATGCTTACAAGGCACTCATAATTTTATTATTTACAAAAAGCAACAAAATTCTTAGTAAAGGTCATGTGACCATAAAGGTAATTTGAAACAAAATTTAATCAAAAATATGAGCTAAAAAGCTAAGTGAGACGTCTCATAGGAAAATAAAGTGTCTAAAAAATGAATGGCTAAATATAATAGTGACAATGCAACACCTCTATTAGAGGACAACCCCAAAAGAAAGAGTAATATGAGGGTAATGTTGTCATAATAATATAATGAGGATCTATGCAGTTCACATAAACATTGAGCCAGAATAATACAATCACAAGAATACTTTAGAATGCATATTTTTCAATTTGGAGTGAAATATAAACACAGGAAAAAGCTTTGCACAATCATATGAAGCATGCAACTATACCAAGTCTTAAAACACAACACCAACATCAGAGGACAGTCCCAAAGTTAAGGGTCAATACTGTCATGATATAAATATAGGATCTATGTGTTTTAAATATGGGTATTGTATAGTAAATTTTGCATAACTTCTGACAAACAGGATTTTAGTAAAGCAGCAGCATTTAGCATGAACACATCACAATTTAAAGGAAGTCCTTCCAAATCTGTTGAAAACAGGCATCCACTTGTATTGCAGGAGGAAAAAATGAAGTAAGTTTCCACTGCCTGTAAAGAACAACACAGTCATAGCATGCACTCACAGCCTTTTGCGATGTAAATCAAGAACAGAATCCTTGGTAAGAAGCTGCAAATCCGGTGAATGTTCCTGTGTTGCACAAGATGCAAAACAAAGTAATAAATCACTCCAGCAAGCTGCAATTCTTTGAGGTGTAGTAGGAATTTCCAAAAGACAGGTGTCTCATCAAAGCAATCAGCTGTTACAACTGCCTACACGTGTTTCATCCCAATGAGTAGCAGGGACTCCTCAGGGCTAACTTCATCAACCTAAACTCGGCCTTTTATAGGCCATATTGGGACACGCCTCTGGGAGTTTCAAAAAACAAAAAGTATATATATATACAAAGTGACATTTCATATATAAAATATATTTACAAAATAATAATATTAATTCAAAAATAAAAATAAAAAACATGGTGCCCAGATGCGCATGCAAATTGTTAAAATGTAACTAACAGCCAAATTGAGAAAAATGAGAGCTCCCTCAACGATGCATTGGACACATAGGGAGGGTCAGCAAATTACACCTAACAAGACAGTTTGTTGTTTTTCTAATTCCTATAAAGGCTAAATAATAAGGAAAGGGATAAAGTATTCTAAGTCAGAAATTAAGTAAATTTAGAAACTTATATTGTTAAAAGTTTCTTATAGAGACAAGACCGGGATCGAACCTGTGACCTCAAATCTACTATAAACTAAAAGTCAAATTAAACTATTATTAACCCACTACTCTAAGCGCTATAACCTATATATAACGAAGATCCAACAATTATAGATCTACAACCTTTAAAGTTAAATATACTTATTAACCCAATGTATAACAACTGCATTTAAGTATTCTCAAAAATATTATTAACAGTCGAAAATTTGGAGCTAAACTAGTTAAAATGATAGCAAAACAAAGTCATATTAGTTCAATGACTATTTTATATTGAACATAAGGGATCGAACCCAGGGTCTAAAGGGTCTATATATCTTAATGACTTAGAAGAACCACAGTCCTAATCCACTAGCCCAAGGACACAGTCTAGAACTATAAACAAACTTTATAGAAATGATGCAAAATCAAGTTTTTCTTTTAACCCAAATGGGGCACAAGTATGTAAGTGATAAATCCAACCAGTTTCCTTCTGGAGAAGACATTTGTCCTGATCACCTCCTCTCTTATGTGACAAACCAGTATCAATTCCTATGAACTTTAATAGTTCAAAATCTGAATTGTGGCACATCTGAATATGACGTGCAACACTACTAGTATCTTTGTTATTTTTCACGTCATCTCGATGTTCTCTCACCCTGTTGAGAAACTGGCGCTTCGTCTTCCCTACGTAAAACATAGTTCAAGGACAGTATAGCAAATAAATTACCCCAAAAGTTTGACAATTGATTGGGTAATTAAACACTTTGCCACCTGTAGTAAAGGTTTCAGTCCTTGTAATAAAACTGCAAGAAACACACTTTCCACAAGGAAATCTACCCTTGTGTGATTGGTGTATAGTGAGCCAATTCTGTTTTGGAGTTTTAACAAAATGACTTCTGACCAAGCAGTCTTTCAAGCTCATAGCTTTTCTAGCGGTAAGTAGGGGACGATCACCTACTTTTCCTGCCAGTTTTTTGTCTGCAAGTAAGAAATGCCAATTTTTTCTTAAGATAGAACGAATTTTGTCCCAGTGAGAGTTAAATTGTGTGATAAATCTGACATGAGTATTTTCGAAGCTCTTTTCATTTTTTGAGAAGAGAATTGTTTCTCTTTTCAACTTTCTTACTCTACTGAGTGAACTCAGGACCAATATTTTGGAATACCCGCGAGCCAAAAATCTTTCTTTCATCCTTATCGCATGATATTCAAAACTTGAATTTGTGGAACAATTTCTGCGTAAATGCAGAAACTGACCATAAGGGATTCCCTTTTTCAAGGAATAGGGATGATTACTTTGAGCTAAAAGTAAGCTGTTAGTGGCTGTTGGTTTACAAAAAATTTCAGTATGAAGGTACCTCCCTTGTTTCTTGATCAGAATGTCCAAAAAAAGATAATTTATGCAGATAAGCCTCATAGGTCAAAAGTATATTGTAAGAATTAGTATTGAGCGTTTTGATGAATGTTTCCAAGTTGGTTAAATCACCTTTCCACAACATGAAAACATCATCCACATAACAGAGCCATAACTGGACCGAACTCTCAACTATATCATTATGGGTGCCAAAAACTTCTGATTGCTCCCAAATGCCTAGATGAAGGCAATCATAGGTGGGGACACAAGTGGCCCCCATTGCTGTTCCGCGAATTTGTTTAAAATATTTTCCATCAAAACAGAAAATGTTATTCTCAAGGACAAATTTTAAGAGAGAGAGAACAAATTCAGTGTGTTTTTTATATAGAGAACCACGAGATTCAAGAAATGACCCACAAGCAGCAATTCCCACTTCGTGGGGAATTGAAGAATATAAACCTTCGACGTCCAGAGAAACTAAGATAACATCTTCATCCTCAATTAGATTATCAAGTTTCTGTAGGAGGTCAGAAGTATCTCTGACATAAGTAGGTAAAGTCGGGAGGAAAGGTTTCAGGAAAAAATCTACAAAGTTACCTACATTTTCTGTTACTCCCCCAATCCCTGACACGATTGGACGGCCAGGTGGATTTTTGCTGTCTTTGTGCAGTTTGGGGAGGCAATAAAAAGTAGATAAAGTGGGATAATTTGAATACAGATAATCAAATTCCTTTTTTGAAATTAAACCTTCATATTTTGCGTCATTCCGCAAAAACAACAATTTAGTTTGAGTTTCCTCCAAAGGATTTGATCTCAAACGAGCATACTGTTCTCTATTATTGAGTTGTCTCATTACTTCTCTGAGGTAAAAATCCTCATCTAAGAGAACAAGATTTCCACCTTTATCAGCTGCCTTAATGACCACATTAGGAGCATTTTTGAGATCAGACATGGCTTTTCTCTCAGCCTTCGTAAGGTTATCAGTCACAATGCCTGAAAAAACAATTTGTTCAATGTATTTCTCAACTGCATTCACAAAATACTGTACAGCAGGAGCAAGAGAGAGAGCAGGCATAAATTTAGATTTAGGTTTAAAAGGTGAACGCGGCACGGAACATTCTATATAATTTAAAGGGGAAGCTTCAAATTCAGTTAAAGATAGAGGTAAATCAGTTTCATTCTCCTCCAGAAGAGTTACCAGATTAGATATCGCCAAGTCATCTTGTATTTTCTCTAAGTCTAAATTCATTGAGTTTTTGCCTTCCATTATAGAAGACAAGACCAATTTTCTTCCAAATAAATGTAAATCCTTAATGACAGTAAATTTGTCTAAATGGTTAGAGGGACAGAAAGATACGCCTTTCTTTAAAAGACTAATATGGGACAAATTTAACTTGAAAGAAGATAAATTCACAATCTGCATTTCCTCACAACTTTCAAAAGTTAGTAATCCTTCTGAGTCCCTCGCCTTGTCCTCCATCTCCATTGTGGAGGGGCAGCCTGACTTTGTTGTCTCCTCCCTTGCCTCTGCTGTCTTGCTTGAAAATGTGTATCTTTGCTTTTTATTTTTGGGTCTTTTCCTCCCCCCTCTACGTCTTTGTCTAAAACTACCCCGTTTTTTGAGGATCTATTACCTCCTTCAATATCTGAGGCGTCTGTGCCTGAGTCATATGAACCTCTATTCAAAAAGTAAGTGTAAACTTTATCTTTCTTGTAATCCTCTTAGTCCCTATTTAACTTTCTACATTTTCTAGATTTAATTTCAGTTCTAGGTTTCAGGACATGTTCCTTTACCTCATCATCTCTGATGTTGGTGTTGTGTTTTAAGACTTGGTATAGTTGCATGCTGCATATGATTGTGCAAAGCTTTTTCCTGTGTTTATATTTCACTCCAAATTGAAAAATATGCATTCTAAAGTATTCTTGTGATTGTATTATTCTGGCTCAATGTTTATGTGAACTGCATAGATCCTCATTATATTATTATGACAACATTACCCTCATATTACTCTTTCTTTTGGGGTTGTCCTCTAATACAGGTGTTGCATTGTCACTATTATATTTAGCCATTCATTTTTTAGACACTTTATTTTCCTATGAGACGTCTCACTTAGCTTTTTAGCTCATATTTTTGATTAAATTTTGTTTCAAATTACCTTTATGGTCACATGACCTTTACTAAGAATGTTGTTGCTTTTTGTAAATAATAAAATTATGAGTGCCTTGTAAGCATGCTAGTTGTCAAGTCTTTATTCTGGGTTTCCACCTGGCTCCACACTCTGCTCTATTTATCTTAATACTATTTATATCTCTTTTTTTTTTTTTTTCCAATATATCTTTTTATTGTTTTCAAACAAGTTTAAGGAAAAGAAACAGTTTACAATGTATAAATACGCCTATAGGCAGATGTGAACAGCAAATACAATTAAATCAGGGATAACACATAGAATCACAATACTTGCCAACCTTACAGATTGTTACTGGCTATATCAAACTTCCAGACTGGATCCATAGACAATGTTACAGAAACAGTAAGATAGTAGACAGAGGACCATATAATTTGAATCAAAGCATTTGTGCTGGGTTCATTCACCCTGCTCCCAGAGGAATATCACATCAGCAATAAAATCTTGTTTACCTATATGTGTGTAGTATATTTTTTCAAGTTCAAGTACATGTTTCACTTCTTTAACCCACATTCCATATGGTGGTGTGTCTGCTTTTTTCCAATATCTTGGTATACTATTTATATCTCTGTCTCTTTAAATGTGTATATGAGAGTGCTGAATTCCATATCTTTTTATAAGGACTACTTTTCCTTATTTTCTCCCTATTTATAATAGTTTGCTATACTTATGTCACTGTATGCCATCACAAGGTAAATTGTAACCAACTTGTAACATATTAATAACTTTTAATCGGACTCCTTACCTGATCATCTACATAAAATTTAAATTGTGTTAAGAACCGCCAAAGCTAAATCATTAAAAGTGCATGTAAAGTGCACACAATACCGCATCATACCGACGCCAACGCTGGAGCACCGGAAGTGAAGGGGAGGAGCGTAGAAGGGAAACACTTCGTCACCGCATACACGTTACCAGGGCAACCAGCATCTACACTGCGCAGCCCAGGATTACTAGGGAACCATAGCAACCGTCATAATCAAATCGGTTAACTCAGCGAAGAAAGTGCCTCCGTTCTTAAGTTCCACCGCAGTGTCAAACATTAAATTTGTGAAATAAAATAAACTCCTAACACCATCATATGCTGCAAGCTAATCCCATAACCTACTTAAATATTAAATATAGTAATGAATATAATAGTACACCCAATAGTGCCAACACACTAAAGTGGCCTGAGTACAGTAAAAAACATATAATAGACTATAACCCATATGTTATATATGTTTAGAATGTGAGCTCAATCCTATTGGCTGATTGCATCAGCCAATAGGATTTTTCCTACTTTAATTCCGATTGGCTGATTGCATCAGCCAATAGGATTTTTCCTACTTTAATTCCGATTGGCTGATAGAATTCTATCAGCCAATCGGAATTCAAGGGACGCCATCTTGGATGACATCATTTAAAGGAATATTCATTCGTCGGGTAGTCCTCGGCCTGGAAGGATGCTCTGCGTCGGCTGGCTTGAAGATGGACCCGCTGTCAGGGTTTTCTCCCTGTTGTGTTTGCCATGTGCTGCTGGCAGCCATTTTACTCACCTCTCTTCCTGACTTGGTGCATTGTGGGGGATGCTGCTCACTTCCTGCACTTCCTTTTATGGCCAGACTGGTGTGCATCATCCATGTGAGACAGAATGCAGTCTCAGAATTGTGATGTCATCACTTATTATTTAAAGGGCCTCTGTTCAGTATGCTTTGCCTTTGCGTTGTCTCAGACCTGTTTGTGAGAGTTCCTGTGTATTACCTGGCTGCCTGACGTCCTTCCTGGTTCCTGATCCCTGACTTGTTCCTGACTCTGCTGTTTTTCTTGTTCCTGATTCCGGCTCGTCTAACTATTCGCTTTGGCTCCTGACTCGGCTCGTCTGACTACCAGCTCTGGTTTTGACTCCTGGCTTGTTATTTGACTTGTGGACTTTTTATTATTTTTTGCTATTAATAAAGGTGTGATTTTTTTTTGCACTTCTTGTCTCAGTCTGATTTCTGGCACCCTGACACCCGCTCTGCTCCGGATGGATGAAGATAGAAGATGCAGCATGGATGAAGACTTCTACCCATCTGGAGGTCCTCTTCTGCCCGGATAGGATGAAGACTTCGGACCGTCTGAAGGACCACTTCTGCCCGGTTGGGTGAAGACGTCTCAAGGTAGGGTGATCTTCAAGGGGTTAGTGTTAGGTTTTATTAAGGGCGGATTAGGAGGGTTTTAGAGTAGGGTTGGGTGTGTGGGTGGTGGGTTGTAATGTTGGGGGGGTATTGTATTTTTTTTTTACAGGTAAAACAGCTGATTACTTTGGGGCAATACCCCGCAAAAAGCCCTTTTAAGGGCTATTTGTAATTTAGTATAGGATAGGGATATTTATTATTTTGGGGGGCTTTTTTATTTTATTAGGGGGATTAGATTAGGTGTAATTAGTTTAAAATTCTTGTAATTATTTTCTGTAATTTGGTGTTTGTTTGTTTTTGTACTTTAGTTAATTTTATTTAATTGTATTTAATTGTAATTAATTTATTTTAATTTAGGGAATTAATTTAATTATAGTGTAGTGTTAGGTGTATTTATTTTTATTTTACAGGTACTTTTGTATTTATTTTAACTAGGTAGTTATTAAATAGTTAATAACTATTTAATAACTATTATACCTAGTTAAAATAAATACAAAGTTGCCTGTAAAATAAAAATAAATCCTAAGATAGATACAATGTAATTATTCGTTATATTGTAGCTATCTTAGGGTTTATTTTATAGGTAAGTATTTAGTTTTAAATAGGAATAATTTATTTAATGCTAGGAATATTTATTTAGATTAATTTAAATTATATTTAATTTAGGGGGTGTTAGGGTTAGGGTTAGATTTAGGATTAGGGGTTAATAAATGTAATATAGTGGCGGCGATGTTGGGGGCGGGAGATTAGGGGTTAATAAATTTAATGTAGATGGCGGCGGTTGTAGGGGGGTCAGATTAGGGGTTAATAAATTGAATGTAGGTGGTGGCAGGGTCCGTGAGTGGCGGTTCAGGGGTTAAACATTTTATTTAGTTGCGGCGGGGTCCGGAAACGGCGGTTTAGGGGTTAAACATTTTATTTAGTTGCGGTGGGGTCCATGAGTGCCGGTTTAAGGGTTAAACATTTTATATAATTGCGGCGAGTCCGGGAGAGGCGGTTTAGGGGTTAATAAGTATAATGTAGGTGGCCGAGGTGTAGAGGGGGCAGATTAGGGGTTAATATGTATAATGTAGGTGGCAGTGGGCTCCGGGAGCAGCGGTTTAGGGGGTTAAACACTTTATTAGAGTTGCGGTGGGCTCCGGGAGCGGCGGTTTAGGGGTTAATAACTTTATTTAGGTGCGGTGGGCTCCGGGAGCGGCGGTATATGGGGTAAAACAGTATAGTATAGTGTGGGTGGTTAGTGACAGGGTTCAAAGAAAGCTGCGAATAAGCCGAAGATCAGAGAAATCGATGACAGTTAACAACAGTCCGCTGCTCATCGCACCCTACTTGATGCGCAGCTTTTTGACAGCTTTCTTGATAATTTTGGCGAATGTATTCAGGTCCGCGGCAGCGATGTTAGGCGATCTTAGGCGAGCGTATTGGTGCCGTTGAATGCAAGAAAGTCGACGGCTTGATAAGTAGAGGCCTAAATGTTTTAGGATTGTAAAAAAAATGCTAAATGTGAATAACTTTATGTATGTTTTATCAAATGTCCTGAAATTTTCAGAATATGTTTGAATATATATTTTAATGTATTGTGGTAAGTTTGGGGGAAATTGGTTAACATCTAAGTTCAATTTTGTAAGTTAAGCCACATTAAGCTCCCCAAAAAACAAGCTTTATGTCACTCATTTGCCTTGTGGAAAACCAAAATCCATGAAACTTCTAGGATAGGCTTGGATAGTGGAAATCTTGGGTTGTGCAAAATTATGCAGCAATTGATTAACATTTGGCCACTTTTTTTACTCATTAAGCTACATTAAGCTCCCCAAAAAACAAGCTTAATGTCACTCATTTGCCTTGTGGAAAACCAAAATCCATGAAACTTCTAGGATAGGCTTGGATAGTGGAAATCTTGGGTTGTGCAAAACTATGCAGCAATTGATTAACATTTGGCCACTTTTTTTACTCATTAAGCTACATTAAGCTCCCCAAAAAACAAGCTAGGAATATTTATTTAGATTAATTTAAATTATATTTAATTTAGGGGGTGTTAGGGTTAGGGTTAGATTTAGGATTAGGGGTTAATAAATGTAATATAGTGGCGGCGATGTTGGGGGCGGGAGATTAGGGGTTAATAAATTTAATGTAGATGGCGGCGGTTGTAGGGGGGTCAGATTAGGGGTTAATAAATTGAATGTAGGTGGTGGCAGGGTCCGTGAGTGGCGGTTCAGGGGTTAAACATTTTATTTAGTTGCGGCGGGGTCCGGAAGCGGTGGTTTAGGGGTTAAACATTTTATTTAGTTGCGGTGGGGTCCATGAGTGCCGGTTTAAGGGTTAAACATTTTATATAATTGCGACGAGTCCGGGAGCGGCGGTTTAGGGGTTAATAAGTATAATGTAGGTGGCCGAGGTGTAGAGGGGGCAGATTAGGGGTTAATATGTATAATGTAGGTGGCAGTGGGCTCCGGGAGCGGCGGTTTAGGGGGTTAAACACTTTATTAGAGTTGCGGTGGGCTCCGGGAGCGGCGGTTTAGGGGTTAATAACTTTATTTAGGTGCGGTGGGCTCCGGGAGCGGCGGTATATGGGGTAAAACAGTATAGTATAGTGTGGGTGGTTAGTGACAGGGTTCAAAGAAAGCTGCGAATAAGCCGAAGAGCAGAGAAATCGATGACAGTTAACAACAGTCCGCTGCTCATCGCACCCTACTTGATGCGCAGCTTTTTGACAGCTTTCTTGATAATTTTGGCAAATGTATTCAGGTCCGCGGCAGCGATGTTAGGCGATCTTAGGCGAGCGTATTGGTGCCGTTGAATGCAAGAAAGTCGACGGCTTGATAAGTAGAGGCCTAAATGTTTTAGGATTGTAAAAAAAATGCTAAATGTGAATAACTTTATGTATGTTTTATCAAATGTCCTGAAATTTTCAGAATATGTTTGAATATATATTTTAATGTATTGTGGTAAGTTTGGGGGAAATTGGTTAACATCTAAGTTCAATTTTGTAAGTTAAGCCACATTAAGCTCCCCAAAAAACAAGCTTTATGTCACTCATTTGCCTTGTGGAAAACCAAAATCCATGAAACTTCTAGGATAGGCTTGGAAAGTGGAAATCTTGGGTTGTGCAAAATTATGCAGCAATTGATTAACATTTGGCCACTTTTTTTACTCATTAAGCTACATTAAGCTCCCCAAAAAAACAAGCTTAATGTCACTCATTTGCCTTGTGGGAAACCAAAATCCATGAAACTTCTAGGATAGGCCTGGATAGTGGAAATCGTGGTTTGTGCAAAATTATGCAGCAATTGATTAACATTTGGCCACTTTTTTACTCATTAAGCTACATTAAGCCATTTTCACCTTAAATGTTTTAGGATGTCCCCGTTTTTCGCTAAACCTAGACATTTGCTGAAAGAGACAAATAAATGGTTAATTCGTATCCTATATCTGCACATTTAAGCTATGACCTGCTACATATGCGTTTTTCGCTAAAATTAGACATTTGCTGAAAGAGACAAATAAATGGTTAAAGCGCATCCTATATCTGCACATTTAAGCTATGACCAGCTACATATCTGTTTGGAGCTAAAACTAGACATTTGCTGAAAGAGACAAATAAATGGTTAAAGTGCATCCTACATCTGCACATTTATAAGCTATGACCTGCTACATATCTGTTTGGAGCTAAAACTAGAGATTTACTGAAAGAGACAAATAAATGGTTAAAGCGCATCCTATAGTTGCACATTTTGCACAATACACAAACACAACTGTTTGCGAACATTACAGTGGCAATTGTCTAACTACTTAACCATGCTGTGCACAAGTACTCACTAACGAGCCACCCATGGGGAAACTGTCCTCAAACTACCGCCACACTGATTACTGCCTGAATATAGGGGCATCATGACTAGCCCCCCCGAAATTCGCACACACCTGCATAATCCTCATCCATGCGTCGCAAACAAACTGCACGTTCATACTATGAAAGTGTTTGCGATTTCGGTAGGGGAACTCTTCTGCTGGAGCATGCAGCGCAATGTGGGTGCAATCTATTGCTCCCAAAACATTGGGCATTTCAGCTATTGTATAGAATTCACTCTTGAGTCACCTCCAATCGTCCTCATTTTGAGGGAATCCTATGTAAGGCTTACTAACTCGCACCATGGCGTTCAGAAACCTTTCAAAAACTACAGAATAGGTATGCTGGGACAACCCATGCATGTACCCCTCTCCGGATTAAAAGCTTCCGGAGGCCAGCACATGTATGCAGCATAGCATCTTGGTCATGACAGGGATTGCAGTCCACATACGTTTGCATGGCTCCAGGTAAGGTTTAAGTACATCGTAAAGGCTCATGAGCTGCTGTCGATTGAGCCTATACTTGTTGAAAACCTTGAAGTCGCTCATGTTGTCCAAGGTGGGCCTCACCCTGTGAACATGAGGACCTCTAATCAGACGTTCCCCACACCTCTCTTGGAGACGCCGAGCCCGCTTAATTCTGTTGGACAAAACTTGTCCAACAGCACCTACACAAACTAACTGGGGGTTATTCATATTTGCAAAGCCAAGCAGCACAAATCCTAACAGCAGAGCAAACACACAAGGAGTAACAAGGTATGCAAACACACAGAAGTGATTTGATACAATGTCAATCATAAGGGACGCTTTGGCCATGGTGTTTGGGTGATTTAAAGTGCAAAATCTCCAATGGTAGCGTGTTCGTAATGATTGCTGACTGTATACACTTGATTGTATGTGAGCGGTGCAAATACTTTCAAAGTTGGCGTTTTTTTTGTGTTTGATGAAATTTTGGTTTTCCCCAATAAATCCTAATGTGAAAGTATTAAAGTGTAAAATGTAACATATACAGTGCATCTCTGTAATGTTTGTTCATATGCGTAACAAATACTTATTAAACACAATGTTATAGTAAAAACCACACGTCCATTCTAACATGATTGAAAGTGCATACTTGTGTATAATGTGTGCATAGACATGGTATAGAATCAGATTGATCAATGTTGCTGCAATATTGTTGCAAAACAAAAAAGTAACGGCTGGCATCTATAATATTCTATATATAAGTGATTGGCGAGATCTCAATATTTTACGTGTCCAATTAAAATTACAATAATAATGAAGATCTTCCAACCTTTCATCTACGTATATGTAATATTGTAATATTGAGTGAGAAACTGATGAAAGGGGCGGTACAGTCCTAATGCTGGAATCTGTATGGTTGAAGCTTAGAATGATGTCATCATATTAGCTACATGCCTGTCTAGTGTGCAAATCTTCGTTCTGTTGTTGTATTTTGCAACATTCTTATTGTGTGATAATTAAAAAGATAAATGTGTGCTTTGTTGTTGTGTGATGCGTGTTATGTACATATATGTATGTATTGTGATTCTCTCCCACATATGTTCATTTATTGTTGTTCCTTCCAAAAAAGCAACAACTATAATATTTTCTAAGGATATCTTATTATTCTACGGAATTCCTAATGTTATATTATGAGTAAATTGTGATGTTAAAGGGAAACTAAAGCCTACATTGCTCTTTCATGATTCAGAGCGAGAATCCAATGTTAAACAACCTTCCAATGTACTTGTATGATGTAAATGTGTTCATTGTTTCTATATCGTTTGTTGAATAAATAGCAATGCACATGTGTGAGGCAATGACAAAAGTCATCTATGTGCAGCCATCAATCATCATCTGGGGAGCCTATCTAGATATGCTTTTCATCAAAGCAATTGAATAGAATAAATTAAATGCTATAATAGACGTAAATGAGATAAGTGTTTAAAATTGCCTACTGTTTCTGAATAATGAAATCTTAAAAAGTATTTTTTATGTCCGTTTAAATATGTGTTAATTCTTGAAACAGATTTTGTATTGGTGATGATAGAATTGATCGTGATTTATAGTTGATGTAATGTAATTTTTTAAAAGAATTTGATGTTGTAGTGATGTTCACACAAGTAAAACCCATAACTCCAGTGGCAAATTCTTGATATATTTGTCAATGCAGGGCCAACGCAAGAATGAATGAATTAGCGCCACAATTATAATGCTGTCATAACAAGTTTTCAAAGATAAAAATATCTTGTATGTTACGGAAAGAGGCAGGTCGCAGGCACAAGCACGTATTCCCCATAGAAGTCAATGGAGGCTAGAAATTGCATGAAAAAAAACTTCCAACACTTCTGTTGAGCGTACAGTGAGTGACGTCATGTCATTCTGAGAAAAAGCACCAAAATCGTTTTAATTTCATATTAAAAAAAGTTTTGTGCACGTAATGTGCTGTATGTTGTTTGTACGTATCGATTTCTGTATGTATGTGATGATATTTGTACGTAGCTAAATGAGTGTATGTTCATGTTTGTCTATGTAAGTCAATGTTAAGTTGTTTTTTGTGCATTTTTTTCCTAACACCCGAGATCTCGTATCTTTTATCCGTTATATTTTTTTTTCAAAAAATATTTTTTACAGTGTTTGTATGAGTGTAAGTGTACTTTATATAATATTTTTTAAGTGATTTGTGAATGTTTTTGGTAAAGATCTATCAATAACTACTGGTCTTAGAGAGCGTTATGGATTTGAGCGTAGATGGGGATTTTTGTAGCGATACAGAAACTTGTAATGGCAGCGTTAGGGAAAATGATGCGTTATGGCCCATAACGCTGCTATTTGAGTCATAACACAAAACTTGTAATCTAGGTGTTTTTCTTTTTTTATTTGTTTTGTAGGCTATGTTTTTTAGGTTAGATTTTTTTTTATTTTGGGGGTGGGGGTTCCTTTAATGTAAGTGCGGGGGTTTAGTAACTTTGTCATTTTATTTTTGCAAAAGAGCTGAGGGAAATGCCCTCCAAAAGGCCCTTTTAAGGGTTATGGTAATTTGTTTTAGAGTTAGTTTACATTTTTTTTTTGGGGGGGGTGCTTTTTTATTTTATGGGGCATGTAGTTTAGTGTTACGTATAATGCTTTTTTTTGGATAATGTAGTTTATTATTTTTTGTAACTTAGATTTTTTTTATTTTGTTTAACAGCTTTTTTGTGTAACCTAGTGGGGTTAATTTAGAGGGGGGTTAGTTTAGAGGGGGTTAGAGTAGGGTTAGTTTTTGTTGGTGTTTTTTTAGTTTAGAGTTTTGTTATTTTTTAACTTAGACTTTTTTATTAGATTTTTTTTACTTAGATTTTTAAACAGATTTTTTATGGCGTCATAGGGGGTTAATAGTTAGGTACTTGCGGTGAGTTGATGGTGGTGCTTGGGGTTTATAGTTAGGTGCTTGCGGTGAGTTGATGGCGGTGCAGAGGGTTAATAGTTAGGTACTTGCGGTGGGATGATGGAGGTGCAGGGGGTTAATAGTTAGGTAAGTGCGGTGGGTTGATGGCGGTGCAGGGGGTTAAAAGTTAGGTACTTTTTTTGTGTAAATTAGTGGGGTTAGTTTAGAGGGAGGTTTAGGTGCTAGAGTAGGGAGTTGATGGTGGTGCAGGGGGTTAATAGTTAGGTACTTGTGATGGGTTAATGGTGGCATTGGAGGTTAGTAGGTACTAATGACCTATGGCACAATAAAAAAAAGGGGGCTCAGGCAAAAGGGAGACCCACCGGACGCACTTGTGATGGACCCAAGTTAATGGAAAGCTGCCAGGTCCACACACAAGTTTAACCCAGCGGGATGTAAACTCCTTAAAACATGGATCCAGTAGGTCTCCCTTTGCCTGAGTCTAAAGAATTGATTGTATAAATGAGATTTAGGAATATGTTCAATAGGAACAACAGAGAAACAATTGGTGTTACCATTGTGTTTACTATTACAGTGTCTTGATACACTGTGAAATTTGTAATTATTTTTAATATTACATAGGTGTTCAGACCATCTAATTCTAAGTCGTCTACAAGTACGACCTACATACTGTATCCCACATATGCAGGATAAGAGATATAATACATAGGTGGAAGCGCAAGATATGTGGCCAATAATAGAATATGTCCGTTTTGTGACATTGGACTGAAATATTTGTTGTTTATTCACAATATGGTCACACATCTTGCATCTACTAACTCTGCATCTATGTGAACCATGAGGGAGAACCGTCTTAACATTATTCTTAGATATAATTAAGTTCTTATGCTTCACTATTTTGCTAGGAGCCAAAATAGTTTTAAGATTGGGAGCTGATGAAATATTTGTCCCTATCATCAAATTTGTCTCTTCTATAGCTGTTATCTATAATGTGGGGCGGGTATTTTTTCTCAATAAATCTCTCTTTGAGAATGAGACTTTGGTTCTCGTAATCAGAAAGAGTGCTACAATTCCGATGTACCCATTTAAATTGGCCATAAGGGATATTTCGTTTCCACGGATAATAGTGGTAACTCCTGAAGTCCAAGTAGCTGTTGCAGTCTACTGTCTTGAAATAGGTCATTCTGGTGACCTTACCATTTTTAAAACAAAGTCTGAGATCCAAAAAAACTATTGTCTCATGATCTATCAAACTCGTAAAAAATAAACCCCTATCATTATTGTTAAGGTGTTCGACAAATGAATTGGCAGAGGACTGATCTAATCTCCAAATAAGGATCAGATCATCAATATATCTTCCATAGAATACACGGTTCACCCCAAACTTGTCGTCATAGATGTATTTTTTTGCTCGAAAGACCCCATAAACAGATTCACATAGCTCGGGGCGAACCTGGTACCCATGGCAGTCCCTCTAGTCTGAAGATAAAATTCATCCTGGAACAAAAAATAATTGTGTCTCAGGATGAAGAAAATTAGTTGAAACAGAAAACCCCTCTGGATCTCAGGTAGATAAAAGTCCTGTTCTAAATATTCAGACACCGCTAAAATTCCCAAATCATGGGGAATGTTGGAATATACTGCCTCGACATCGCAAGTGATCCAAATCAGATCTGAGGTAATATAAGATTCCAATTTTTTAATTAGGTCCGTTGAGTCTCGAATACAAGATTCAAGACCCAATACATACTTTTGCAAAATGTAATCGGACACGTTATCTGTCAGGAGTCCTATGCCCGCTATAATAGGCCTGGTGGGCATGTAGAGTTTTTCTGCATTTTAGGAAGATGGTAATAAAATGCATGATTCGGCTCATTAGGAACTAAATATTATTTTTCTTTTTTAAGAAGTATACCTTCTTCAAAAGCAGACTCTACAAGGCCCTTAAGGGTGGCCTTATATTGACTAGTAGGGTCAAAATTTAATTTAGTGTAGTAAGACCCATCATGGAGGATTATTCTAGCTTCCAATAGGTAATCATCTAAATTTTGTAGCACCCACCCACCCCCCCCCCACCAATACATTTTTAACATAAATTGTATGGATTTATATTATGTGGACTTTTTTGTTTTGCGTTGGCCATATGGATACACATCCAGCCGAACTAAACTTTAAAAGGGCGTTTCCACTCGTTATTATGGGGGTGTGATTTTTGAACCCTGAGAGGGGAGTGTACCCATATGGCCTCGCGATTGGTTAAGGGTGTTTTAAATAGAGCAAGTACTTTTATGTCAGATACAGCATGATGAAATGACCTATATGGTCGAGAAATGCGTTGCTGTTTTTAATGTGTATCAATAAATTTTGACACTATATCCAGTACTTGCTCCCTGCAATTTTATTTCCTCCACTATAACTCCTTTCCACACTCACAGAGGCTGACAACCCTGCTTGTTCTATTTAGTGAGCTATACCGCCAAACACTGTGATTATGTCGGGAGCTAATAGGACTCCTGCATCCTGACTGCTGATTTGTGATCGATCCCCACGTGATTGGCCAGGATAACGTGGTAGTCTGTTGGGCAACTTTTTTGAGGTCCATGTGAGTACCCATTCATTTGGGATTGATCTGTGTTCTGTCTGCATCCCTTGTACAGACAATATTGTTTTATGATAGTTTTTCACAGCAAGAGGGTGTTAGTTCATGTGTGCCATATAGATAACATTATGCTCATGCACGTGAAGTGACCTAGGAGTCAGCACTGATTGGCTAAAATCCCTGTCTGTCAAAAGAACTTAAATAAGCTGGCAGTCTGAAGAGGCTTAGATACAAGGTAATCACAGAGGTAAAAAGTATATTTATACAAAATGCAAAATTGCAGAATGGTTAATAAAGGGATTATCTATCTTTTTTTTTAAACAATAAAAATTCGGGAGTAGACTGTCCCTTTAATAAAGTAGCAGAATATGTTGTATATATTTATAAAAATATATTAAAAATATAGCATATTCTGCTATGTAAAGAACAATGGAATGTGAAATAATATTTTTATGTTGGGCTAGCATACATATGCGATTGGGTTTGCATGCTAGTAAGATGTTTTTCCACTTTTTTGCATTATCGACTTCTATGAGGTAATACGTTAACCGCGCATTCGCAATATTTGAAATTCTGCTTTTTGTGCGCATTAGGTTAGCGCGCAAGCACTTTATATAGATATATATATATATATAGATACACACACATACATACAGTGTATATACATATATATATGTGTGTGTGTATATATACTGTATGTATGTGTGTATATATATATATATATATCTACACACACATATATACGGCTATTTTATTGTCATTTATTCAGTTTATGATTAGTAATATATATAATATAGATAACATGCCTCTTTTATTAATGCTGGCCAGATATTTAAGCTTAAGTTTCTCCGGTATCTTTTGGTTTGCGTTAGAATGTTTTTGTCTTAATTTGGTTTCTATTAATGCTTTTGACCCAATTTGTAGATTACTTGGGAGGGAGTGGGTTCTGCAGTAAGTAATTAAATCTGCAGGAGAATAGCTGTTACTTCTCATTGCAGTGGAAAATCAGAACGCAGTTGTTCATGTGCAAAAATTAATTACCCTATATGATAATGACTAGATCATTTATTTTCTCATAAATTGCATGAATCATACTGCATATGTACTATAGAATGTATTCAAAGTGTTATTATTGTATGTGTGTGTATATATATATATATATATATATATATATATATATATACTGTATATGTATACACATACACTACATATATATATATATGTGTGTGTGTGTATATTGAATAAATATTTACATATATATATATATATATATATATATATATATATATATATACTGTATATACAATATATATATATACACATACACTACATATATGTGTGTATGTTTCTATATATATATATATATATATATATATATATATATATATATGTGTATATATATACTGTTTATACTGTACTGTTTATATATATTTGTGCATATATATATATATATATATATATATATATATATATATATGAATATATATATATATACCCACATACTATATATATATATATATATATATATATATATATATATATATATATATATATATATATATATATATATATATATATGTGTATATATATATATATATATATATATATATACACATACACTACATATATGTGTGTGCATAAATATATATGTGTGTGTGTGCCATAATTGTCTTTTATGTTAATGCAAGATTCAAATAAGAATATAAATGTTTATAATAATACAAAAAATGCTTTTAACTTGGCTTCTATGTCAGATTTTTTTTGGATCTCTCTCCAGAGAAAATGATATATTATGCTACATGGACAGGCAATTAATTTTCTATTCCGTACCAAGCATAATAATGTTATAACGAGTTCATGCAAGCTGAGCACTCAACAGTACTGCCGTTTCTATTTTTCAGAAGAGAATACGTCAATAACCTTCCAACCTAGAATTCGACTGCTGAGCTAAAGAATTGGCTAGTTAGAAATTCCTTCCATTTTCCTTACTTGTTCCTCACCCTGTGTTGAATATGTTTAGGCAATCTATGCATTTCCCTGCTGTTTCCTTACTAAAGATAGGGCAGACAAACTTGCACCTAGTCTTATATCTCCAGATGTGAAGTATAAATATAATTATGTGGTTTCATGAAGGCCTCTGCATCATAATGATGGTGTTGGGTACACTAGATAATATCTATTCCATGCTCTTCAATTTCACTTCAGCCACTAAGCAAAGCTGTGCATCCCAGCCATTGGCTTTGTGTGCTTCATAGATTCAGCAGATTTGATTGCAGGGTCTTCAAGGTCAGATCTGATCATTGAAATTCTACCTTGCTTGCTCTCCTTGCATGTGTGCCCATAATAAGAGCAATATGATTGTTATAATCCAAAAATAACATCTGACAATTAACATTAATCTGCTTGTTTTTAGAGGAGGCAGAATGTTAAATAAATATATGTTTATTGAAAAAAACATAGTGAAAAAATATGTAATAACCAGTTTGGTAATACACAATCAATTTGTAAAAAAACGAAGTTACTGTTATATATATGGACCTTGAAATATTTAGTTAAACTTTAATTACAATTAAAATAAAAATCCATGTTTATTTTAACACATTTCTGAATTATGATGTTTAATTTATTTTTTCATTTATCATAAAATATTTAGGCACACTTCCTGTTTATTAATGCAATAATTCAGGGAACATACTGTGTAATAGGTATATACATACATATATATATATATATATATATATATATATATATATATATATATATATACACACATACATACGTAAATATACGCACACATTAACAAAGAACCTTCATATTTTGTACTTGGTTGTTATTATAACTAAAACATTTTAATCCAATGTCCATAGTAATTGTCATAATAGTATTTTTACTGTGCCCCATTGGATAGTTGAAAAGTAAATTATATTATGTGAAATGTCTTTTTAAAAAAAAAAACAAAAAAAAACCCCCCAGTCCTAATGGCTTTAGACTAATTCATCATTTTGTTCATGCATCAGGGATATTGACATGTAATTATTGGTGTGGAAGCTATTTGCAGACTCCATTGTTTTCAGTGGGGCTTTTTCTCTAACCTTATAGCTGCTCATTATCATGATACATTTAAAGAGGCACCATTTTCTTGTGCCTGCTCGCCCACAGCTTGTAATGAATATTATACTGTAGATAAAAAGCTTTTTTTTACTTGCATTAAATAATTTAACTGATGATATAACTTAATGATATAAAAAAGAGTGTTTATTGCATTTAAAAACATTACCTATTTCATAATTCTTCAGTGAAATAGTAGATCATACCTTAATATTGGAACAAAGAACTCTAATGCTCAGTAGAATTCTGTATATGCTTTGATATTATAATTATTATTACCATGAATATTATTATTATTATTATTTTCCTAGTCAGTAGAACATTTATCGATTTTGTCAGCTCAAACATTCTTTGTTAAAAGCCATTTTTCAAATTCTAAATCATTCTAGCTAAAAATGGCAATTTATTTTTGATTGACAGCCCTGGGAATTTATTTTGGATGTATTTATGGCTAGAGTACAAGTGATGGGTTAAAGTTAAAATAAAAATTCCACGCCTGTGTTAATTGCACTTGTATTACAAGTTGAAAGTAAATGTGACTGCATGAGCACAAACTAAATTTATGCTCATCATGACTGAAGACCATGTGTAAAGAGTTAGGGCTAAAAACTTTGCAATAAACACCACGGGCAAGATAACAAGTGTGCTATTTAGCTCATGCGCAAACACTGGCAGATGTAAACTTTTAACGTGCTCAAGTTAGAGTATTTATTACAAGTTGAAAGAAAAATGTTTGCGTGCAAGCGAAAACCGATGCATGCTAACTTCAGGACTTCGTATGTGGCGACCACGCTAACTTCTTCCCATGGTCTTCAATGGAGAGAGCAAACTGGACAAAATCTAGCATTTAACACTTGTGCTCTAACCCGAAAGGCATTAAACCGGCAGCGCTAAGCCGAAGACTGTTATGAATATTTTACATTCCAATGTTCTTCACATAGAAGAACATTTTCTAGTTGTATAGTTATATATTTCTATATATATCATGTATTTTTTGTAAAATATATATCTACACATATATATATACAGTATATATACGTGAATATATATATATATATCTATATATACTGTATATATATATATATATATGTGTGTGTATAAGTATATACAGATTTATTTATTTAAAAATACATACACCAGTTTTCCCTGTGTGAAAAACATTGGAATGTGAAATATTTCCAGTTCATACACAGTAAAACACATTATTAAATATTAAAATTGAATAAAATTTAAATTTTAAGATCTCTGAAATATTTGTTCAAAATGTGCTATGTTCCAAACCATCAGAAGAGTTGTGTAATTTGTTTTACATAATTTTTCTGTGGTTTTGAAAGTTAACCCCTTATATAAGTTAGAGATTCATAGATAAACAAAGATATGGGGTCAATTTACCAAATGTCGGGCGGACATGATTCTCCATAGTGAACTATGTCCGCCCGATATTGCTAAATGCCAACAACATACGCTGTCTGCATTTAACATTGCACAAGCATTTCTTATGAAATGCTTGTTTAATGACATCCCCTGCACATTTGCGGCCAATCGGCCACTAGCAGGGGGTGTCAATCATCCCAATCGTATCTGATCAGGATGATTGCAGTTTGCCACCTAAAAGGTGGCGGTCAAGTTAAGGAGCAGCGGTCTTTTGACCACTGCTTCTTAACTGCAGTTTTCAGACGAGCCGGAAAGTTCGGGCGAATAAAGCAGCATCTGCTGCTTATTAAATCCTGCCCATGGTGTTCTTGTTTGAGTCAGTTTTTCACTAAACTAACATAATTATTTTAATTGAAAGAAGTTGTATTCAAATCCATAAAAAAAGAAAAGCTCCAGCCATGCTTTCACACAATTTCTGCAATGTTTTCTTTAAACATTCTTAACCACTAAATGCTAACATAGGAGTCAATCGCAATGTATCAGTAGAGGTATGTTCAGCTCATTTTCTGGCCAAAAAAAACCCACTTTTGATTTCCAAGTGATCACAAAAGTACATTTTTTTTGCTATTTCTTGCAGCCACAATCTAATTTTCAGCTCACAGAGGCCTAGATTTGGAGTTTGGCGGTAGATGGGCTGTTAACGCTCCGCGGGCTTTTTTCTGGCCGCACCATAAATTTAACTCTGGTATCGAGAGTTCAAACAAATGCTGCGTTAGGCTCCAAAAAAGGAGCGTAGAGCATTTTTACCGCAAATGCAACTCTCGATACCAGAGTTGCTTACGGACGCGGCCAGCCTCAAAAACGTGCTCGTGCACGATATCCCCATAGGAAACAATGGGGCTGTTTGAGCTGAAAAAAAACCTAACACCTGCAAAAAAGCAGCGTTCAGCTCCTAACGCAGCCCCATTGTTTCCTATGGGGAAACACTTCCTACGTCTGCACCTAACACTCTAACATGTACCCCGAGTCTAAACACCCCTAACCTTACACTTATTAACCCCTAATCTTCCGCTCCCGCTATCGCTGACCCCTGCATATTTTTTTAACCCCTAATCTGCCGCTCCGTAAACCGCCGCAACCTACGTTATCCCTATGTACCCCTAATCTGCTGCCCTAACATCGCCGACCCCTATATTATATTTATTAACCCCTAATCTGCCCCCCACAACGTCGCCGACACCTGCCTACACTTATTAACCCCTAATCTGCTGAGCGGACCGCACCGCTACTATAATAAAGTTATTAATCCCTAACCCGCCTCACTAACCCTATCATAAATAGTATTAACCCCTAATCTGCCCTCCCTAACATCGCCGACACCTAACTTCAATTATTAACCCCTAATCTGACGACCGGAGCTCATCGCTACTATAATAAATGGATTAACCCCTAAAGCTAAGTCTAACCCTAACACTAACACCCCCCTAACTTAAATATAATTTACATCTAACGAAATTAATTAACTCTTATTAAATAACTTATTCCTATTTAAAGCTAAATACTTACCTGTAAAATAAATCCTAATATAGCTACAATATAAATTATAATTATATTATAGCTATTTTAGGATTAATATTTATTTTACAGGCAACTATGTAATTATTTTAACCAGGTACAATAGCTATTAAATAGTTAAGAACTATTTAATAGTTACCTAGTTAAAATAATAACAAATTTACCTGTAAAATAAATCCTAACCTAAGATATAATTAAACCTAACACTACCCTATCAATAAATTAATTAAATAAACTACCTACAATTACCTACAATTAACCTAACATTACACTATCAATAAATTAATTAAACACAATTCCTACAAATAAATACAATTAAATAAACTAGCTAAAGTACAAAAAATAAAAAAGAACTAAGTTACAAAAAATAAAAAAATATTTACAAACATCAGAAAATTATTACAACAATTTTAAACTAATTACACCTACTCTAAATCCCCTAATAAAATAACAAAGACCCCCAAAATAAAAAATTCCCTACCCTATTCTAAATTAAAAAAGTTAAAAGCTCTTTTACCTTACCAGCCCTGAACAGGGCCCTTTGCGGGGCATGCCCCAAGAATTTCAGCTCTTTTGCCTGTAAAAAAAACACATACAATACCCCCCCCAACATTACAACCCACCACCCACATACCCCTAATCTAACCCAAACCCCCCTAAAATAAACCTAACACTAAGCCCTTGAAGATATTCCTACCTTGTCTTCACCATCCAGGTATCACCGATCCGTCCTGGCTCCAATATTTTCATCCAACCCAAGCGGGGGTTGGCGATCCATCATCCGGTGGCTGAAGAGGTCCAGAAGAGGCTCCAAAGTCTTCCTCCTATCCAGCAAGAAGAGGACATCCGGACCGGCAAACATCTTCTCCAAGCGGCATCTTCGATCTTCTTGCATCCGGTGCGGAGCGGGTCCATCTTGAAGCAGGCGACGCGGATCCATCCTCTTCTTCCGTTGTCTCCCGACGAATGACGGTTCCTTTAAGGGACGTCATCCAAGATGGCGTACCTTGAATTCCGATTGGCTGATAGGATTCTATCAGCCAATCGGAATTAAGGTAGGAATATTCTGATTGGCTGATGGAATCAGCCAATCAGAATCAAGTTCAATCCGATTGGCTGATCCAATCAGCCAATCAGATTGAGCTCGCATTCTATTGGCTGATCGGAACAGCCAATAGAATGCGAGCTCAATCTGATTGGCTGATTGGATCAGCCAATAGGATTGAACTTGATTCTGATTGGCTGATTCCATCAGCCAATCAGAATATTCCTACCTTAATTCCGATTGGCTGATAGAATCCTATCAGCCAATCGGAATTCAAGGGACGCCATCTTGGATGACGTCCCTTAAAGGAACCGTCATTCGTCGGGAGACAACGGAAGAAGAGGATGGATCCGCGTCGCCTGCTTCAAGATGGACCCGCTCCGCACCGGATGCAAGAAGATCGAAGATGCCGCTTGGAGAAGATGTTTGCCAGTCCGGATGTCCTCTTCTTGCCGGATAGGAGGAAGACTTTGGAGCCTCTTCTGGACCTCTTCAGCCACCGGATGATGGATCGCCAACCCCCGCTTGGGTTGGATGAAGATGTTGGAGCCAGGACGGATCGGTGATACCTGGATGGTGAAGACAAGGTAGGAAGATCTTCAGGGGCTTAGTGTTAGGTTTATTTAAGGGGGGTTTGGGTTAGATTAGGGGTATGTGGGTGGTGGGTTGTAATGTTGGGGGGGGGTATTGTATGTGTTTTTTTTACAGGCAAAAGAGCTGAAATTCTTGGGGCATGCCCCGCAAAGGGCCCTGTTCAGGGCTGGTAAGGTAAAAGAGCTTTTAACTTTTTTAATTTAGAATAGGGTAGGGATTTTTTTATTTTGGGGGTCTTTGTTATTTTATTCGGGGGCTTAGAGTAGGTGTAATTAGTTTAAAATTGTTGTAATAATTTTCTGATGTTTGTAAATATTTTTTTATTTTTTGTAACTTAGTTCTTTTTTATTTTTTGTACTTTAGCTAGTTTATTTAATTGTATTTATTTGTAGGAATTGTGTTTAATTAATTTATTGATAGTGTAGTGTTAGGTTAATTGTAGGTAATTGTAGGTAGTTTATTTAATTAATGTATTGATAGGGTAGTGTTAGGTTTAATTATATCTTAGGTTAGGATTTATTTTACAGGTAAATTTGTTATTATTTTAACTAGGTAACTATTAAATAGTTCTTAACTATTTAATAGCTATTGTACCTGGTTAAAATAATTACAAAGTTGCCTGTAAAATAAATATTAATCCTAAAATAGCTATAATATAATTATAATTTATATTGTAGCTATATTAGGATTTATTTTACAGGTAAGTATTTAGCTTTAAATAGGAATAAGTTATTTAATAAGAGTTAATTAATTTCGTTAGATGTAAATTATATTTAAGTTAGGGGGGTGTTAGTGTTAGGGTTAGACTTAGCTTTAGGGGTTAATCCATTTATTATAGTAGCGATGAGCTCCGGTCGTCAGATTAGGGGTTAATAATTGAAGGTAGGTGTCGGCGATGTTAGGGAGGGCAGATTAGGGGTTAATACTATTTATGATAGGGTTAGTGAGGCGGATTAGGGGTTAATAACTTTATTATAGTAGCGCTCAGGTCCGCTCGGCAGATTAGGGGTTAATAAGTGTAGGCAGGTGTCGGCGACGTTGAGGGGGGCAGATTAGGGGTTAATAAATATAATATAGGGGTCGGCGGTGTTAGGGGCAGCAGATTAGGGGTACATAAGGATAACGTAGGTGGCGCGCTTTGCGGTCGGAAGATTAGGGGTTAATTATTGTAAGTAGCTGGCGGCGACGTTGTGGGGGGCAGGTTAGGGGTTAATAAATGTAATACAGGGGTCGGCGGGGTTAGGGGCAGCAGATTAGGGGTACATAAGTATAACGTAGGTGGCGGTCGGCAGATTAGGGGTTAAAAAATTTAAATCGAGTGGCGGCGATGTGGGGGGACCTCGGTTTAGGGGTACATAGGTAGTTTATGGGTGTTAGTGTACTTTAGGGTACAGTAGTTAAGAGCTTTATGAACCGGCGTTAGCCCAGAAAGCTCTTAATTCCTGCTATTTTCCGGCGGCTGGAGTTTTGTCGTTAGAGCTCTAATGCTCACTTCAGAAACGACTCTAAATACCAGCGTTAGAAAGATCCCATTGAAAAGATAGGATACGCAATTGACGTAAGGGGATCTGCGGTATGGAAAAGTCGCGGCTGAAAAGTGAGCGTTAGACCCTTTAATCACTGACTCCAAATACCAGCGGGCGGCCAAAACCAGCGTTAGGAGCCTCTAACGCTGGTTTTCACGGCTACCGCCGAACTCTAAATCTAGGCCATAGAGAATAAGTTCTTGGTGATCATACTACATTTTCAAGAGACTTTTCAACAGCTTTTAGAGAACAATTAAGATTTTTTTGTCAACATCTCAAGGTACTTCATAAAGCCCCAAAATGGACTTTTGGACATATGTACAAGTATTAAAAAATATTTGGAATAATTCTATTATGTTGCAAACCTGGAAGACACTCTGAAATGGAGGTATATAAGCATACATAGTATTGATTTATTAAAGTTCTCATCACTATTGTCTCATCTCCATTGACAATGTAATTTACATATGTATATGCTTATAGGACAGTCTACTCAAAATTCAACTATCATGATTCAGATAGGGCATGCAATTTTAAACAACTTTCCAATTTACTTTTATTATCAAATTTGCTTTATTCTCTTGGTATTCTTTGTTGAAAGCTAAACCTAGGTAGGATTATATGCAAATTTTTAAGCCCTTGAAGGACGCCTCTTATCTCAGTGCATTTTGATAGTTTTTTACAGCTAGACAGTGCTAGTTCATGTATGACATATAGATAACATTGTGCGTACTCCCGTGGAATTACCTAGGAGTCAGCACTGATTAGCTAAAAAAGAACTGAAATAAGGGGGCAGTCTGCAGAGGCTTAGATACAAGGTAATCACAGAGGTAAAAGTATATTAATATAACTGTGCTTGATATGCAAAATTGGGGAATAGGTAATAAAGGGATTATCTATCTTTCTAAACAAGAAAAATTCTGGAGTAGACTGTCCCTTTAATATGTATATGTAATATCCTGACAAGCTAAGGGGATCTTCAAATAAACTGGTATCAGGACCCCAACAGCTAGAAATGACATAGAACAATCTCATTCTGTTATATATTGTCTGATTCAAATTTTTCAACCAATAGGAATGCAATGGTACCCCCAGTATAAAAGGGGTACCTTGCATTTCAATCCTCAGTGTGTGGCAGGCGATCGCATGAAGAGGACCTCCATGTCGGATCGATGGACCTCTCTCTGGACCTCTGCCTTGGACCTCCGCCTTGGACCTTTGTCTGGACCTCCGCCTCTGTGCATCGCCGCTCCGCCTCCGCAAGGATGAAGAAGATGCCGGTCTCATGATGGATGAAGATGGGAGCTGCCTGGATGAAGATGTCGCCTGGAAAAAGATGGAGCCGCCGGGATGAAGATCGTTCAAGCGGGACTTAAACAACTGTGAGTACCTAAAGAGTGGTTAGAGTTATGTTTTTTAAAGGGTTTTTGGGGTGTGTTTTTTTTTAGATTAGGGTGGGCACTCTTAAAAGAGCTGAATGCCCTTTTCAGGGCAATGCCCATACAAATGCCCTATTCAGGGCAATATATAGATTAGTCTTTTTAGATTTTTTTTTTTATTTTGTGGGTTTGGGGGGGTGGGAGTTTGTAATGTTAGTGGGTCTTTGTATTTTTTTTCAGAAAAAGAGCTGATATCTTTAGGGTAATGCCCTAAAAAAGGCCCTTTTAAGGGCTATTGGTAGTTTATTCTAGAATAGGTTTCTTTTATTTTGAGGTGTTTTTTTTTAAATGGGTATTAGAATAGGAATCATTTTTATTATTTTGGATAATTTGTTTGTTATTTTGTGTAATGTTTTGTTTTCGATTTGGGGTGGGTTTTTATTTTTAGATTAGGGGTTGGGCATTTTATAAAAGAGCTGAATGCCCTTTTAAGGGCAGGAAAAATCGCTGAATGTCCTTTTAAGGGCAATGCCCATACAAATGCCCTTTTCAGGGCAATGGGTAGATTAGGTTTTACTTTATTTTTATTTTGTGTGTTTGGGGGGTGGGGTTTTGTATACTGTTAGGGGCTGTTTGTTTTTCTTTTGTAAGAAAAGAGCTGTTATCTTTAGGGCAATGCCCTACAAAAGGCCCTTTTAAGGGCCCTTGATAGTTTATTATAGATTAGGGTTTTTATTTTGGGGTGAGTTTTTTTTTTTTTTTTTTTTAAAGGGTATTAGAATAGGAATACTTTTTATTATTTTGGATAATTTTGTTTGTTATTTTTTGTAATGGTAGGTTTTTTTGTTGTAGTAATTTTAGGGTTTTTTTTTGTAATGGTAGTTTTTTTATTTTTTGTACTGTTAGGTTTTAGTGTAAGGCAGCTTAGGTTTTATTTCACAGGTAAGTTTGTATTTATTTTAACTAGGTAGTTAGTAAATAGTTAATAACTATTTAGTAACTAGTCTACCTAGTTAAAATAAATACAAACTTACCAGTGAAATAAAAATTAAACCTAAGCTAGCTACAATGTAACTATTAGTTATATTGTAGCAAGCTTAGGTTTTATTTTACAGGTAAGTATATATTTAGTTTTAAAAAGGTATTATTAAGGTAATAATTGTAACTTTAATTTAGCTCTATTTTAATTATGTTAAAGTTAGGGGGTTTTAGGTTTAGGGTTAGGTTTAGGGTTAGGTTTAGGGGTTAATAGTTTAATTTATGTTGTTGGGATGTGGGGGGGGTGGCGGTTTAGGGGTTAATAGGTTTATTTAATGGTAGTGATGTGGGAGGCCAGAGGTTTTGGGGTTAATAGCTTTATTTAGTGGCGGCGATGTCAGGGATCAGCGGAATAGGGGTTAATAGATTTAATATAGTTTGGGGGATGTTGGGGTGTGAGGGAATAGGGTTTAATAACTTTAATATAGTGGCAGCGATATCGGGAGCGGCAGATTAGGGGTTAATAACATTATGTAGGTGTCTGCGATGTCGGGGGGGGCAGATTAGAGGTGTTTAGATGTGGTGTTTATGTTAGGGTGTTAGGTTTAAATGTAACATTTTTTCCCCCATAGACATCAATGGAGCTGCGTTACGGAGCTTTTCATTCCCCGATCGCAGATGTTAGGTTTTTTCCTAACCCGCTCTCCCCATTGATGTCTATGGGGAAAGCGTGCACGAGCACGTCAAAACAGCGCTTGTATTTTGTGCGGTATGGAGCCAACCATATAGCACCCACAAGCCGGCTGTTTCAAAACTTGTAATGGCAGCGCTACGGAGGGTGAAATAAAAGCTCTATTGTGGCCCAAAGCCCTAACCTAAAAATAAAACCCACCCAATACACCCTTAAAAAATCCTAACCCCCGAAGATCCACTTACCGGGAGAAGTCTTCATCCAAGCGGTAAGATGTCCTCAACAAAACCGGCAGAAGTGGTCCTCCAGACGGGCAGAAGTGGTCCTCCACCTCGGCCAATAGGATTTAAAAAATCCTATTGGCCGATGCAATCAGCCAATAGTATTGAACTTCAATCTTATTGGCTGATCCAATCAGCCAATAGGATTGAGCTCACATTCTATTGGCTGTTCCAATCAGCCAATAGAATGCAAGCTCAATCCTATTGGCTGATTGGATCAGCCAGTAGGATTGAAGTTCAATCCTGTTGACTGATTGCATCAGTCAATAGGATTTTTTCAACCTTAATTCCGATTGGCTGATAGAATTCTATCAGCCAATCGGAATCTAAGGGACGCCATCTTGGATGACGTCACTTAAAGAAACATTCATTCCAGAAGAAGCCGTCGATTGAAGAGGATGCTCCGCACCGGATGTCTTGAAGATGGAGCTGCTCTGCGTTGGAAGGATGAGGATAGAAGATGCCGTCTGGATGAAGACTTCTGCCCGTTTGGAGTACCACTTCTGCCCATCTGGAGGACCACTTCTGCCGGCTTTGTTGAGGACATCTTGTCGCTTGGATGAAGACTTCTCCCGGTAAGTGGATTTTCGGGGGTTAGTGTTAGGATTTTTTAAGGGTGTATTGGGTGGGTTTTATTTTTAGGTTAGGGCTTTGGGCCGCAATAGAGCTAAATGCCCTTTTAAGGGCAATGCCCATCTAAATGCCCTTTTCAGGGCAATGGGGAGCTTAGGTTTTTATAGTTAGGGTTTTATTTAGGGGGTTGGTTGTGTGGGTGGTGGGTTTTACTGTTGGGGGGTTGTTTGTATTTTTTTTTAACAGGTAAAAGAGCCAATTTCTTTGGGGCAATGCCCCGCAAAAGGCCCTTTTAAGGGCTATTGGTAGTTTAGTTTAGGCTAGGTTTTTTTTTTATTTTGGGTGGGCTTTTTTTATTTTGATAGGGCTATTAGATTAGGTGTAATTAGTTTAAAGATGTTGTAATTTGTTTTTTATTTTCTGTAATTTTGTGTTTTTTTTTAATTTAGTTAATTGTATTTAATTTAGGGAATTTATTTAATTGTATGTAGGTATATAGGTGTTATTGTAAGACAGGTTAGGTTTTATTTGACAGGTCAATTTGTATTTATTTTAGCTAGGTAGTTATTATATAGTTAATACTATTTAGTAACTATTCTACCTAGTTAAAATAAATACAAACTTGGCTGTAAAATAAAAATAAACTCTAAGCTATTAGCTACAATATAACTATTAGTTATATTGTAGCTAGCTTAGGGTTTATTGTATAGGTAAGTATTTTGTTTTAAATAGGAATTATTTAGGTAATGATAGGAATTGTTATTTATATTTATTTTAATTATATTTAAGTTAGGGGGTGTTAGGGTTAGACTTAGATTTAGGGGTTAATAAATGTAATATAGTGGTGGCGACGTTGGGGGCGGCAGATTAGGGGTTAATAAATGTAGGTAGGTGGTGGCGATGTTAGGAGCGGCAGATTAGGGGTTAATAATATTTAACTAATGTTTGCGAGGGGGGAGTGCAGCGGTTTAGGGATTAATATGTTTATTATAGTGGCGGCGATGTCCGGAGCGGCAGATTAGGGGTTTAATAATTTCATTTTAGTGTTTGCGATGTGGGAGGGCCTCGGTTTACGGGTTAATAGGTAGTTTATGGGTGTTAGTGTAATTTTTAGCAGTTTAGTTATGAGTTTTATGCTACAGCATTGTAGTGTAAAACTCATAACTACTGACTTTAAAATGCGCTACGAATCTTGACAGGATAGGGAGTACCGCTCACTTTTTGGCCTCCCAGGACAAGCTCGTAATACCGGGGCTATTGAAGTCTTATAGAAAAAAGACTATACGCAAATTGTGTAAGTTGATTTGCGGTAAGTGTGCGTGCCCCTAAATCTGCAAGATTCGTAATACCAATTTCATAACGCAAGACTCGTAATCTAGCCATATAGCAGGCCAATACAAATCAGATTTCTTTGCTTTCAGCGTATAGTATATTACACCTCTATATTAACATTCATGTGATTTTCTTACACGATAATAAGTGCATTGCATATTTTGACACAATCTTCCCACCTTTCAGTTTGTGAGGAAAAACTAAAACAGTGAGACCTGCAAAGTGTGTGTGGGTGGGGTTCATAGAAAATACCACTGACTTGTTGCAAAAATTTCAGCAACCCCCATGAAAATCCTTGCTCAGCTCACTAGCAGGGGCTGAGAAACTGATTCTAGAAGAAGGAAAATATTAGAAATACTAACTTCAAAGAGTATTTTGCAATGTGCTTTTATTAGAATTGCTTCTGTGTCTTTAAATAGCTTTTTTCTGTGTATTCTGATATTACTGGCAAGATTTCATAGAAAATCTAACAACTCCAGAGAGCTTTAATCAGGCTCTTAGACAGGGACACATGTACTAAAAGGCTTGCGGACAAAGTTGTAGTGTGTAATTCCACCCCCTTCTATCTCATGACCAATCATGTGAGAGAAGGTCCTGTCAATCAACCGAAGCAAAAGTGTTTGGGGTTATTGCTCTCCACGAAAACTGAAGTGGAACAGAGTGGGAAGCAGGCTCACATGTGCAAACCTACCCAGCAACAACTAAGGAGCAGTGTATGCTGCTTAGTACATGAAGCCCATAGTCTGATGTGCCAAAATAAACATTTTGTTTTTAGAATTCTTTATGCACTTATACATATAGAGCTTCTGAGTATTAAAGGGAAAGTAAATACCAAACATGTAATTGTTTAAAAAGATAGATAATCCCTTTATTTACCATTCCCCAGTTTTGCATAACCAACACTGTTACATTAATATACTTTTTTACCTCTGTAATTACCTTATCTAAGCTTCTGCAGACTGCCATCTTATTATGAAGCAGGAAATTTCGGACAGTCCGTGGTTAAAACTTAATATTTATTGAAATATTTATTGAAATACCATTGGTTACTTCCTTACATTCTTATATTCGAGACACTAAACATGTCTTAAATATAATACAACAGATTACATGGGACAAAAGTAATTTTTGGCTTACAATAGATGCAGTATCATTGTACTCCTCAATACCTCATGGTATGGGGTTAAAAGCTATACAATTTTTTCTTCTGCATTTTACCAACTATTCTGAAGATTTTCAAAAATTTGTGTTGGAAATGACCAATTTTTTGTTAACACACAATTTTTTTCGTTTTGAGGGGGATTTCTTTCTCCAGAGACGTGGCACGGCTATGGGTGCCATATTCGCACCATCCTATGCCAATTTGGTTTTGGGGTGGTGGGAAATGGTGCACGTCTTTGGAGAGGGAAATCCCTATTGTCAGTATGTCAAAACATATAGACGTTTTATAGATGACCTTCTCTTAATTTGGTCTGGTCCTGAACACCTAATCTCAGATTTTGTTGGATATCTGAACAATAATAGTGATGGTTTGCGGTTCACATTTGAATACGACTCATTGTGCATCAATTTCCTTGATTTGACTCTAACTGGAAAAGAGGATGGTAGTATTGATTCTTCTGTGTACCGTAAACCGATATCAGGCAATACCCTTCTCCATGCAACAAGCAACCACCCAGAGCATGTGAGATATGCTGTGGCAAAGGGTCAATTCACAAGATTGAAGCGTAATTGCAGCAACCTTAAAGATTATCAGGTGGCAGCTGATGATCTCCAAAAGAGGTTGAAAGAAAGAAAATATACCAACAGAGACATTTTCAGAGCAAGAAGGGAGGTAGATAAAATTGACAGACAAACTCTTATTTCTAATGATAGATCCCACGATAGGCCTGTTGGCACGGATGGTGTCTATTTTGTGACGGGATACAGTTCCCAATACTCACAAATTTGTGGTATTGTTAAAAAACATTTTGCAGTTTTAGCTGCGGACGATGCCCTATTAGAAACAGCAAAAAAGGGTTTGAGATGTTCTTATCGAAAAAGTTATACTTTGGGTTCTAGACTGGCACCCACTCAATTGAAACAGATTGACAAACCGACCTCCTCCTGGCTTAAACATGTGGGGATGTTCAAATGTGGTCACAAGAAGTGCCGGCCTTGTGAATTTGCCTCATTTACCAATAACTTCAGATCATGTGTGACAGGAGAGTCCTTTGATATCAAGTCCTGCTTAAACTGTACAGCTGAGGGTATTATCTATCTTTTAGAATGCATCTTATGCCAAAAACAGTATGTAGGTCTTACGGGTAGGGATGCCAACTCCAGAATTAGAGAACACCTGTCCACACTTACATTAGGTAAATCAGCTACACCATTAGTTCAATACTCTGCAACTAAACATAATAAAAGCATTAATTCTCTCAGATGGTGCATTATTGAAAAGGTAGTATTACCCAAAAGAGGAGGAGACAAAGACAAAATTCTGGCAAAGCACGAGATGTACTGGATCTTTAAGTTGGAGACCAGAATTCCCAAGGGTCTAAATTCCAAATATGACCTTATAAATTTTTGGGAGTAAGGACCTTATTAATATTGAATATTTAATATTTTATATATACTTGTATATTAATCGGCATCCAGTGCGTCTCACTACTCTGTCTAGAAATATTAAGTATGCATGACTTGTATGGTGATATATTTATTAGCATCATGGGCATATTCATGACTACATTGTAACAGTTATGTTCCTCCTCTTGTCTATGATTGCAATATTATACACGATACAATGCTAGCAGATATAGTTACAGAATACACATATCACACATTGTACTTCCAAAAAATTCCCATTAGCTTAGCATATATTTTCATATTAGCAGCAATTTGGCAATTTTATATATATATTTAGATAATACCGATATTTAGGTTAGGTTTATCTTTGGTTAGTTATGAGTGAGTTAGGTGTATTTTTCTACTTACGTTAGCATTGAATATTGGCTTGTGGGGGTAACTACTTCTTATGGGCTATCTACATTGCAGACATTGTATGTGAATATTCTGATACATATAGATCATTGCACTCCTTGCACTGTGACTATCATTTCATTTTATTATTGTATACCAACATTTTATGGAAGGATAATTTTACATTATAGTATGTATGTTTATATTATATATTATATATTTTCCTTACATATGTCTTCACTTGTATTAGCTAAGTAGATCACATTTCTAACTCTGTATATAATACCTTGTTTATTTATGTCTTGCATATTAAGACAGGTCACATGTTTATGAGTAGGCATATTATGGTTTCTTTTACTAATTAACTAACAACCAATCAGATTTTAACATGTGCTACTTAAAGGGACAGTACACTGTAAAATTGTTTTTCCATAAATGTATTTTAAATGACTTGTTATACCAACTGCAGAGTATAAAATATTTGAGAAATTGCATTTTCGGGTTTATTTGTGTATCTGAAGTAGCTGGTTTTGTGCTTTGAAACCACAGCCTATTACAATGGGTTGAGCTTCAGGTAATATCAGATCTCATTATGTTATCGCTTTCATGTACACAGACTTGCTTCCTTATCTTATATTTGTCTGGAACACCAAAGCTCAATACATAGAGAGAACAATGGAAAATTATCATTTTATTACTTAACTATCATGCCCCCACTGAGGGTGTAATCTCTTCTGCTGGCTGTGTTTACTTAGGCTTCTCAATAGCATATACGCCAGTATCAAAACTTTCAGTATAGGTTGGGAAACCACAAGCTAAATCAGCTATTTCAAATGCTGAAATATGAGTAAAGGAGCTACTTGCAACCAATTTAATACACTCTAGCAGGTAAAAAGGATCATTGGGAATAATTTAAAGGGGAGAAAGTTTTTGGGTGAACTGTCCCTTTAAGACTAGAGAGCCACCCTAAGGGCTCTATTTATCATTCCAATATTCCTATATTTTCTCCTAAAAGTTCTCATGAGAAATAATTCTCCTATTTATCATTCAAAAATACTCCTAAAATTGGGCAAATTCGACTGTAAAATTCTCCTACTCTGTTCTAACTCTCCTTGGAGAACATGTTCTCCAAAAAAAGGGTTAAATTAGATCTTTTTAGTCGTATTTCATAGAGTTCTCCTCATAATTCTCCTAGTTACAAATTTATCATTTATATTCTCCTGTGGAGGACTGAAAGTTCTCCTGCAAGTTCCTACCTTAAAGTTCTCCATAACTACAGTGGAGAACAGCATTAGAAATCTATTCTCTACCAGTTGTAGAAGCAGTTACACACAAAAAAAGGGCTCTACAAGGTGCAAAAATTACCTATAACAAAGCACAATAATAATGGTTATTGGAGTGCAATAATAATTTATGATGGAGTAAAAAAAATAAATATAATGGAGCACCAAAATAATATATAACAGAGCACAAAAATGATATCTATTGGGGCATAAAAATAAGATATAAAGGCCTAGATTTAGAGTTCGGCGGTAGCCGTCAAAACCAGCGTTAGAGGCTCCTAACGCTGGTTTTGGGCGCCCGCTGGTATTTGGAGTCAGTGATTAAAGGGTCTAACGCTCACTTTTCAGACGCGACTTTTCCATACCGCAGATCCCCCTACGCCATTTGCGTAGCCTATCTTTTCAATGGGATCTTTCTAACGCTGGTATTTAGAGTCGTTTCTGCAGTGAGCGTTAGAGCTCTAACGACAAGATTCCAGCCGCCTGAAAATAGCAGGAGTTAAGAGCTTTCTGGCTAACGCCGGTTTATAAAGCTCTTAACTACTGTACCCTAAAGTACACTAACACCCATAAACTACCTATGTACCCCTAAACCGAGGTCCCCCCACACCGCCGCCACTCGATTAAAATTTTTAACCCCTAATCTGCCGACCGACACCTACGTTATATTTATGTACCCCTAATCTGCTGCCCCTAACACCGCCGACCCCTGTATTATATTTATTCACCCCTAACCTGCCCCCCACAACGTCGCCGCCAGCTACTTACAATAATTAACCCCTAATCTTCCGACCGCAAATCGCCGCCACCTACGTTATCCCTATGTACCCCTAATCTGCTGCCCCTAACATCGCCGACCCCTATATTATATTTATTAACCCCTAATCTGCCCCCCTCAACGTCGCCGACACCTGCCTACACTTATTAACCCCTAATCTGCCGAGCGGACCTGAGCGCTACTATAATAAAGTTATTAACCCCTAATCCGCCTCACTAACCCTATCATAAATAGTATTAACCCCTAATCTGCCCTCCCTAACATCGCCGACACCTACCTTCAATTATTAACCCCTAAACTTCCGATCGGAGCTCACCGCTATTCTAATAAATGGATTAACCCCTAAAGCTAAGTCTAACCCTAACACTAACACCCCCCTAAGTTAAATATAATTTTTATCTAACGAAATAAATTAACTCTTATTAAATAACTTATTCCTATTTAAAGCTAAATACTTACCTGTAAAATAAATCCTAATATAGCTACAATATAAATTATAATTATATTATAGCTATTTTAGGATTAATATTTATTTTACAGGCAACTTTGTAATTATTTTAACCAGGTACAATAGCTATTAAATAGTTAAGAACTATTTAATAGTTACCTAGTTAAAATAATAACAAATTTACCTGTAAAATAAATCCTAACCTAAGTTATAATTAAACCTAACACTACCCTATCAATAAAATAATTAAATAAACTACCTACAATTACCTACAATTAACCTAACACTACACTATCAATAAATTAAATAAACACAATTGCTACAAATAAATACAATTAAATAAACTAGCTAAAGTACAAAAAATAAAAAAGAACTAAGTTACAGAAAATAAAAAAATATTTACAAACATAATAAAAATATTACAACAATTTTAAACTAATTACACCTACTCTAAGCCCCCTAATAAAATAACAAAGCCCCCCAAAATAAAAAATTCCCTACCCTATTCTAAATTAAAAAAGTTACAAGCTCTTTTACCTTACCAGCCCTGAACAGGGCCCTTTGCGGGGCATGCCCCAAGAATTTCAGCTCTTTTGCCTGTAAAAAAAAACATACAATACCCCCCCCCAACATTACAACCCACCACCCACATACCCCTAATCTAACCCAAACCCCCCTTAAATAAACCTAACACTAAGCCCCTGAAGATCTTCCTACCTTGTCTTCACCATCCAGGTATCACCGATCCGTCCTGGCTCCAAGATCTTCATCCAACCCAAGCGGGGGTTGGCGATCCATAATCCGGTGCTCCAAAGTCTTCCTCCTATCCGGCAAGAAGAGGACATCCGGACCGGCAAACATCTTCTCCAAGCGGCATCTTCGATCTTCTTCCATCCGGTGCGGAGCGGGTCCATCTTGAAGCAGGCGACGCGGATCCATCCTCTTCTTCCGATGTCTCCCGACTAATGGCGGTTCCTTTAAGGAACAGCCAATAGAATGCGAGCTCAATCTGATTGGCTGATTGGATCAGCCAATCGGATTGAACTTGATTCTGATTGGCTGATTCCATCAGCCAATCAGAAAATTCCTACCTTAATTCCGATTGGCTGATAGAATCCTATCAGCCAATCGGAATTCGAGGGACGCCATCTTGGATGACGTCCCTTAAAGGAACCGTCATTAGTCGGGAGACATCGGAAGAAGAGGATGGATCCGCGTCGCCTGCTTCAAGATGGACCCGCTCCGCACCGGATGGAAGAAGATCGAAGATGCCGCTTGGAGAAGATGTTTGCCGGTCCGGATGTCCTCTTCTTGCCGGATAGGAGGAAGACTTTGGAGCACCGGATTATGGATCGCCAACCCCCGCTTGGGTTGGATGAAGATCTTGGAGCCAGGACGGATCGGTGATACCTGGATGGTGAAGACAAGGTAGGAAGATCTTCAGGGGCTTAGTGTTAGGTTTATTTAAGGGGGGTTTGGGTTAGATTAGGGGTATGTGGGTGGTGGGTTGTAATGTTGGGGGGGGGGTATTGTATGTTTTTTTTTACAGGCAAAAGAGCTGAAATTCTTGGGGCATGCCCCGCAAAGGGCCCTGTTCAGGGCTGGTAAGGTAAAAGAGCTTGTATCTTTTTTAATTTAGAATAGGGTAGGGATTTTTTTATTTTGGGGGGCTTTGTTATTTTATTAGGGGGCTTAGAGTAGGTGTAATTAGTTTAAAATTGTTGTAATATTTTTATTATGTTTGTAAATATTTTTTTATTTTCTGTAACTTAGTTCTTTTTTATTTTTTGTACTTTAGCTAGTTTATTTAATTGTATTTATTTGTAGCAATTGTGTTTATTTAATTTATTGATAGTGTAGTGTTAGGTTAATTGTAGGTAATTGTAGGTAGTTTATTTAATTATTTTATTGATAGGGTAGTGTTAGGTTTAATTATAACTTAGGTTAGGATTTATTTTACAGGTAAATTTGTTATTATTTTAACTAGGTAACTATTAAATAGTTCTTAACTATTTAATAGCTATTGTACCTGGTTAAAATAATTACAAAGTTGCCTGTAAAATAAATATTAATCCTAAAATAGCTATAATATAATTATAATTTATATTGTAGCTATATTAGGATTTATTTTACAGGTAAGTATTTAGCTTTAAATAGGAATAAGTTATTTAATAAGAGTTAATTTATTTCGTTAGATAAAAATTATATTTAACTTAGGGGGGTGTTAGTGTTAGGGTTAGACTTAGCTTTAGGGGTTAATCCATTTATTAGAATAGCGGTGAGCTCCGATCGGAAGTTTAGGGGTTAATAATTGAAGGTAGGTGTCGGCGATGTTAGGGAGGGCAGATTAGGGGTTAATACTATTTATGATAGGGTTAGTGAGGCGGATTAGGGGTTAATAACTTTATTATAGTAGCGCTCAGGTCCGCTCGGCAGATTAGGGGTTAATAAGTGTAGGCAGGTGTCGGCGACGTTGTGGGGGGCAGATTAGGGGTTAATAAATATAACATAGGGGTCGGCGATGTTAGGGCAGCAGATTAGGGGTACATAGGGATAACGTAGGTGGCGGTGTTTTACGGAGCGGCAGATTAGGGGTTAAAAGTGTAATGCCGGGGTCAGCGATAGCGTGGGCGGCAGATTAGGGGTTAATAAGTGTAAGGCTAGGGGTGTTTAGACTCGAGGTACATGTTAGGGTGTTAGGTGCAGACTTAGGTAGTGTTTCCCCATAGGAAACAATGGTGCTGCGTTAGGAGCTGAACGCTGCTTTTTTGCAGGTGTTAGGTTTTTTTTCAGCTCAAACAGCCCCATTGTTTCCTATGGGAGAATCGTGCACGAGTACGTTTTTGATGCCGGCCGCGTCCGTAAGCAGCTCTGGTATCGAGAGTTGCATTTGCGGTAAAAATGCTCTACGCTCCTTTTTTGGAGCCTAACGCAGCATTTGTTTGAACTCTCGATACCAGAGTTAAATTTATGGTGCGGCCAGAAAAAAACCTGCGGAGCGTTAACAGCCCTTTTACCGCCGAACTCTAAATCTAGGCCAAAAAGTGCTAAAATTGAAGCACTAAAACAATGAAAATGTAGATCTATTTTCTTATATAAAAGTTTGCTGAAAAGAGGCGTTAGCAAAGCTACTAGGAAGGCTGTATAAAGAATTCTATTGGTTTATATATGATTGACAAGGAGAATAGTTGCTTATTTTTAGTGATAAATAAGGAGAATATACTAATCCGACTGGAGAAATTTATCATTAGTTCTCCCCAGCTCTCCTCAGCTCTCCCATGGAGAAAAAACAACTTTTTTATGATAAATATGGGGGTACATGTGCTCCTCTCCTAAGGAGAGCTGTGGAGAACTGATAGGAGAACAGAAAGGAGAATTCCCCAAATGATTGATAAATGGAGCCCTTTATCTATGGCTATGATTACGGCAAACGCCGAAACGCGTAAGCCTGTTTAGGTTTACCCCTACTCTACTTTACTAGCTTGTCCTGTATCATTTTTTAATGTATTTCAATAAATATTAAGTTTTAACCATGGACTGTCCGAAATTTCCTGCTTCATAATTATATTATCACCAGTTGAGGACAAGTCCGTACCATTGCTGCACTGACTACGTTGGCGTTTTTCCAAGATAACCATTTGATGTATCGTGTGGGATTGTGAACGGACATCCAATCCTGTCCCAGAAGTGTTGACACACCTTCGTTCAACATACCTGGATTGGCTATCGGTATCCAGATTCGTCATCACTGACGTCACCTCATTCTCCGTCTTTGCACACTGAGGATTATCGCGCGGTTTTTGTTTAGTGGTATTGAACCTGTGGACGGTTTTGCTACGGAAGCATTGGAGGGGTCACACATTTGTGGAATAGTGACAACCTCCCAAGCCTAAGGTTCCACCTGAAGCAACCGCATCGATCCATAATACAAGGGGCCAGCCTGGTTTGGTCACGAAGAGAGGTGAGGAATCCATTTCACTTATTTTATTGAACCAAGTGTTATATGTTTGCACTTACCGGGACTGTGGTCACACACGATACGGAGGTTTGTCCTTGTGTTTTACGCCATATATTGACTTTTGTCATTTTCGAAGATTAACCTACAGTTTTTTGAGATAGGTTTAATATACGCCCCACTCAACTTTCTTTACATATCCGACTGCCATCTTATCTCAGATCTTTTGACTTGCATTCCAGGCAACTAGTGCTGACTCTTAATTAATTCCATGTGCATAAGCACAATCAGCTAAATTACGAATTTTGCGTTAGAAGCTGTGCGGTGCTAACAAGCAGTTTATGCTCACCGCTCACTTACAGACAGCGCTGGTATTACAGGTTTTTAGAAACCGACGTTAACCGCAAAAAAGTGAGCGAAGAGCAAAATTTTGCTCCATATCTCACCTCAATACCAGCGCTGCTTACGTTAGCGGTGAGCTGGTCGTTCGTGCTTGTGCACGATTTCCCCATAGGAATCAATGGGGGAGAGCCGGCTGAAAAAATCCCTAACAACTGCAAAAAAGCAGTGTAAAGCTCCTAACGCAGCCCCATTGATTCCTATGGGCAAATAAAAGTTATGTCTACACCTTACACCCTAACATAAACCCCGAGTCTAAATACTCCTAATCTTACACTTATTAACCCCTAATCTGCCACCCCCGACATCGCCGCCACCTGCATTATATTATTAACCCCTTATCTGCCCCTCCGGACACTGCCGCCACCTACATTATAGTTATGAACCCCTAATCTACTGCCCCCAACATCGCCGAACCCTACATTATATTTATTAACCACTAATCTGCCGGCCACATTATCGCCACCACTATAATAAAGTTATTAACCCCTAAACCTAAGTCTAACCCTAACCCTAACACCCCCTAACTTAAATATAAATTAAATAATTCTAAATAAAATTACTACAATTAACTAAATAATTCCTATTTAAAACTAAATACTCATCTATAAAATAAACCCTAAAATAGCTACAATATAACTAATAGTTACACTGTAGCTAGCTCAGGGTTTATTTTTATTTTACAGGCAACTTTGTATTTATTTTAACTAGGTAGAATAGTTATTAAATAGTTATTAACTATTTAATAACTACCTAATTAAAATAAAGACAAATTTACCTGTAAAATAAAACCTAATTTACACTAACACCTAACACTACACTATAATTAAATAAATTAACTAAATTAAATACAATTAATTACAATTAAATAAAATTATCTAAATTCCGAAAAAAACAAACACTAAATTACAGAAAATAATACAATAATTACAAGATTTTTAAACTAATTACACCTACTCTAATCCCCCTAACAAAATAAAAAATCCCCCCAAAATAAAAAAAAAGCCCTACCCTACACTAAATTACAATTAGCCCTTAAAAGGGCCTTTTGCGGGGCATTGCCCCAAAGTAATCAGCTCTTTTACCTGTAAAAAAAAGTACAAATACCCCCCCAACATTAAAACCCACCACCCACACAACCAACCCTACTCTAAAACCCACTCAATCCCCCCTTAAAAAAACCTAACACTAACCCCTTGAAGATCACCCTACTGTGAGACGTCTTCATCCAAACAGGCAGAAGTGGTCCTCCAGATGGCAGAAGTCTTCATCCAAGCTGGGCAGAAAAGGTCCTCCAGACGGGCAGAATTAGAATTAGAATTAGATTTAGGGGTTAATGCATTTAATATCGTGACGGCGACGTTGTGGGCGGCAGATTAGGGGTTAATAAATGTAGGTAGGTGTCGGCGATGTTAGGGATGGCAGATTAGGGGTTAATAATATTTAACTAGTGTTTGTGATGCGGGAGTGCGGCGGTTTAGGGGTTAATATATTTATTATAGTGGTGACGATGTCCGGTTTGGCAGATTAGGGGTTAAAATATTTATTTTAGTGTTTGCGATGTGGGGGTGTCTCGGTTTAAGGGTTAATAGGTAGTTTATGGGTGTTAGTGTACTTTTTAGCACTTTAGTTAAGAGCTACGGCATTGTAGTGTAAAACTCATAACTACTGACTTTAAAATGCAGTACCAGGCTTGACAGGAGAGGGTCTACCGCTCACTTTGGTCAGACTCGTAATACCGGCGCTATGCAAGTCCCATTGAAAATATAGGATACGCAATTGACGTAAGTGGATTTGCGGTATTTCCGAGTCTGGCCAAAAAAGTGAGCGGTACACCTGTACCTGCAAGACTCGTAATACCAGCGGGCATTAAAAAGCAGCGTTAGGACCTCTTAACGCTGCTTTCTAAGGCTAACGCAAGACTCGTAATCTAGCCGAATGTTATTTATATGATACACATGAACTAACGACCTCTAGCTGTGAAAAACTGTCAAATGCATTCAGATAAGAGATGGATTTCAAGGGATTAGGAAACAGCATATGAACCTACCTATGTTTAGCTTTCAACTAAGAATACCAAGAGAATAAAGCAAATTTGCTGATAAAAGTGAATTAGAAAGTTGTTTAAAATTGCATGCCCTATCTGAATCCTGAAAGTTTAATCTGGACTTTACTATCCCTTTAAGAGATTTCTCAACTATTATAATGAAAGTATAAGTTTAAAAGACCAGTTCCAAAAGTTAAGGACTTAAAAGCCTTGTTTACGTGAACTCTCATTCTCTGTACAGTAGTTTAAGTTATGGTATTATGAATTCATACATTTATAATTAATCTTAAAAGATAAAAAAAAAATTCAAAACATGATCATAAATTAGATATACAAACAGGTAATGCAATGCTTTAAAATTGTATAATTCCATTGATATTTTTGAACTTCTGTTGTTAATTTATGATCTTAAACTGGAAATGATTTTCAGTTTCTTTTCATCTGATACTTTTTTGAATTGCCGTGTTTGAAAAAAAAAAAAGAAGGTAATGGTAACTATTTTCCTAAGCAATTACTGTTTGTGATTTTCTTCCTCTGTATGGCCTGAAATCTTTGTAATCATCGGTATAACCATCTACAATTTGTTTCACAATCTCCCGTAGGCACCCTTTAGCAGTATATCAAACTCTAAATAACATGCACTTTTCCTGGAACACATCACCAATGCAGTCACAGAAATGTGAGTGTGATGAAATGCTAGCAGGGAAGCCATTATTCTATGATATCCAGTCATCTAGTATTAAATAGGGATTGCATGATACTGCATGGTATAATACTTATCTTATAGTGATAATCCTTTCTTAGAATAAATGCCATTCCCAGCCTAAAGATCTTGAATGTGTTAATCATACAAGAATTTAATGTTCTGCAACAATAGCTGTATAATAAAATAAAAAATGAATACACAGGTGTACACAGGTGTAGCCATATAAGGTATAACTTTGTAGTCATAGGTCTTGAATTATTTTCCCAAGTAAGGGACAGATTACAAGAGGTGCACTATTTATATCCCGCCAGAAGTAAACTTTAAGGGATCTATTTATGATAGTGCGGACGGACAAGATACAATGTATCGTATCATGTCCGCCGCACATCGATAAATGTTGACAGCATACACTGTCGGCATTTATCATTGCACCAGCAGTTCTTGTGAACTGCTGGTACAATGCCCCCCCTGCAGCTTTGCGGCTATCGGCCACTAGCAGGGGGCGTTAATCAACCCGATCGTATTTGATCGGGTTGATTTCTGTCCACCACCTCAGAGCAGGCGGACAGGTTATGGAGTAGTTTTTCTGGGAAACCATATTAAAAAGCATTGTGGTAGTCCAACATGATGTTACCAATGCATGGATGATCGTGGGAAGATCTTCTGTAGGAATCAGGTGTTTGATCCTGGTTATATTCTTTAAATTAAAGAATAAGGCTTGCACTGTAGCTGATATATGATGTTTCAGAGATAGTTCACTGTCAAGGATAACTTCAAGCTTTCTTACTAGATTTGATGTTTGTAGTTTTAATCCTCCACATTCTACACCAATTTGTTGTACTTGCTGCAGCTTAGTTATTATCATACTATCTCTACCCATCACATGGGTTTAGTTACAACCAACAAGCACTCATAAATTCCAAGAGATCAGGAAGACATTTGAGTTTGGCTTGAAGGAGCTGTATATTTGTATACAAGCACATATCTACAAAATTCAATCTAGACCTATGCCTAGGGCAGCAATACATATTAAATATATTAATAAAGTAGAAAATGTTATTATAATGTAGTTTTTGCTTATATTTAAAAAAAATATGCATTATCAATAAGTGTATATTTGTTTTTGTTTCTCTTTAGAGGTAATTACAGGTAAGGAACGCAGACATTAGACATAAATGTTATAGTGGGAGGTTGGTTACCATAGCAACTAACTTGTTAAGGTGAGATTTTCAAGAAATCCGACATTGGATGGAAGCGTTAACACAATGTTAACTTACACCTAAACAAAAACAGCTACTGCATGAAATGTGCAAAATATTTCAATGGAAATCTGGTACTAAAATGGAGCCATAAATTACTTTTAGCTGTTGACAAATTCGGTAGCTTACGGCTCAATTTTTTATGGCTCAAGTGTTATTATGTGTTTAACTGTACCTTTAAAGGTATTTTTTGTTGTTTTTTTTTTGTGCAATTATTTTGTTTCACATAACAGTTAACCAGAGCTCTGATGTCTGGATAACTTGACGCACGTTAAATTCGATTGCACTCAAGCGAACATGTTTACTTTCAATTTGAATTAGGTGCGTTATTTCCTTTGCATGCAAACAGTCTCAAAATAAGTAGTAGGGGGCAGTGCAGGTTTGTTAACATCAGCTTTGACCATCTCTTATTTATATATGTGCTGGTGGTCCTGATAAAAGAACTAAGCTCATTGGCCTAAAATGCTGCAGATCCAGTCTTTAAGGTCTTACCACATCCATGTAGGTGTGGTACAGATAATGACAAGAAAGACAGTTACCTTGAGCTATTACCACTGGCGCAAAGGGTTTCTTCTATGTCAAGTTCTTCTGCTACTCCCTCTCTAAATATACAGTACCCCTTTTCACTGAAATATATGTACCATGTTTATGAACTTCTAGCTTCAAAATGAATGGGTGAAATGGAAATGTATAGAGGAAAAGTAGAAGAAGGAATGAGCATGTATATGTGTGTGTGTAAAAATGTTTGAAGATGGGAAGAAATCAGAATGTGATAGAAGAGAAAGAGGTAACGATGTATGTGTATGAGAAAGTAAGTGTGTGCGAGCATGGGGGAAAGGAGAAGATAAAGATGTAGAGAGAAAGAGGAAATTAAGGATGAAAGGCCCTAGGGTCTAATTTGAAGAACATTTACCTATTGTTTTCTTATCTACAGCCCATCAGCAAAATTCAAAAAGTTCCACCACATGAATAGACATGTATTTCCTGGCAGAATGAGAGCATAATGGTCATGCCTTTTGAAAATGCTTAATAGCTCACAACACATACACTATATGGCCAAAAGTATTTGGACACCTTAACATCACACGTATATGAGTTTGTTGGAAATTCCATTCCAAAACCATCTGCTTTACTATGGAGTTGCTCCATTTTGTGGTTATAACAGCCGTAATCCTTCTGGGAAGACTTTCCACAAGATTTCAGAGTGTGTGCCTATGCAGTCAAATAAGAATTTGCGAGATCGGACAGTGATGTAGGACAAGAAGGTCTGGCCCTCAGCTGGCTTTACAATTCATCCAAAAGGTGATAAACAGGGTTGAAACCTCACTTTGTGCACAGAGGCACAATCAGACGGTTAATAGGACAGGAAGATTCACAAACTGTTGCTGTAAATTTGAAAGCACTAAATTATCTAAAATGTCTTTGTATCCTGTAGCCTGAAGATGACCCTTCACTGGAAATAAGGGGCCTAGCCCAAACTCTTAAGAACAGCCCAACATATTGTCCCTCCTCCACCAAACTGTACAGCAGGCACAAAGCATTCAGGTAGGGAGTATTCTACTGGCAGCTGCCGCAATCAGATTGTTCCATAAGACTGCCAGGTAGTGAAGGGTGTCCAGTGGCATCATACTTTTACACCACTCCAGCTGATGAATGATGCTTGGCATTGCACATGTTGATGTGAGGCTCATGCTCAGCTACTCTGCCATGGAAACCTAATTCATTATTCACAGTTCTTGGGCTGATGTTGCTTGCGATACACTTTTGAACTCTATAGTAAGTGATGCAATAGATGATCAGTGACTTTTATGTGCTATGTGCTTCAGCACTTGGTGGCCTCACTCTGTGAGTTTTTATAGTCTACCAATTTGTGGCTGTGTTGCTGTTCCTCCTAAACACTACCACTTCACAATAAAACCACAGATGGGACAGTTCTATAAGAGCAAAAACGTCAGGGACTGCCTTGAGACAAAGGTGGCATCCTCTTACAGTGCCATGTTTAAAGGGACAGTCAACTCCAGAATTTCTGTTGTTTTAAAAGATAGATAATCCCTTAATTACCAATTCCCCAGTTTTGCATAACCAACACAGTTATAATTATACACGTTTTACCTCTGTAATTACCTTGTATCTAAGCCTTAGCAGACTTCCCCCTTCTTTCAGTTCTTTTGACAGACTTGCATTTTAGCCAATCAGAGTTGTCTCCATAGTAAATTCACGTGCATGAGATCAATGTTATCTATATGAAACACGTGAACTAATGCCCTCTAGTGGTGAAAAAATATCAAAATGCATTTAAATTAGAGGCGGCCTTCAAGGTCTAAGAAATTAGCAGATGAACCTCCTAGATTTAGCTTTCAACTAAGAATACCAAGAGAACAAAGCAAAATTGGTGATAAAAGTAAATTGGAAAGTTGTTTAAAATTACATGCCCTGTCTGGACATGCCCCAGGGTGAATGGTGGGTTCCGGTGGAGGAGGAGCAAGAAGGTGAAGCTGCAGGTGAAGCTGCAGGTGAAACTAAGCTCTGATCTCCAGTCTCACAGCTGTTGGCGGTGATTCTCGCGCCTCTCCCTGCTCAGGGAGGCTGCTATCAAGACAGCTAATGACACCGCTCCAGGAACCCTTACAGCGGCACTACAACCCGCTGAGAGATAAGAAAGCTGCTAGCTGCACCTCATAATCAGTGGTATGAGAAGAGACACAAAACCTGCTTCCTACATTTAATCATCCTAAGAAAGGCTAATACAGTGATCACCGACTTCGTTAGCTAAAAAGGCAACCAAACTGAATTTCTACATCACTGAAAATCACCCCTTTGTATTCTCTGAGCTCTCCGGAAAGGTACTCCCTCACCCATGAAATTTCAAACTTTTCTTTACCTGTTTCCTCCTTCTCCACTTGCAGCGGCAGGTGACTCCTTGTAGTGAAATCTCATTTGAATGAGAGGAGTTGCTTCCCCCTGCTGAGAGCTCGTCGTGGGACCTGACTTGGCTTTTGGCAACCCCCCCCCCTCTCCCACCGGTGCTGCGCGAGAGGGGTACTGGGGGAGTCTTGTAAGCAGAGCGGAGGATTGCGACCTGGATCGCGTCCCGGCCTGACGGACCTGCCGCTGGGGCCCCTCCCCCCTCCTTTCTCACTGCTGCTGTGTGAGAGGAGGTAGACTGCTGCCTAAACTACGGACACCGAGAAGGAACAACGCAGGGGAACCTGGGCGACAAGTTGCCAGCAAGTGAGTCCCCCTGCTGCCGCTAAGACCGCTGCTAGAACAAGAATAAAGGAGGAGGTGAGTCTGAAAAGTGGGGTTGAGGGAGAGCTCAGCGAAAGACTTTTTTTTTCCTGAGGGCTACTACTGGGCAATATTAATAAGCCTCATTAAAGAGGAGAGGAAAAAAGGAAAACCAAAAAGCCGGTTTGAAAAGCACAAAACGAAAGTCAAAGATAGCTAACTGAACCTGAGTCTGACAATAAATTCGAAGATGCCGCTTGGAGAAGATGTTTGCCGGTCCGGATGTCCTCTTCTTGCCGGATAGGAGGAAGACTTTGGAGCCTCTTCTGGACCTCTTCAGCCACCGGATGATGGATCGCCAACCCCCGCTTGGGTTGGATGAAGATGTTGGAGCCAGGACAGATCGGTGATACCTGGATGGTGAAGACAAGGTAGGAAGATCTTCAGGGGCTTAGTGTTAGGTTTCTTTAAGGGGGGTTTGGGTTAGATTAGGGGTATGTGGGTGGTGGGTTGTAATGTTGGGGGGGGTATTGTATGTTTTTTTTTACAGGCAAAAGAGCTGAAATTCTTGGGGCATGCCCCGCAAAGGGCCCTGTTCAGGGCTGGTAAGGTAAAAGAGCTTGTAACTTTTTTAATTTAGAATAGGGTAGGGAATTTTTTATTTTGGGGGGCTTTGTTATTTTATTAGGGGGCTTAGAGTAGGTGTAATTAGTTTAAAATTGTTGTAATATTTTTCTTATGTTTGTAAATATTTTTTTATTTTTTTGTAACTTAGTTCTTTTTTATTTTTTGTACTTTAGCTAGTTTATTTAATTGTATTTATTTGTAGGAATTGTGTTTAATTAATTTATTGATAGTGTAGTGTTAGGTTAATTGTAGGTAATTGTAGGTAGTTTATTTAATTAATTTATTGATAGGGTAGTGTTAGGTTTAATTATATCTTAGGTTAGGATTTATTTTACAGGTAAATGTTTTATTATTTTAACTAGGTAACTATTAAATAGTTCTTAACTATTTAATAGCTATTGTACCTGGTTAAAATAATTACAAAGTTGCCTGTAAAATAAATATTAATCCTAAAATAGCTATAATATAATTATAATTTATATTGTAGCTATATTAGGATTTATTTTACAGGTAAGTATTTAGCTTTAAATAGGAATAAGTTATTTAATAAGAGTTAATTTATTTTGTTAGATTAAAATTATATTTAACTTAGGGGGGTGTTAGTGTTAGGGTTAGACTTAGCTTTAGGGGTTAATACATTTATTAGAATAGCGGTGAGGTCCGCTCGGCAGATTAGGGGTTAATAATTGAAGGTAGGTGTCGGCGATGTTAGGGAGGGCAGATTAGGGGTTAATACTATTTATGATAGGGTTAGTGAGGCGGATTAGGGGTTAATAACTTTATTATAGTAGCGCTCAGGTCCGCTCGGCAGATTAGGGGTTAATAAGTGTAGGCAGGTGTCGGCGACGTTGAGGGGGGCAGATTAGGGGTTAATAAATATAATATAGGGGTCGGCGATGTTAGGGCAGCAGATTAGGGGTACATAGGGATAACGTAGGTTGCGGCGGTTTACGGAGCGGCAGATTAGGGGTTAAAAAAAATATGCAGGGGTCAGCGATAGCGGGGGCGGCAGAATAGGGGTTAATAAGTGTAAGGTTAGGGGTGTTTAGACTCGGGGTACATGTTAGGGTGTTAGGTGCAGACGTAGGAAGTGTTTCCCCATAGGAAACAATGGGGCTGCGTTAGGAGCTGAACGCGGCTTTTTTGCAGGTGTTAGGTTTTTATTCAGCTCAAACAGTCCCATTGTTTCCTATGGGAGAATCGTGCACGAGCACGTTTTTGAGGCTGGCCGCGTCCGTAAGCAACTCTGGTATCGAGAGTTGCATTTGCGGAAAAAATGCTCTACGCTCCTTTTTTGGAGCCTAACGCAGCATTTGTTTGAACTCTCGATACCAGAGTTAAATTTATGGTGCGGCCAGAAAAAAGCCCGCGGAGCGTTAACAGCCCTTTTACTGCCAAACTCCAAATCTAGGCCTAAGGTTGCTACATATTTGATATGAGTATTATAACAGAAAGAGACACAAAAGGTTATTTCTTTCAAAATACAAACGCTCTAATATAAAGAGACTGGGACACACAGAGAATTGATTATATTATGTTAGAGTGTCTTATATAAGAGGGTTTAAGTTTATATCTTGAAAAGGTTTTGTTCCGAATTGATTCAGGATAGTAAAGATAGAGCCCTTTCTCTCTTTATAAGCGGTGACATTTTGAAGCTGCAGACTTAAGGGCTAACATGAGCTTATTTTCTCTTGTTTATCTTTAAAAAAAAAGAAGAAAAAAAAAAAACTCATTCTTTTTAGAGAAAGCTGTGCTGTAATTTGAGGAAAGTATAAATTGAATGAGCCTTGAAGGGGAAAGTGAGATTGTCTACTGAATTATGGACAAGAAATCAGGCCATAAATAGCCTAGAATTTTATGCTACCAAACCAGAGGGAAAATTACATACTGACTAGGAGAACCCTGGCCACATACTCGTAGTTCCTGCTTCTGCTTATTCTGTGTTTTTCCCACCTATGTTTCTTGACTAAGACATGTGAGAAAAAAGCTGGAAATTGGAGCCAACTATAGAGGAATTAAGTCTATTTAGCCTAACGCAATAAGCTCTGATTAATTGTAGTTAAAGAATGTGATATTTATACCTTATGATGATGTATTAGTCAAGGTGATATTCTTTACCCCCTTTTTTTTTTTTTTTTTATACTCTGAGTCAGAGAAACTTGACTGGCTCCTTGATTAAACAAATCTTTAAGATGTCTTATCAGTGCTAGATAAATATATCTTGGTTTGAAAGTTGGAAGGAAAAAAAAAGAAAGAGGGAATTTTTTTTAGAATACCTCCTATTTATCAACAGAAATATAGTAGGTTGCCATATAAGTGACATTAAATTGTTATATAACTGACACAAAACTGTTTTTTGGGTAGGAGCTAAGGCTACTTAGCATTGAATATTGTACGCTGTGTAAACTGCAAAAGGTCCTAAATATATAACAAGGGTAACTGTATAGTTGGGGCGGAGCAGTGAACCATCAACTTCATTCCCAACCATCTAATGGGTAGGAGCTAAGTATTCTGAGTATTCACAAGGTTGGATGAGAATAGGAGGCTGACTCCCAGTCCTGAATATTGTCTAGGAATGTAAAATTGCTACTAATGGTAAATCTGGCAACTTAAAAATTACAGAAATAAAAAGGCAAAGCTGTAATTAAAAGAGAGCTACTACAGGCTTAACCATAAATTGTCATTTCCTAAATAAATGAAAAGTTAGCCTTGCAGAAGGCAGGCCAACACAACAGCCTTGGAGCTCAAATAATTAAAAAGCATAAGGCGCCTTGAATTATAGTATAGAGAATAGTAGGACCTCTCAGAAAGGGGTCAGCTGTCTGTCCTGACAAAGAATTTCTTTTGTCCTCCGCTGTCGCAAGGGGGAAATTAGGAAAAACACTTCAATTGAACTCTCATCACTTTTATAAACACAATTCACAATTCTTCACATTTAACTAGAAACACTTCTTCCTTTTTTCCCCCTTTTTTTTTTTTTTTTTTTTTTTCCTTCTCCCCATAAACACAGAGTATCACTCATTACTAAGATTAAATTTCTAATTGTCTCATCACCTCACACAACAATTCCACTCGATTCACCCTTTTTTTTTTTTTTTTTTTTTTTTTTTTTTTACTCACTTATCACCTCCCTCTAATATATTATAAAGTTTCACAAAGCACCCTTCAAACACATGGATAAGTTCGTCCACAATCACCCGAAAAATTCCCCCCCAGCAATGGCAGGAAGACAAAGAGACAAAAAAAATAAAGCAAGCTATGAAACCTCAATAGAAGTACAGACACCTAGTACAAACCCACCCCTAGGTGAGTCATTAGTCATTCAAACCATTGTTAGTAAGATCTCCGATGCTCTAGCCCCTAAATTTGAGGCCTTAAAAATAGAGATTAAGCAAGATATAGCATCCTTGACAAATGAAGTAAAACAATTCTCTCACAGACTCTCTGAAGCGGAGCAAAGGATCTCAGATCTAGAGGACACCAATATGACTTATAAAAATAATATTGAGGTTTTAAATTTAACAGTCTCCAAAATGCAGAGTAAATTAGAAGATCTGGAGAACAGATCTCGAAGGAATAATTTGAGAATTATTGGAGTTCCCGAGGAAAAACAATATGAGAATCTAGATAAACTTCTTTCAGAGACACTACCCAAATTACTTCAAATTCCAGACTCCTTCCCAAAGATAGTAATTGAAAGGGCCCATAGGATAGGCACACCTATATTAAAAAGAGACAACTCAAGACCAAGGCCCATAATCGCTAAAATTCTGAACTTTCAGCATAAAGTGGCAATTCTCCAAGCTTTTCGTAAGCATCAACCTATTTTATTAGATGATGTGAAAATTCTTATTTTTCAAGACTACTCAGCAGAAGTAGCATCAAGAAGAAGGGAGATTGCCCCAATATGCTCAAGGTTCATAAACCAAGGTATACGAGCAACCTTACTATACCCAGCAAAATTAAAAATACAGGGGGAGGGAACCACATCTTATTACGACTCGCCACAGGATGCAGCTAAATTTTTTGAGGAGCTATTTCCCTCGGGAAAAGATTAAAAATAACTATAATAATTCAGTTAGGACTGATATTATAAACATCATATACTGATTAGACTAGTACAAAACAAAGAGAAGAGGGGAAGTTTGGGTAAACTTCCTCTAGCAGCTCGCTTGAAATGGGATAATGTTTTATGTTTAATTGTGATTCTGTGTTTTTCTGAGGGGGGAGGGGTTTCCTTTTCCCTTTTTTTTTTTTTTTTTTTTTTTCTTTTCTCTCCCCAACACTTTAGTACTTCTAAACCCGTATGGCTATGGATAATAAATTTAAATTAATTTCTTGGAATATAGGAGGCCTTACCTCACCCATTAAACGAAAGGCAATATTAGCTTTTCTGAGGAAGAATTATGCTGATCTGGCCTTCCTTCAAGAAACTCATCTAAAAGCTGAGGAAGTGCTTAAATTAAAAGCCTCTTGGGTTAAAGAGGTTCTATTTTCCGCCTCTTCTAATAGAAAGAGTGGGATGGCGATCCTCCTGGGGAAAAAACTCTGCTATGAGATTATACAGGTAGATACAGACCAAGAAGGAAGGTACATTATTGCAAAGATGAAAATTAACAAAATCCTTTATACCTTTTGCAATGTCTATGCCCCTAACGTCTTTAACTCCTCCTTTTGGGATGCTCTCCAAAACAGGCTTATGTTATGTGCAGCAGGCTACCTAGTTATGGGTGGCGATTTTAATATGGTCCCAAAATATCCTTTAGATAGACTAAGGCAGAGCTCCCACATTATAAAAACCAAAAGAGACAATTTGGAAACAAAGCTATTCAATAAAATCTCACATAATTTGAAGATCACTGACATCTGGAGATTGAAAAATCCGGAGGCCAGAGATTTTACTTGTCATTCAAGGGCCCATAAATCGCTATCACGTATAGATCTGTTCTTGCTAGATGATAGGCTTGCTAACTCTAACACAATCCCAGAAATCTTTCCCATCACTATTTCGGATCATGCGCCAATTTCTTTACACTTTCAGCTAACACCTACCCCCGTAAGGAACACAGGCTTTCGGTTTCCTCGGCATTTAGCTACTGATAATGAGTTTAAAAATTGGCTCATAGCTAAATACTGCGAATTTACATTATTCAATCACGAGCACATCGTTAAACCTGCTATTTTTTGGGAGACAGCTAAGGCGGTCCTGCGAGGCGAAATTCTAGCATACACCATAGCAAGGACAAAAAAACTTAAGGTAAGAGAAATAGAATTACTGAAATCAGTTACAAATACCTATAATCAGTACATTCTACTGAAATCACTTAAGAATTGGACAAAGTATACAACTGCTTTACGAGAAAGAGATTCATTTCTTCTCTACCAATCATCTCAGAAAGATCTAAAGATGCAGGCAAAATTGTACCGCTTTGGGAGCAAAACTGGGAAGCTTCTTGCAAATCTGGTTAGTCGCGATAGGGCCTCTCCCCTAATTAGCACACTTCGTCATGAAGGCAAAACCTACAAGACAGCCGAAGAAATTCTCGATATCTTCACTGAATATTTTAAATCCATATACGCACATAAGATCTCTGATCTTAAACAAAGAGAGGAATTTTGGGGGAAAATTCAATATCCAAAGCTAACTTCTCAAATGCTGGATCAGATCGGTGCCCCAATAACAGAGACTGAAGTACTCGCTTCAATAAAGAAGCTTACTCTTAATAAAACCCCGGGACCAGACGCCCTCCCAAATGAATTTTATAAAATTCTAATGCCTGAAATAATACCTCACCTAACTTCACTTTTTAATGATCTCTACATCAAAGGTAGCACCCCCTCCCCTGACTTTGTGGCTTCATTCACTTCCCTTATTCTTAAACAGGGTAAAGACCCAGTGGAGAAAGAGTCTTATAGACCAATCGCACTTCTTAATACTGATTACAAACTGTTGTCATCAATATTGGCACATAGGCTTCAATCTCATTTGTCCAGTATTATACATGAGGATCAAGCTGGTTTTCTAAAGAAACGTAACTCTTCGGCTAAAATAAGGGAAGTGTTCCTTGTTGTAGATTACTTTAAAACCGGGGAGGGGCAGCGAGAGGGGGTTAGAGAGGGTACCCCTGACCTGGCAATTATATCAATAGATGCAGGCAAGGCATTTGACTCGGTCTACCATGATCACATAGCATTTACTTTACAACAATTTGGTTTGTCAGGTCACTTTTTGACTTTTTTTAATAATCTATATAAGAACGCCTATACGAAAATAATAGTAAATGGGTTCCCCACGCAGGCTATAAAATTAGAAAAAGGTACAAGGCAGGGGTGCCCTCTCTCTCCGCTTTTATTTGATCTAGCTATCGAACCTCTTGCTATTCAAATACGCCAGCAAATTGAAGGGATTAAGATTAAAAGAAAAATCTTGCAAACTGCACTCTATGCCGATGATGTGCTAATATATATGTCAAACACACAAAGAAATATTCCAAAACTTCTTCTAATAATTGAAAAATTTGGATCCTTCTCAGGCTACTCTGTCAACTCTGCAAAATCAGAACTTCTTTGGATTAAACAAACACAAAACTCACCTATATCTATTCCTTTTAAAATTGTTCAGGATTCTTTCAAATATCTAGGTATATGGATTTCGGCTAATCCGGACAACTGGTATTCATTGAACATACTCCCGGTGTTAGCCAGTGTTAAAGAAGCGCTAAAAAACTGGCAAAATCTACCATTATCAATGTCGGGTCGTATAGCTTTGTACAAAATGTCTCTTCTCCCTAGAATTCTTTATGTTCTCCAGAACACTCCCCTACTTCTTAAAGCAAAAGATATCATTTCATTTAATTCTGCCTTACGAGTATTCATTTGGCAGAAGAGAAAACCCAGAATTTCATTACCCAGATTAACTCTACCGAGAGAGCAGGGAGGACTTTCTCTCCCCGATCTTCGCCTCTATAATCAAGTATTTCTGGCACGAATCATCGCAGATTGGTTTACTAATAGCAATTATATTACTAACGGGGAATTAGAGAGCAATATGACTTTTCCCTACTCACTGGTAGCACTGACTCATTGCAACAGCAGTACGACCCCTATTGAAATAAAGAAGATGAGCTCCATTTATAACCCTATCTCCACTTGGAGAAGGATCGGTTTGGCTCTTCATTTAAATACTGAGATCTCAAGACATCTCCCTATATTGAATAACCCTCAGTTCGTAGCAGGTGTACAGTCAGCTGTATTTTCCAAATGGGCATCACTTGGTCTGGTAAGACTGGAACAATTATTAGACTTTGAGAGGAGATGTATTAAGTCCTTTGATTCTCTCAAACAGGAGTTCACTATTCCTAACAATAATTTCTTTGCATACTTGCAAGTGAGACATTTTGCTCTCAAGCAGATTATTGACTTTGGGTGGGAATGGTCTATGGGAGACTTAGAAAAATGGATGATATTATTTAAAAATGGGCTTACATCAATCTCTTACATCTATCAAACTTTATCAGCTCTTAAAGGCCCTGATGTTTTGGAGAAACTCCATCTTAAATGGTCCTCTCTGCTTCAGCAGGACTCTTTGGACCCAGCTCTTCTTACTTTGTCGATCCAGGAAACTTGTCGGGTTACACTTTCAGCTACATGGAGGGAGTCACATTTAAGACTTCTTCACATGACTTATTTTACTCCTAAGAAAGGCTTTAAATGTAGAAATCTGGGGTTCAACAAATGTCCCAAATGTTCATTTCCATCTGCTGGCCTGCTGCACATGATCTGGGACTGTCCAAAAATTCATAACTTTTGGTTAAAAGTTCAATTTTGGCTTAACAATATAGTTAAGGTACCTCCCTTCACATTTTCCCCTAGGAGGATAGTCTTTCTCTCTGACAACTCCACTCCACCACACCAGATCAGCAAAATTATAAGTATGGCTATCCTCGCGGTTAGATATTTGATTTTAAAGAAATGGAAGTTAAAGGCCATTCCGAGCTTAACTGAAGTTAAAAACTGCCTAAAAAAGCAATGTATAATTGAACAACTGGATACTAACCTGCAAAAAGATCAAGACATAAAGAACTTCTTTTCCAAATGGTCACAATTTATCAAAGCACTCCCCCCCAGTGAGATTGAATACATCATTTATCATTTTAAAGACAGTGAACTAGTGTTACTAGGAATATGGTAAACTCTAAACACCCGGGTCTCCCCCAGTAGCCGAATTACCCTACTCTTCTTCCTCTTTTCCATATGAATTTGGGATTTATTTATTTTTTTTATTTATTTTTTTTATTTTTTTTTCTCCTTTTCCCCCCTTTTTTTTTTTTTTTTTTTTGTTGTGATGTCGGTTTTGTTTTTGTCTGCGTCATTGTCTTATGTCTGTAGGATCTTAGGTCCTTCTGTTTGTAGCTGTGATTCACTCTATCTGATTTTAAAATTCAGTAGGATCACAGCTGTTTGTCTAAAATAAGAAAAACCCTTGTTTTGGTCTCCAGCAAGGGGTTAACAAGATGAATCCAGGTTGCGCTTTAGGGCAAGAGGTTAGACTTTGCCAGACCTAGAGATAGATCTATTTTGGTTCAAATATGCTTGCTCTCTCTCTAGGGGAGAGGTCATTTTGATTTATACAATGAGACCTGGAATAAGGCCTTATATTCTGTTTTTTTAATTGCTCTTTCATTGGTTTGATTTGAAAAAAGAAAGGAAGGAAAGGAAAAAGAGAAAAAAGAAAGAAAAATTATTTGATTGTATCTTTTCCCCTAATATGTAATCACTGTTTCTAACCACACTCCTTTTCTTTTCTGTACCCCTAAATGGACTACCAATAAAAAATTATAATTTAAAAATTACATGCCCTATTTGAAACATGAAAGTTTTTTTGGACTTGACTGTCCCTTTAAAATCACAGAGCTCTTCATATAACCCATTGTAATGACAACATTTGTCCTTTTATGGCTGTGTGCTGAGTTTTATGCACCTGTTAGCAATCGTTAGGGCTGAAACACCTAAGCTCAATAATAAGTAGCGGTGTCCACATACTTATGACCATGTAGTGAATGTCATGCATGTGGAAATATATTGTACACAAACCAAAAAAATGTCTCTTTGCTTGAAAACTATATACAAATTTGTATCTTTGTATGAAAAACATATACAAATGTCTAATTTCATGTGGAACCAATATAAAAGTTTGAACTGTATATTCTCATTCAAAACATAAAAGTTTGTAACTTGGAATGAAAATCATATAAAAGCATACAATTACATGTTTTCATATTAAGCTTTTTTAATTTGTGACAAAAAAGTTAAGGACTAAATTACGAGTGGAGCATAAAATTGCGACCCCCTAAGCGCAATATTTGCGCTCCACTTAGTAATACCAGCGCACGCAAAAGTGCACTGGTATTACAAGTTAAGTGCAATGTGAATGTGACCTTTTGTTCGCATTGCATGGAAGCTTTGCGCTCACAAGAGCACGATTTCATAGGCTCCAATAGGAGCCTCTTTCTGATGCCGATAGAAACAGCACAGAACCTAGCGCAGCAAAGAGGGTAAGTTGCGCAGCATTGGGCAGCATATTTTAAATATATATGTATATGAATATATATATATATATATATAATATATATATATATATATATATAAATAAATATGTATATAAGAATATACATATATATTAACAGTAAAAACACAGTCCCCATAGACTTCAATTTAAAGGCACTTTTCATTGCTGTTTTTTTTAACACCACACATCTGCCAACTTTAACTCCTTATAACGACTTTGTGCAGTTATTTATTTTTTATTTTTTAAACTGTTCATATATTTGTTTTTAATAATGGAAATATACACTTTATTTAAGAGGCAATTGGGGACATTTTTTAATTAACCTGACCTCTGGTTAATTTTGCTTAGCGCAAAGTGCTACCACAAGCTTGCAGGTGAATTAACCAGCCACTTGTAATGGCTGGTTATTTAACGCACGCCTGTAAACTTTCAAATTTTCCCCTTTATGAGCACAAGTTAAATTAGTGCTCCACTTGTAATCTAGCCCTAAATAGGTAGTTTGATATCTGAGCTATAAATACTTCCACGGGCTCTTTAATAGATTTAAATGTATGCTGATAAAAATACGTATATATGAGGATTAGGAAGAAGGAAAGAACTCTCCATGTACTAAGCCGTCAATTCATCCGTCATTTTAGACGCGGCTAAACTCGCCGTTACTCGCCGTGGGCGAAATGGTGTCCGCTGTAGCTATGTACTAATAATCCCACAATAAATAGACACGTCAAGCCCACCACGAGCAGTGGCGGAATATTGATAAATTTGACGCCTCGCTCGCCGCGACTAAGCTGATGTACTTAACTTTCAGTTCAATTGTCTGGCCAATTGTTAACACGTGACATGTAAGGTGTCATGAACGTCATAGTAGTCGCGGGAATAGAATTTTGCTCCTATAAATGTACAACTTTTCTAAACAACTTTATTATTGTTCCAAAATTTTTGGAGAGTAATTACAGAGCGCTCGTTTTTGTGATCTTTATTTACAATTTCGATATGGCTTCATCTGGATCTGAAACCGCTTCAAAATCCAAGAATCCTCACTTTTCTCATCAGCAAAACGTCGTTTTGATTGACATGATTATTGACTCTTATGGTTATTTGTTTGGATGTCGTGTCAAACAGACAAATTTTTCTAGGAGGAAGCAGATCTGGCAAAGGATCAGCGACGCTGTTAGTGCCCAGGGTCCAGGAAAAAAGGATGTCGATCAGCTGAAGAAGCGTTACAACGACATTAAACGCTTCGCCAAAGCTAAATTGGCCAGAGAAAAAAATTCGGCACGTGCTACCGGAGGTGGACCAGCATATGTGGTAGACCTCAATGATTATGAGCAGAAGCTTGTTCAGCGTCTGGGACCAGAGATCATCACTGGCATAACGGATGATTGTGACAGTGATTTAAGAGGTAAATGTACAACATAGTTGACGTAAATGTTTTTTTTAAAATTATGATAGGTCATTGTCTCCAATATATATTTCTTTAAAATAACATTATCTGACTTCTTACGCTTCAGTATCCGAATCTATCTAGGCCATTTAGGCCCCAAATACTGTAATCATTTATGTCGCATATATGTATAAGGGATTGTACAAGCCATTTAGGCCCCAAATACTGTAATCATTTATGTCGCATATATGTATAAGGGATTGTACAATAATAGGGTTGTTATACTGCCTTTTTTTTAAAGGTCTAACGGAACTAAAGATTTGTTGATTATTAATATAGTGATCCCTAAAGATAACACCCATGTGTTTATTTTCAAACCAGTATTGCATAGAAACCTTAAAGAGATAATGACAATAGAAATAATGTAATTTGAAACTATTAAAATAATATTGTATGTCCGACATTAATCATGAGACTAACCCCAGATCACATGCCTTCTTAAATTTCTGATCTATTGACTTCCATGTTGCGTTATTTGACTATAGAATATTATTTTTAACATCTTTCAAAATTGTTCTCCGCTTTATAAACATATACTTTTTTCAGATATAGCTATGCACATAGTTGACGGAGTCACATGAACCATCTATGTGCATCAACCAATGATTATTTACTGTGCCTGTATAGATTTGCTTTTCATCAAAGTATAAAAATCCAATGAAGGCAAAAACATAATACAATTAAATATTTTTGAAAAAGCATTTTCTTATGCAATTTGTAAAGGAAATTATATTTGTTCATGTCCCTTTAAAGGGCCACTAAACCCAAAATCTTTTTTTAATGATTCAGATAGAGAATTGAAATTTAAACAAAATTACAAATTACTTCCATTATTTCTTTGGCTTCATTTTCTAGATATTCTTAGTTGAAGAAAAATAAATACACATGTTGAGCCAATCACACGAGGCTTCTTTGTGCAGCAATCAAATGCTTTTCAACAAAGAATATCAAGAGAATAAAACAAATTAGATAATATAAGTAAATTATAAAGATGTTTATAACTGCATTCTCTTTCCAAATCATAAAAAAAGGTGGTTGGCATGTCCCTTTAATGATTGAGCCTGCATTCACTGCTGTAATTATTATTAGTAACACTTTTAAGCAACTTTCTAATGGTTTTAAAATGTATCATTATTTTCTTTTTGAGAATTGATCATAGTATTACATAAGAAAGTTGATTGAAATTCCATGCTATATATCTTATTCTCAAAAATATTAGTTTTGCTTCAGTGTCCAGTTAATTGCAAAGTACATTTCCATTAATAATTTTCAAAATAGAAATTTCACTGAATGTAATAGCGTTTGAATATATGGTTACATTGACTAAAAAAACGTTTTATTTTATTTATTTATTTTTATGTTATTTATTTTTTTATAGATGATTTGGGACGTCTTTTCCAGCGATTGACTGGACATTCATCTCCATTATTTGATGGTATGTATCACATATGTATATATATATATAATATAACTTAAATTGGTGTATGACGGTTGTATCTGCTCTCTCCTTCTATTCTATTTCTGCAAGTGTTTTTAGAACATTTTATTTTTATTTACTAACAATTTGTTATGTCTTGATCTAGAAGAAGAAAACTCATCAAGGGAGATCACTATCAATCTCATGCCGATAGTGGAAAATCCCATTCAAGATGAACCACCAGGAGGGCATGATGGAAGTGAGACTCCAGATATTCTTGAAGATTTTGGAGATGCGCAACCAGATGAAATTCACACACCGGAAAACCTTGAGGAACCTGTTGAAACACAGGCACCACCAATTGCACTGCAAACAGGTGGTCTAAATATTGACAATACACCGGCAGAAGGACTATTGGCCGATGTTGGATTGAGGGAAATGTTGACACTTGCAAGGCAATACAGAGAGGACCACAGAGAAATGCAAAATATTATTAACACTAATATTGACCGCTGGGCTGCTCTGTCAGAAAAAAATGTTGAAATAGAAATGCAAAGGAATGAGATTGAAATGCAGAAATTACAGCTGCAAAGAGAAATGTTCCAGTGGCAGAGGCGGATGGATGAAGAGAAAAACCAGCAAATTAACAGAGCTTTAACCATCAGTGAAAGGACATTACAATCTCTGTTGGCAATTGTCAGTGAAAGGGAGGGTACAACAGACCCAAAGAGGCCACGTCTGGAGTGAACATTTAATTTATTATTTATAACACTATATTAGTCACTGTTCATTTTGTTTCATCGATATATTGTTTAATAAGTTATTTTTTGTGTTCTTTAAGTTTAAAATGTTATTATTTAATAAAGACAAATTTTTTTATGCCCAAAAAAAAGTTTATTTACATAAATTCAAAATCACTTTTGATTCTTCAACACAAAAGTTTTTCTCAGTTATTAATTGTCATTCTTCTGACAATCATCATGACAAAACAAAAAATGAAATCAAATAACATATTTACGGTATAAAAAATCTACTTGCTCCATTAACATTCCCAAAGTTGCCCTAATTTTAGAAATTTTTTGTTTAACATGATCTTCAAGACAACTCTGAGTACTTTTGTCTGCAGTTTCAATAGTTGATGTTGAAGATAAATCTGTAGAAAAATAAATGCAAAGCAAATTTTAATTCAATTTTCATATACATATTCAATGTATGATAGGGTTTTTCATCACAAATATTACCTCCTGATGTGCTGTTATCTAGGTTATCTACTATATTAGCTTCTACACTTATGTCCACTCCTTTAAAGCTTTCATCTGAGCCAACTCCTATTTGAAATATACAATATGTATTAGTTAAAACTTTGATTTTCTTAGGTTTAAGATTACTGAGTATGAAACATACCTTTATCTACCATCATTGTTGGTAAAATTTCTATCCTTGGTTGAGTATCATCTGAAGTCAAGGCTTCAAATATTGTCACACTATCAGGATTTTGAAATTCTTCCATTTCCATACTATTTTCCATGTCTTCCATGGTAATATCTATGAACGTAATTACAAAGATAAAGATAGAAAACTATTAAATCAAAAACCTAGGATATATTATTTAAAACAATAATAATAATCATTAAAAGGGACATAGAACCCAATTTCTAAGTTTCATGATTCAGATAGTGCATGCAATTTAAATAAACTTTCTATTTTACTTCATTCTTTTTGTATCTTTATTTGAAAAGCAAGAATGTAAGTTTAGATGCCAGCCCATTTTTGGTGAACCAACTGTGTTGTACTTGCTAATTGGACAGAACCAATCAAAAAGTGCTGTCCATGGTGCTCAACCAAAAATTGGCTGGCTCCTTAGCTTAGATGCCTTCTTTTTCAAATAAAGATAGAAAGATAATGAGGAAAAAAAATGATAATAGAAGTAAATTAGCAACTTGATTAATATTGCATGCTAAAACTTTTTAAGCCAAAACCTAAAAAATATGATTTAAAATTTAAATAATAAGTCATTACCTGTCTGTGTCTTTTTATGAAAAATTTCATATGGATTTGGAGATAATTCAATATCCAATAGTGTTATTGGCAAAGGTGGAGAAAGAGCTTCACTTCTGGGTGTTTGCACCAACATTGACCTTAGGTAGCGTGGTGGGTGTGCACACTTCATTCTCCTACTTCTCATATCTATAAACATATATATAAAAAAAATTTGGAATAAATTTTTTTTTTTAATTATTCCAAGTAATTTTTTGTTTTCAAAACATTCAGTTCTGCATGCTTACTTTTCTAACATGTTTCAATGGTATATAGTAATATATTTATATTTTATTCTACTAACTCAGTTCTGCATGTTTCAATGGTATATACTAATATAGTTATATTTTACTCTACTAACTCATTTTTGTATGCTAAGTTTTCTAACCTTTTAAGTGTATATAGTAATATAGTTAAATTTTAATCTACTAACTCAGTTCTGCATGCTTACTTTTGTAACTTTTTGCAATTGTATATACTAATATAGTCAAAGTAACACTCAGAAAATAATATTGTCCTGGATTCGTCAATGATGACGCAGTTCAAAAATAAACCCTTTTTCTATATTATAAAAATTTATTTCATATATAATTTTGAAACTTACATGTTCTTATCAATCTTCGAATCGATTTATAGTACTTCGGTTCTCTTCTCTTCAAATCACTATATTTTCTAAGACACTGTCGTCTTGTTCTTTTAATTTTTGAAATACGATGCATTCTTCTCAGCATCTTGTATATAATTTTGTCTCTGCATTCCTGTCTCACTCCCCTCACACCACCAATCCGTTTAGGGAAATATTTATCCATGGCATAAACTAATATCACCAATTCTCCAGCACCAAAAGGTTCAGGACGCGACATGTTAGACGATGACGTGATTAATCGTTATGTCAATCATTAGCGCATTGATATAGATATGTATCCCCGAAAAATAGAAAAAAATATAATGTATATGTAGATTAATGTATTTTATGAAGGTTTGTAAATATCGATGTTTATAGTTATTACAAATGATATTTGGTTTCTATACATTTTCTTTGTTTCAGATGTGTTGATATGTATTAAAATTTACTTTGGTTTACAATTGGTATTTTGTTTCTAAACATTTTCTTTGTTTCAGATGTGTTTATATGTATTAAAATTTATTTTGGTTTACAATTTTTATTTTGTTTCTAAACATTTAATTTTTTTAAGATGTGTTTATATGTATTAAAATGTACTTTGGTTTACAATTGTTATTTTTTTATAAACATTTTCTTTGTTTCATATGTGTTTATATGTATTAAAATTTATTTTGGTTTACAATTGTTATTTTGTTTCTAAATATTTTCTTTTTTTTCAGATGTGTTTATATGTATTACAAGTTACTTTGGTTTACAATTGTTAATATATAATGTTTAAAGATTGTAATTTTGTAATAAAATAATTTATTTGCCATTATTTTCTATATGCCACTATTCTTTTAACAAATCTTGAATGGAAAAATATATTATAAAGGTTAAGAAAATAATTGTTAAGAGTAAGCCCTTAAGGTATTTATTTGAATATGGGAAAACCTAGTAGCTGTTAAAAATTGAGGTTAGAATAAAACAAATCAAATTAGCAAGTCTTTTTTAACTCAAAAATCCTATCTGATAACATAAAGCACTGTTGAATATACTGTCGCTTGTTACAGCTACAATTCAATGACACAATACAATGAATTAGCATCAGCTATGGAGGGATTACATTACACTAATCATATTATGTAAAAGAGTGAGAGCAGCTGTAGACACTAGTGTGATGTCACAAAGACAATGTATTACCTATAATATATTGTCTGTAATAACTTTGATCATAAACTTTATTTATTTGAAACCTTTGATAATTGAAGAGCAACAACTGTTATGTATTTAACTGTTTATCATGAGTGATTTTTAATAACCTTAATTCTTAAAAAAAAAATGGAGACAAGTTAATAAAGAAAGTTTTTTATTGATCAACTGAAACTTTAATCTTCAAAATATTGTTCTGAAACCATGTCCCTTGTTGCATTTCCACGCCTATTAGCTTGTTCTACACATATTTCTTCTGGTAAATCATCAGCATCTATTGGATCTTCATCTTCTAATGGACAGCCTCTTTTAATTGCAATATTGTGCAGTATGCAGCAAACCAATATAATTTTTGCAACTTTCTCTGGTGCATACTGCATAGCACCACCAGAACGATCAAGACATCGAAACCGCATTTTCAAAATACCGAAAGTCCTCTCAATAATCCCCCTGGTAGATCGGTGAGCTTCATTGAAACGTACTTGACTTCTGGTCTGTGGGTTGTTATAGGGAGTCAACATCCATTCTGTACATGAGTACCCTCCATCTCCTAATAGAAGATATAATAAATATAAATATTAATATAAGAATAATTATAAAGATTCAGAACTATACAATACAAATTTAAACTATACAGATTACAGTCGACAAATTGGGCGCAATTTTTGTACATTGAAATGAGAGACAAATTAGACGCCAGTTATGCTTACCTAGAAGCCATCCGTCAGGCATATTTCCGTCCTCGAACTTCCGGTATAACCCAGTCTGCCTTAAAATATAAGAATCATGACAGGAGCCAGGAAAGTTAGAACGGACACTGATAATCCTCATGTTGGGGTCACAGACCATCTGGACATTCAAGGAATGGAAATGCTTTCTATTCCTATAGATCTCCTCACGAGCTTGAAGTGGTCTTACAGCAACATGGGTACAGTCTATGGCACCTAGGACATTGGGCATCCCAGCCATCCTATAGAAATTTGACTTGATAGATTGCCATTCTTCAGGGGTAGATGGCAAACAAACATATCGATGAAAAATAACCATCATAGCCCCTATTACTTTGGATAAGTGGCGTGAAAAAGCAGATTGACTCATTCCAATAATGACGCTAGAAACTGCCTGAAAGGAGCCTGTTGCAAAAAAATGCAATGCAGCTAATAGTTTCAGAAGTCCCGGAATAGCTTGTGAACGAGCAGTCATCGGCTCCAAATGATCTTCAATCTCTCGATACAGGTGTAATATCGATTCACGATCAAGCCAGAATCTTTGTATGATCTCTCGGTCAGAAAGGCCGTGCAAACCAACCCGTGGAAGGAATACACGGGGGACACGAACTCTCCTTCTTCTAACGATAGGATTAGCTACATTTCCAGTATTCTGTCTTCTAGCCCGGATTTGCATCAAACGGAGAATAAACAAAAACAGAATTCTCTCCATAGCTGCTGAAATGAACAATGTAAGTACAATTCTGATATTACTGCCTTTTATATATGTATAGACTGGCGTCTAGAGTGGCTTTCCTATTGTTTTGTACCTTGCCCGCCACCTAAAAGGTGGCGAGGCAAAAATAACGAGGTGGGGGCGGAGATTGACGCGAGCGGACAAATAGATTTTTTAGGACATTCGTTTTTGGCGAGTTGGTGGTCAAATGTGTCTAATTACAGTAAAAAATGGAGAGGTAGCAAGGTTTGGCGGATAAGTACGCTCGCAATTTTAAAGATGCGAGTTTTAACATAATTGACGGCTTTGTACATATCAGTTTGCGAGTTTTGACGCGAAATTTGTTGCGGGTAGCTCGCTGACTGCTTAGTACATGGAGCCAATTTCATAACTATAAGGGGCCGATTTATCAAATGGCAGTGTGGAAATTATTCGCTGTAGCGAATCATGTCTGCCCAACATCGCTAAATGTCGACAGCAATGCCGCCCCCTGCACATTCGCGGCCAATCAGCAGCTAGCAGGGGGTGTCAATCATCCCTATCGCATCAGATCAGGATGATTGCAGCCTGCCACCTAAAAGGTGGCAGATGAGCTAAGGAGCAGCGGTCTTACGACCACTGCTTCTTAACTTCAGTTTCCGGCAAGCCGGAAGCTTCGGGGGTAGATTGCAGCATCCGCTTCTTAATAAATCTACCCCTAAGTCTCTCAATACGTATGACTATTTGTAGTTCTGTAAAATGAATACATACACATCTGTTTAAACAGTATTAAAGGGACATGATTCAGATACAGCATGACATTTTAAACAGAATTCCAATGTATTTCAATTATCTAATTTACTTTGGTATCCTTTATTGAAAATCTTACCTAGGTAAGCTTAGGAGCTGAGAGCTAGCTGCTTATTGGTGGCTGAACATATATGACTCTTGTCATTGGCTTATTGATGTGTTCAGATAGCTCACAGTAGTTCATTGCCACTCCTTTTTGCAATGGATACCAAGAGAATGAAGCAAATTTGTTAATAAAAGTAAATTGGAAAGTTGTTTAAAAATGTATGCTCTATCGAATTCACAAATTAAAAATGTTGGGTTTTATGTCCCTTTAATATATTATATATGAATATTATCTTCTTGCTATTTCTATATAATTTTAATTAATTACTTTCATATATATTACTACTTAATTATCAATGCACCATTTATATTAAGTAAACAACCTTGTTATTTACCAAATATGTTGATAAGCTTTTTCATTGTAAGCAGCGTGCAGCAGGAAATCCTATGGTCGTTTTAATGCTTATAGTGCACACATGCTGGTTTAGGTTATTCAGGATCAGATGATCTTTTCTGTTAGAACAAAAAATGACATTATTGGAAATAAACAGTTACACTCAATATGTTAAAATGCTGGCACACTTCAAAGTTTAAAGATACAGAGCAATCTGTGTTTACAATTTTGGCACAAAAACCAATAGGGAAAGTCAATTGGTCTTTTGTCTTGAGGGTCCTAGGCACATCAATTTGTCTGTGATACTTGGTTTTGTCCTCGGCACTTGTTCAAGTAATCACTGGTGGCCAAACAAAGGAGCACTTGTGTTTTATTAGTGGGCATGGTGAACAATTCTTCTTGATGTGTGTTGACTCTCAATAGACACACAAGAATGACAGTCTTTTGTTAACATTTATTTAGAGCATGAAGACTTTACTAATGGCGTTTTAAAAAAAATGGAAAATATGTGTTTCCACGTGTACATGAACATCACCTATTTTCTAGCAAAGATCAAGGCATTTAATATATGATGTGTTTTAAATAAGTGATCCATGCTATATGTAAGTATTGTACTGTCTTTCAAATATATTGTTAATATCTTATATAAGGTATACAGTAAAGAAAAAAAACATTTATACTAATATCAGTACTGTTTATTTCTGCTAATAATATTCTAAGGATGTATGTATGGATATTTTTTATATATATATATATATATATATATATATATATATATATATATATATATATATATATATATATATATATATATATATATATATATATAAAGTAGGAGAAGGCACTCACTAGTCGTTTTAAGTGTACTTTATTTCAAAAGTGTGACGTTTCGGGGTCACACTCCCCTTCCTCAGACAGGACCCCCCCGAATTATCACGCTTTTGAAATGAAGTACACTTGAAAAGACCAGTAAGTGCCTTCTCCTACTTGATATATTTAATCGCTGGCACCCTGGCAGTTGTCATTAAGGTGAGAGTGCTCATTATTGTAATATATTTTTTGTATATATATATATATTATTTGCCTTGCTTCCTAGGCTTATAATGTATTAAACTTAACAGTACCTTTATTTACTCAGCCTCAGCAAAGATTTCAAACAGATTATTTGGGTATTTTGAATTTGGATATTTGCTAATGCATCTCAGTATAATACTATTCAGTTCTACACAAGATCGTACACCTCTCTAATACCTTGGTGTCTAGTGAAAATAGTAAGCTCACCAGATTTTTCAGCATCACTGTAGATCCACTTGAGTGTATTTCTGCTTTAGTGTAAATGCCTAATATTATTTTAAAGTTATTTTCTGAAATGTTAATAACATTTTATATGAAAAAAGCGTAAAGATTTTACTAAGTCATATCAATTATAATCTTAGAACTAAATATTGCTTGCAGCCTAGTGCTCTGATGGAAAACTATGACAAAAAATTTATTCAGTTTAAGGGCCAGATTACGAATTGAGCGCTCTTCAGTGCTTTTGCTAGAATGCTAATTGTGCTAGAAGTAAACTTTTTGTGCGCATATATTGAGCCCGATCCCGGTGCACACAAAAAGCCAAACTTAGAACACCGCACACTCGATAACCTATTCCCCCTTAGGAGTCAATGGAGCAAAAGAAGTTGAAAAAATCTAACACTCTACTCACGTGTGAACCCGATCCCAATATCTCATGTGCGCTAACATGACATGATAATATAAATATTTAACATTCCAATGTTTTTCACATAACAGAATATGTTCTATGTATTCATAAATAAATATTTCTACGTATCTGATGTGTTTTTATTTAAAATATATATCTATACCTATATATATATATATACAGGTAGCCCTCAGATTACGCTGGGGTTAGGTTGCAGAAGGAATGGTTGTAAATCGAAACCGTTGTAAATTGAAACCCAGTTTATAATGTAAGTCAATGGGAAGTGAGGGAGATAGGTTCCAGGCCCCTCTCAAAATTGTTATAAGTAACACCTAGTACATTATTTTTAAAGCTTTGAAATGAAGACTTTAAATGCTAAACAGCATTATAAACCATTATAAAATAATCACACAACACAGACTTCAGGTGCATTTTTCTGCAAACCGTTCTTTCTATGCATTCCAATGTGGACTGATTTATAGACGGGAAGATCTTGTTCCTTTGAAATCTGCTCGATAGCTCATGTCTGGTTAAACTGATTAATTTCAGCTTGCTTGGCTTTGCTGCAACACAAGCGGACAGCTCCACCTACTGGCTATTTTAATAAATGCACTGCTTCTCAATACTTTTCAATAGCAGTCACATGACTGGAAAAAAAGGTTGTTATTCTGAAACGGTGTAAATTGAACCGTTGTAAAACGAGGACCACCTTTATATATATATATATATATATATATATATATATATATATATATATATATATATATATAGATGACCATGGGCTAGATTACAAGTGGAGCACTAATTTATCGCCCACCCACAAATGTGCAACTTCTCCCGTATACGGGCACACAATAAATAACCAGCCATTACAATTAGCGCTCAGGAAATTAACCAGAGATCAGATCTCTAGTTAATTTTATAAATGTCCACAATTGTCCCAAAAATAAAGTGGTGTGTTGTTTTTAAAAATACAAAACAATGAGCATCTTTATTTTTTAAAAATATAACTGCTAAAAGCAGCTATAAGAGGTACAAGTGCCTTTACATTCCGCTCTATGGGGACTGTGTTATTTCTGTAAATAAATATGTATATGCTTATATACATATATATTTACGTGTTAATATGTGATAATAATAAATGTGATACAAAGTAAAAATAAAAACCAAAAACAAAGGATATAAACGTAAATCAATCTTTTAATCTTCATTGTAATCTAAAGTAATATGTCAAAGTCCAACTTTTGACACTTTGTGTATTCCAATGAACCTTAAAGAGAAAGCTTGTATAATGTAATGCTTCCAAAAACCGAATCAGTAAAAATAAGGGAAAGTACTCACACTTTAGAGAGCTACTATAAGCTCATGTATATAGCAATCCTTATTCACAACGCTGTCAGGATCAGCAAACAAAATGTACGTTTCACCATGCCCACGTTTTGCCAGTTTTTTGTTTTTATTTTTACTTTGCATCACATTTATTATTATTATTATTATTATTATTATTGTTAATATGTGTATATACATATATAAACCCAGAAATATATATGTATATATTCATATAAATATATATTTACATTTGCTGCCCATTGCTGCGTGACTTACCTCTTTCGCTGCACTAGTTCTCATGCTGGTTCTCATGCGTTCGCATTGCACCTCACTTGTAATACCAGTGCACATTTGCATGCGCTGGTATTACTAAGTTGAGCGCAAATATCGCTTTCAAAGAAGCGATATTTTGCTCTCAACTTGTAATCTGGCCCTATATATAGGAATAGATATATACAGATATATATATATATATATATATATATATATATATATATATATATATATATATATATATATATATATATATATAGGAATATCTATTTAGAAATACGTAGAACATATTCTGCTATGTGCAGAAAATAAGAATGTGAAATAATTACAGTAAATGCACTATAACACTTTATTAAATATGAATATTGCATAAATATGTTTTAACATGTTTGCATCTACTTCATGGCAAAGGGCTCCAATGCTCATATATATATATATATATATATATATATATATATATATATATATATATATATATATATATATATATATATATATATATATATATATGTGTGTGTGTATACATACTGTATGTATTTATGTGTTTTTATATATGTCTGTAAATACATATATACACATATAAATAATTAAATACATATGTATTCACATATATATATATATATATATATATATATAGTATATATGTGTAAGTATTTATATATATATATATATATATATATATACATACATACATATTCATCTTTAGACATGTATAAGTATGTATGTCTATGTTAAATCCCTTTGCCTGCCTTTTTTATCTAACACCTGTGATCTAATTTCTTTGAGCCCTTATAACTTTTTTTTGCAATATTTTGTTACTAATTTTTATTAGAAAGTGTTATTGTGAGTGTAACTGTATTGTGTAATGTATTTTTGATGTGCTTTGTGACACTTTTTTGTTTCGCAAAACAGTTAACCCGGACAGGCTATCCCGACGAGCGTTAACTTAAATTTTGGTCATACTGAAGCACAGTAATAATTATTATGAGGCATTCTCTCTGACTGTGAAGCAATTTACATTGAGTTTACTAAAGCAAAATATACATCAGTTAACCCTATAATTGCTAACCTGATAACCTAATAGCAATTAACTTTGATCTCCCCACCACAATTTTCTATAGTTGGTCACCTGATCCCCTCATAGACATTCTTACTCATATAAACTTTTACTGTAACCTACCACCACCACTGTTATATAGAAATGTTGAAAAAATTAATCTATCTCAATCCACATTGTGACCTTCCCCACAGCAAGCCTCTATAACTGTATTATTCCATGGCACTAATAGATTGCAAATGTTCCGTTTCTCAACTCCCTATAAGTAACGCCCAATACAAAATTTAGCCCTAAAAGTGTCATTTTCTCTAACGCAAACCACTAACTGTAACCCCCAATGTTTATTCCTTTTAAAACTCCTTTTGCTAAATTAAGTCCCCCAGTGGTAAAGTTAAATCCACCGCTAAATGTAATTGCACCATACAGCCCAATCTGTGTTCCCCCTTGTATGCAATACCCTGCTCAATTGCCAATAACTCTCCAACACCCCTCAAGTTACACTAAAAAGGTAATACATACAAATAAAAAATCCACCTTCTTAGCCTATAAGTAGCAAGTTCCTTTGCTTGTAAGGAGTTCCTTCTCTATACCTAGAAAGTTTAATAGTTATAATTAGTTAATCATGTTAATGAGCCAGGATTGTTGTTGCTGGAATTTGGACAGCTCTGTTAAAGTTTCCTGTGACCACTAGGAAAACCGGCTCCCAATGAAAGTTGAGAGCAGTTGTTTCATATTAATTTTCCCTTGATTGAATGAAACAACTATATTTTGTCTACCAAGAAAGCTTTACATTATGTGACATTGTATGAGGTTTATTATAAAATACTTATGCAATGGTACCGTGACCCCAGTAAAAATGTCTAAGATTTCCATTCTTCATGTGCCTCTTTGTTGCAGGAGATGTGCCAGACATGGGGATTTTTTGCAAGTTTGGTGGACATGCCCTCATTTAAATATCTTTTAGCAAACCTGCTTCCAGTTACTTGTTAAATTTCAAATACCTCTTTCCTGATCTTCAGAGGTTGCACTCCTACACTGTAGGCTTTCTTCTCTGCAGAAAGTGATAACGAGTTACTTTACAAGTGGGGCTCTAAAGTAAGCAATATCGGGGTCTGTGCTAACTTAGGAACGTATTACGAGTTGAAAGTAGAAGGGTGAGCTTGAGCGCAAACAAAATTTGTGCTCATAAGGTTAGAGAGACTGAAGACCTAGGGTAAAGTGTTAGCAGTAATAACAAAAACTTGCACCAAGTGCAACATCAGTACATTGAAATAAAATGTTACACTATCTGATTAACATTATTCATTTACACCGAGATTACGAGTTTAGCGTTAACAGGGGTGCGTTACTAACGAGGCTTTTTTATCTAACGCTAACGTAAGCCAACGCTGGTATTACAGGTTTTTTAAACCTGGCATTAGCCACAAAAAGGTGAGCGTAGAGCAAAATTTAGCTCCACATCTCACCTCAATACCAGCATTGCTTACGGTAGCGGTAAGCTGGCTAAACATGCTCATGCACAATTTCCCCATAGGAAACAATGGGGCTGAGCTGGCTGGAAAAAAACTAACACCTGCAAAAAAGCAGCGTCCAGCTTCTAACACAGCCCCATTTTTTCCTATGGGGAAATAAAAAATATGTCTGCACCTAACACCCTAACATGAACCCCGAGTCTAAACACCCCTAATCTTACACTTATTAACCCCTAATCTGCCTCCCCCAACATCGTCGCCACCTGCATTAGACTATTAACCCCTAATCTGCCGCTCCGGACACCGCCGCCACCTACATTATACTTATAAACCCCTAATCTGCTGCCCCCAACATCGCTGACACCTACATTATAGTTATTAACCCCTAATCTGCCCCCCCCATGTCGCTGCAACTATATTAAATTTATTAACCCCTAATCTGCCGCCTCCAACATCGCCGCCACTATAATAAATTTATTAACCCCTAAACCTAAGTCTAACCCTAACCCTAACACCCCCCTAACTTAAATATAATTTAAATACATCTAAATAAATTTATTATTTAAAACTAAATACTTACCTGTAAAATAAACCCTAAGGTAGCTACAATATAACTAATAGTTACATTGTAGCTAGCTTAGGATTTATATTTATTTTACAGGCAACTTTGTATTTATTTTAACTAGGTACAATAGTTATTAAATAGTTATTAACTATTTAATAACTTCCTAGTTAAAATAAAGACAAATATACCTGTAAAATAAATCCTTACCTCAGTTACAATTACACCTAACACTACACTATCATTAAATAAACTACCTACAATTAAATACAATAAAATTCAATAAACTAAATTAAGAAAAAAAACAAACACTAAATTACAGAAAATAAAAAAAGAATTACAATAATTTTAAACTAATTACACCTAATGTAATCCCCCTAATAAAATAAAAAAGCCCCCCAAAATAATAAAATTTCCCTACCCTATACTAAATTACAAATAGCCCTTAAAAGGGCCTTTTGTGGGGCATTGCCCCAAAGTAATCAGCTCTTTTACCTGTAAAAGAAAAATACAATACCCCCCCAACATTAAAACCCACCACCCACACAACCAACCCTACTCTAAAAGCCACGCAATCCCCCCTTAAAAAAAATGTTCCAATCAGCCAATAGAATGTGACCTCAATCCTATTGGCTAATTGCATAAGCCAAAAGGATTTTTCCTACCTTAATTCCGATTGGCTGATCGAATCCTATCAACCAATCGGAATTCAAGGGATGCCATCTTGGATGACGTCATTTAAAGGAACCTTCATTCTTTGTTAGGACATCGGTTGAAGAGGATGGCTCCGCGTCGGCTGGATAGAAGATGGCTCCGCTCCGCTCCGGAAGGATGAAGATAGAAGATGCAGCTTGGATGAAGCCTTCTGCCATCTGGAGGAACTCTTCTGCCCCGATCGGATGAAGACTTCTGCCGTATGGAGAACCACTTGTGCCCAGCTGGGTGAAGACGGCTCAAGGTAGGGAGATCTTCAGGGGGTTAGAGTTAGGTTTTTTTAAGGGGGGATTGGGTGGGTTTTAGAGTAGGGGTGTGTGGGTTTTAATGTTGGGGGCTATTGTATTTTTCTTTTACAGGTAAAAAAGCAGATTACTTTGGGGCAATGCCCCACAAAAGGCCCTTCTAAGGGCTATTTGTAATTTAGTATAGGGTAGGTAAATTTTATTATTTTGGGGGGCTTTTTCATTTTTTTAGGGGGATTAGGTGTAATTAGTTTAAAATTATTGTAATTCTTTTTTTATTTTCTGTAATATAGTGGGTTTTTTTTTCCGTAATTTAGTTTATTGAATTTAATTGTATTTAATTGTAGGTAGTTTAGGTAATTTATTTAATTATAGTGTAGTGTTAGGTGTAATTGTAACTTAGGTTAGGATTTATTTTACAGGTATATTTGTCTTTATTTTAACTATGAAGTTATTAAATAGTTAATAACTATTTAATAACTATTGTACCTAGTTAAAATAAATACAAAGTTGCCTGTAAAATAAATATAAATCCTAAACTAGCTACAATGTAACTATTAGTTACATTGTAGCTAGCTTAGGGTTTATTTTACAGGTAAGTATTTAGTTTTAAATAGGAATAATTTAATTAATTATAGTAAATTTATTTAGATTTATTTAAATTATATTTAAGTTAGAGGGGTGTTAGGGTTAGGGTTAGACTTAGGTTTAGGGGTTAGTACATTTATTAAAGTGGCGGCGATGTCCGGTCGGCAGAATACGGGTTAATAATTGTAGGTAGGTGGAGGTGACATTGGGGGGGGGGCAGATTAGGGGTTAATAAATATAATGTAGGTGGCGGCGATGTTGGGGGCAGTATATTAGGGGTTCATAGGTATAATGTAGGTGGCGGCGTTGTCCGGTCGGCAGATTAGGGGTTAAAAATTTTTATTATAGTGTTTGCGATGTGGGGGGGCCTTAGTTTAGGGGTTAATAGGTAGTTTGTGGGTGTTAGTGTACATTGTAGCACTTTAGTTAAGAGTTTTATGTTCCGGTGTTAGCCCATCAAACTCTTAACTACTGACTTTTAAATGCGGTAGAAGTCTTGCCAGGAGAGGGTCTACCGCTCACTTCTTCCAAGACTCGTAATACCGGCGTTAGGCAAATCCCATTAAAAAGATAGGATACGCAATTGACAGCTAAGATTTGGGTGGGGCATCCGTCCGGCACATCAAAAATAAGTTATTATTATTCTGTTTACAATTACTTTAATATTAAATTGTAATTATATATTACGACTCAACTGTCAGATGTGAAAAAAGAGTATTCATTTTTTAGTGATATCCATATCTTGAGAACTTCTGATGTTAGGAGCAAGAAATTTGGCATGTACTTACTTACTTTATAATGACGATTTTAAATTATAATTTTTACTTTTTTAACATCTTCAGTTTTTGAGATATAGGGATCCTCATAAATAACCCCTCCCCTTTTCACCCCCCCAAGTGAATTTTAGGGAAATGGTAAAACACCTGTTTATTTTTAAAGGAGAATCTAAATACCAATGCTCACGTCTGTAACATAATTGGTTTTTGAGATATAGGTATCCTCATAAATAACCCCTTTCCTTTTTACCCCCATAAGTGGATTTTCGAAAATGGTAAAACATGTGTTTATTTTTAAAGGAGAATCTATATACCAATTTTCACGTCTGTAGCATCTTTGGTTTTTGAGAAATAGGTATCCTCATAAATAACCCCTCCCCTTCCCCCCTACTTTTAATGGATTTTCAGGAAATGGTAAAACACCTGTTTCGTTATTTTTAAAGGAGAATCTAAATACCAATTTTCACGTCTGTAACATTTTTGGTTTATAAAATATATAGGGATCCTCATCAATAACCCCTCCCCTTTTTACCCCCCTTAAGTGGATTTTTGGGAAATGGTAAAACACCTGTTTCGTTATTTTTAAAGGAGAATCTAAATACCAATTTTCACGTCTGTAACATTTTTGGTTTATAAAATATATAGGGATCCTCATCAATAACCCCTCCCCTTTTTACCCCCCTTAAGTGGATTTTTGGGAAATGGTAAAACACATGTTTCTTTATTTTTAAAGGCGAATCTAAATACCAATCTTTACGCCTGTAACATCTTTTACGTCTGTAACATCAATCAGACTTTTTTTTAAAGGGAACCTCTTGAGAAATTCTGATTGAATAAAGCAAAACTCGTAGAGTTCATTCATCTCTACTAGACCTGCTCACAAAAATCCTTTGCACTGATTTCCATATTTGTTTTCTTACAGCTGTGGTAGGGAAGGAGCGTGAGAGATCACAAGTGCAGCGAGGACCGGAGAGAGTATTCTGTTCTGATGAATTGGTTTTATACATGCACATATTTCTTTTAACGTTTGTAAGTTGCCATTTCTTGTTTGCGCACTTACGCTACATTAAATGATTTGCACCTGAGTTGGGTTGCGCCTTTTCCTTCTTGTGTTTTAGTGCACATATAAGTTGTAGTATATAAAGTCAAGTCCACATATACTATAAGGGGAGCGGACAAGCTTTCAACTTGAGCAGTTGCCCACTCACCTTCATGGCATATCGTCCGCTGCCGTATGTAACATCACTCGTTCAAGTGAGCGTGTAAAACCCACCCCTTGTCTTGTGCCACCAATTGCATCAGAGAAGGGCCTGTCAATCATCCCAAGTAAGCAAGCACGGGGTGATTTTTCTCTGCAACCTCAGAGGTAGTGAAGATTATAAGAAGCTGCGGTCTAAATATCACTGCTTCTTACATTGCAGGAAGCAGGCTCGCCTATGCTAACCTACCCCGCAAAGGCTCCGGAGCAACTTATGCTGCTTTGTACATGGAGCCCTTAGTGTACTTTAATAAGGTAATTCACATTACCTGTTTAAGTACACATTATATTATTGGCACTGCTCTCTACTACAGTTTGTTAATATATGTTTGCACTCTTTATCCTAACTTAAGAAAAAGGAATGGACTGAAAACGGGTCTAGTAATTTTACAAAAAACTATAATTCAATTGGGTCACCAGCAACTACTGAGCATGTGCAAGAATTCACAGACTATACATATATGCATTTGTGATTGACTGATGGCTGTCACATGATACAGGAGAAGTGGAAATAGACCTAAGTTTCAGCTAGATTACAAGTTGTGCATTTTGACTCAAATTGTAGTGTTATAGCCCATAACGCCTTAATTTCCATAACGCAGCCATTACAAGTTTGAAAAAACCTCCATAACACAACAAAAATCCCCATCTATGCACAAATCCATACCGCAATTCAAGACCAGTAGTTATTGATATATTGCAACCAAAAACCTTCACTAATCACATTAAAAATATTATACACAGTACACTTACACTCATACAAACACTGTACAATAAATACATTTTTAATAAAATAGTTAAAAAAAATAATTATAACGGATCAAAGAAACGAGATCTCGGGTGTTAGTAAAAAATGTACACAAAGCCATTTTATATTGACTCACTAGACCTATATGAACATACACTCATTTAGCTACATCTCCGTACATATATCATCACATACATACATAATTAGCTACATACAATCAGTATACAGCAGATTACGTACACAAAACATTTTATATTGACTCACTAGACCTATATGAACATACACTCATTTAGCTACATCTCCGTACATATATCATCACATACATACATAATTAGCTACATACAATCAGTATACAGCAGATTACGTACACCAAACATTTTATATTGACTCACTAGACCTATATGAACATACACTCATTTAGCTACATCTCCGTACATATATCATCACATACATACATAATAAGCTACATACAATCAGTATACAGCAGATTACGTACACCAAACATTTTATATTGACTCACTAGACCTATATGAACATACACTCATTTAGCTACATCTCCGTACATATATCATCACATACATACATAATTAGCTACATACAATCAGTATACAGCAGATTACGTACACAAAGCCATTTTACATTGACTCACCTAGACCTATATGAACATACACTCATTTACTACATCTCTGTACATATATCATCACATACATAATTAGCTACATACAATCAGTATACAGCAGATTACGTACACAAAACATTGTTTTCAATATGAAATTATCACTCATGTACTGTTTTACAGAATGACATGATGCCACCCATTTAGCGCTCAACAGGACTGTTGGAATTTTTCTTTCTTTCTATTTCTCTCCTCCAATGACTTCTATGGGAAATACGTGCTCGTACACGCAATCGGCCTCTTTCCGTAGCAGACGCGATAATTTTCTCTTTTTAAACTCGTAATACTGGTGTTCTACGGTTTGCGCTAATTTATTAATTCTTGCATAGGTCCCGCAATGACAAATAGATCACGAAATTTACTATTTGGCACTGTAGTTATGTGTTTTACATGTGTGAACATCAGTACAAGGTCAAAATAATTTAGGAAATTACATTACATCAACTATAAATCACAATCAATTGTATCATCACAAATAGGAAATCATTTAAAAAAATTAACACATATTTAAAATGGACATAAATCACCATTTTTATATTTCATGATTCAGAAAGAGTATGCAATTTTAAACAGTTTTCTTATTTACTTCTGTTATATCATTTGCTTTATTCTCTTCATATACTTTGATGAACAGCATATCTAGATAGGCTCAGTAGATGATGGTGGCTGCACATAGATGCCTTGTGTGATTGCCTCACCCATGTGCATTGCTATTTCTTCAACAAAGGATATATAAAGAATGAAGCTAGTTGAATCATAGAAGTACATTGGAATGTTGTTTAAACTTGTATTCTCTGTCTGAATCATGAAATATAAATGATGGCTTTAGTGTCCCTTTAAGATCAGGATTTAAACATAATATACCATTAGGAATTTTGTCTAATTCAAATATATCATTAGAAAATATTCTATTTGTCGCTTTTTTTGAAGGAACAACAATGCTATACTGCTTTATATAAATGAACATATGTGGGAGATAATCACAATACATACGTATATGTACATAAGACACATCACACAACAACAAAACACACATCACACAACAACAAATCACACATTTATCTTTTTAATCATCACACAATAATGTTGCAAAATAGAACAAAAGAACGAAGATTTGGAAAGTAAAAAAGAAAAAACAGGCAGACACTCAATATAATCAAGTCCAATAAAAACTTTACTTCATAGGCAGCAGTACAGGCAGAGCAACGTTTCGGTGCTTACAACCACTCCTCAGGCTCAATACAAATGAACAAGTCCTCCATCCTTAAATAGCCATAAACCACGCCCCTCCCTCTTTCTGACATCATAGACTAAACCTCACACATAGCAGGTGTAGCAATTAAACAATTATATATTAAATTAAAAAAAAAAAAAAACAATCAAAACATGTCTATGAAAAAAATAAAAATCCTAAATTGACACTTTAGACATATCTAAATTCTAAATTCACATTTTAAAGATACATTATTTCAAAAGATACACTTTTTCAAAAAACTTTTCAAAATACCCTGTGTATTGCACACTGAAACCCCATTCAAAACCAAAATGATAATTTTATACAGACATTTCCCCCTTAACATTAGGACCTATTTCAAAGCCAAATAGATTGTAGAATAGATTGTAATCCCTGTTAAGACCTCTAGGATACATTGTACTTAACCTATATATCCACATGGCCTCTTTCCTGAGAAGCAATTTCCCCCTTTCAAAACCAATGTTACCCCTAGGAACCTCATCAAGAACCATAACACGTAACTTGATGTCCCTTCTCAAAAAAAATGGGACCGGTAAATGTCTCATCTTAGGATTTCTAATAGTTGAAGATTTGGAAAGTAGACAGGCATGTAGCTAATATGATGACATAATTCTAAGCTTGAACCGTAGGGATTCTATCATTAGGACTTTAATCAGTTTCTCACTCAATATTACGTAGACGAGAGGTTTGTCATGTTTTCATTATTATTGTGATTTCATTGGTACACGTAAAATATTGAGATGATCTCGCAATCACTTATATATAATATTATATATGTCAGCCATTTGCAACAATATTGCAGAAACATTGCTCAATCAGATGCTTTGCCATGCCCACATTATAGACAAGTATGCACTTCGAATCATGTTAGCGTGGACTTGTGGTTTTTAATATAACATTGCGTTTATTAAGTATTTGTTACGCATATGAAAAAACATTACGAAGATACACTGTATATGTTATATTTTATACTTTAACACTTTCACATTGTGATTTATTGGGGAAAAACTAAATTTCAACAAACACACAAAAAACGCCCTCTTTAAGCATTTGCGCCGCTCAGATACAATCAAGTGTATACAATCAGCAATCATTACGAACATGCTACCATTGGACATTTTGCACTATATATCACCCAAACACCATGGCCAATACGTCCCTTATGACCGGCATTGTATCAGATCACTTTTGTGTGTTTGAATACCTTGTTACTCATTTCGTGTTTGCTCTGCTATTTGGCTTGTTCTGCTTGGCTCTGCAAATATGGACAACCCCCAGTTAGATTGTGTTGGTGCTGTTGGACAAGTTATGTACAACAGACTCTTGCATGCCCGGCATCTCGAAGAGGAGCATGTGGAACACCTGAGGATTAGGGCTCCTCCTGTTCACTGGCTGAGGCTCACCTTGGATAACATGAGCGATGCCGAGGGTTTTTGACAAGTATCGGCTCAATAGGCAGCAGCTATTGAACCTGGTCCGACAGACCTCGCTGAATGCGCTCTCCGTATTCAGCATTGCACCAGCAGCTCTTGTGAGCTGCTGGTGCAACGCCGCCACCTGTAGATTTGCAGCCAATCGGCCACCAGCAGGGGGTGTCAATCAACCCGATCGGGTTGAATTTCGGCGATGTCTGTCCGCCTGCTCAGAGCAGGCGGACAGGTTATGGAGCAGCGGTCTTTAGACCGCTGCTTCATAACTGGTGTTTCTGGCAAGCCTGCAGGCTCCCCAGAAACACAGGGCGTCAAGCTCCATCCGGAGCTTGATAAATGGGCCCCATAGAATGAGGTTTAACAATTTATTTGTCTCTTTCAGCAAATGTCTAGGTTTATATACACAGATAAAGCAGGTCATAGCTAAAATGTGCAAATATAGGTGCCGAATTATCAAGCTTTGAATGGAGCTTGATGCCCCTGTTTCTGCACAAGCCTTTAGGCTCGTCGGAAACAGAAGTTATGGAGGAGCGGTCTAAAGACCGCTGCTCCATAACTAGTCCGCCTGCTCTGGGGCATACGTTCGGGTTGATTGAATCCCCCTGCTAGAGGCCGAGCTAAAATGTGCAGATGTAGAATGTTGTTTAACCTTTACTTGTCTCTTTCAGCAAATGTCTAGGTTTATTTAAACAGATATGTAGCAGGTCATAGCTAAAATGTGCAGATATAGAATGTTGTTTAACCATTTACTTGTCTCTTTCAGCAAATGTCTAGGTTTATATAAACAGATATGTAGCAGGTCATAGCTAAAATGTGCAGATATAGAATGTTGTTTAACCATTTACTTGTCTCTTTCAGCAAATGTCTAGGTTGATATAAACAGATATGTAGCAGGTCATAGCCTTGACAATATTTTTTTGAGGGACGGTGTAGCTCTTTAAACATAACTGACGTAAACGACAGTTTAGCAGTTTGCTGATTTATCACAGTCTTTCAAAGTCACTAGCAGAGCTATTAAAGTTCATTACATATAGCTAGGTTATGTAAACGTTTAACCCTCATTTTAATTTCATGAAGTTTATGCAATTTTCATATACACAAATGAATTGTATAATTTTCTTTTTCTTTCTTTTTTTAAATTTGTTTTGATTAATTTTATACATATTATCATTAACAGCATAAGCACAATTAAAGTACGTCCCAAAAAAGAAAAAAACCTCATCATATTATACATTGTAGTTCTTGCAATATTTACAATAGATAAATAAAAACCTGATATATTTTTTGATTACAAAATACATTCAATGTTTGCCTATTAAAAGCAATAAACAAGAAGAATACTACAATATGCCCAAACGAGACAATATTATATATAAACCCAATGCATTTCTAAAAATCTTTATAATTTAGGTTTGACCTTGTATTATTGCCTATTTTTCAAGCTAAATGAGAAGGGGGGGGGGGAGAGAGGAGAAAAAGAACAGAGAGAGAAAAAAAATATTTTCTTTCGCCTTTTCGCCTTTCTTCTCTTCTACCAAATCCCTAGTAAGACTTTCGGTGTTTCTAAAAGGATAAATAAGCTGGTCCCTTTCATTTGGGGGAAAACTCCTAATGAATAATGACCATTTCTTGAAGAAAGAATGAATATCTCGCTCATTATTCATATCCACATTGTATTGCTCTAGTATATATTGTTTTTTCAAATAATTCTTAACTTCTAGAATATTAGGGGTGGTTGTTTCCTTCAATTTCTTAAATATCAAATATCTGACTGCTAAAATAATCATATTAACTAATTTTTTATGTTGGCAGTTTTGTGTCTCTTCCCATAAGAATATTATTTGTGTAATATGTAAATTTTGCATAGGCAGCTTGAGAATATTGAAACCCCAGTAGGCAATTTTCTGCCAGATTTGACAAATTTTGGGACAATCCCAAATTATAAGAACCAAGTTAGCCAATGGGTAAGAACATTTTTGGCAAGCATTAAAAGAGCAGTTTCCCCGTCTAAATCCCTTCTCTGGTGTATAATAGATCCTTTATAGTAACTTCACATGGGACTTTATCCAAGTTGAGGACAATGTAGTTTGGGATACCAAATCAATAGCTCTCTGTACAAGACATATGTTTATATATTCACCAGAAATTAAATTACTCCACTGTTGAGATATTTCTCTTAAATGTGGATCACCTAATCTAGAGATAAGCATTTGATACCCTATAGATATTGCAATTAGTCAATTTTTATCCATTACAATCCAATTTTCAATTTCTCCCCAATGCCAGCTCAAAAAAAGCATAATGTCTGGCTTGTAAATATGCATAAAAATCTTTATTCGGAAGGTTGAATTCATGCCTCAAGGTGCTAAATGTCTTAACTGTTTGGTTCTCTGTTTCTAAGAACTGAAGGATCCTGCTTAACCCAGACTCTTTCCATCTCTGAAACACCTTTGATTGAGTGCTCTGGGTTTCCAAGAATTGTTTGAAATTTTGAGATATTAGTCTTAATCTCTAAGATTAAAAGGATTTTACGCCAAGATAATATAGGGGTATATATGGATTTAAGTTGTTTTATATTTTTAGGTATTTTATTAGGTCCACAATGTATCAAGGATACCGAGAGAAATTAATAGGTCATATTTTTTTCAAGAGTATCATTCGTAAAATAATCTGAATTCGAAATCCAATCCAGCACTATCCTAGCCATTCTTTAAATGTATTCTTTCATCTTATTATTTATCATATAATTATATTTACATTTCATAATGTTAATTATTTATAGGTGATTCAGGTTACATGAGTCGGAAGTGGATCATTACGCCTCTACGTAACCCCACCGATGAGGCACAGGAGCACTATAATCGGGCGCACAAGCAAACTAGGGCTGTAGTTAAACAGATGTTTGGGCTCCTCAAAATGGGCTTTCGATTTCTGGATAGGTCTGGAGGAGCCCTCCAATACAGCCCTAGGAAGGGGGCGAAGATCATTATAGCCTGCAGGGTGTTTCATAGCATAGCTCAACAGGCAGGGATGCTGCAGGATGTCCAGGTGCCTCTAGACCTCCAAAGAGATGAGGAGGACAACAAAGTCGTAAAGGGGCCATTCCGGGATGAGCAGGTCAATGTCAGAGACAACATCATTAACAACCACTTCAGAAGGTAAATACTATGGGGTAGATTTATCATAGTGCGACATGATATGATGTAGCGTATCATGTCCGCTGCACATCGATAAATGCCGACAGCATACGCTGTCAGCATTTATCATTAAGACAAAAAGACAAAAGGGTTAACTGCGCAAAAAAGGGAAACTATTAAACCTGTGGTGATAAAGAGGAAACTCCCAACCTCAATTGATAAAGTGATTTGAAAAGAATAATTATGGACTCTGGAAAGAGACCATAAAATTCAAAACACAGGCGCTAAAGCAGCTTAAAATAGAAAATATATAAAAAGTGATTTGTGAGCATATAGCACAATCTATACAAATAATGATACCCAGTGCGGATTGAATCAACAAAAGAAGTGTGAACAATAGAAATATATAAAATATATATATTTAATTACATAAGTGAAAAAATAGAATAAAATGATTTGCACACATAAAAGCGCTGATCAGGCGCAATATTGAAGTGTAGTATACATATTAGCAACAATATAATACAAAAAATGAAACAATGTGGAAAGTTTAATCAATTTCCAGTTGAGATTCGATGTGATGATTTTTTCAATTAGCCCAGATTTTGAAGGAGGATTTAGATCTTCAATGAGAGCTGGAACGAGATGAGGAAGACCAATAAAACGACAGAAAAGGCAACAAAATATGGTTTTCACTTCTACTTACACCGGAGATCGGTGTTTGAATCCTATATGTTCCTTTCAGTAGCGTAAGGCTCCAAACCGCAGTGGGCAGCTACAATCAATCCAGCAGAAAATATGCAAACACCTTTGCACAGGTAACTGGAAAACTGCACCTACGGAGGCCGGAGAGAGACAAGAACAGAACAAAACAGAGCAACGCGTTTCAACCCGTAAGCAGGGTCTTTTTCAAGCTCCCAACAGATAGATAAGTGTGTTATATATAGCTGATACAATTAGGCTATTGGTTAATTTACGTCAGTGGGCGTATGTATTCCAAGATATTTTGCCAGCCGTAGTGTTTGTGTATCACAGTTCACTCGATGCTCTAACATATACTGTATCGTGCCAAAAAACAACTACATGTGTACATATATGCCTCTATTTAAGATGCACAACTCTGGTTGTATCCAATCCGCACGGAGGTCTCTCTGACCATATATAAAAAACATCAAGCTTGATGCAAAAAAACTACTTATGAAAATCAGCTCCAAATATAAAATGTAATTTATGCAGAAAATTGTAATTAAAAATGTATGTGAATATATACATGTATAAAATATATAAATCTGTAAAAATTAGAAATATATAAAAATATATATATAAAAATAATAATAAGCTCATAATATAAATTTAAATGGTTTAAGGAAAATATAAAAGTATATAGAAATATATATATATATATATATATATATATATATATATATATATATATATATATATATTAGTGACAATCAAAAAGGTATATTTCGAGGAAGGACAGCAGATGACCCTAGAAGGATACATTGAAAATTTAAAGTTAAAAATTGAAAAATGTATATATAAGCTAGATATATAGATAAAATAGGAGGTCAATCTTTTAGGAAGCAACCAATGTCAAAGTCGACATTCAGACCTAGTGGTTGTAACGTTTTTAGATCAAAGATCCATTTACTTTCTCTTTTTAAAAGATCATTAATTATATTTCCTCCTCTCCATTTCTTTTTGACTTTTTCTATTCCGAGATAGGAGAAATAGTTTAAATTCCCATTGTTACACACCCCAAAGTGTTTGGCAATTGGTAGGTCTTTGTTTCTTTTTAGTGTAAAATTTTTCATAGACCACATATGTTCTCTGATACGCGTACGTAGGGGTCTGGAGGTCTCACCTGTATATTGTAGACCACATTTGCACTGAATGATGTAAATAATATTGCTATCCGAGCATCTAATGAGATCTTTTATCTTGTATGATTTTCCTGTTACATTTGATTTAAATTCTCTACATTTAGTTGAGTGTTCACAAGACTTACAGGTTAAGCAGGGATAAAAGCCTAAAAGGCTATTGCCCTTTATGTCTAATTGGTTAGCACTGTTCACAGGACTATTAGTATTATGTGTTGGTGCCAAAATGGTCTTAAGATTTTTCACTTTTTTATACACTACTTGTGGTCTTGGTGGAAGACCAGGACCTAGTATTTTGTCATTTTTAAGTAACTTCCAATGCTTGTTCAAAATCTTCTCTAGTAAATATTTATTTTGACTATAATTTGTAATGAAGGGAATGAATATCTGCTCGTTCCCTTCCCTATCTTTGTTAGCGGTGTGTATAGTTTGTTTAGGTTTGGCGATTAGTAAGGAATTTCTGTCGACTGATCGAACCTCATTGAGAGTTTTATCTATCTCGCTTTCTCTATACCCTCTCTCTATAAATTTTAGTTTTATCAAACTTGACTGATTTTCAAAGTCTGTCAGGTTTGTACAGTTTTTACGAATCCTCAAAAATTGCCCTTTGGGATATTGTCCAGCCATTTTTTATGGTGACAACTAGTATAATGGATGTAACTATTCGCATCAACCTTTTTAAAAAAAGGTCCGAGCATTTAATTCATTGTCATTAACAAAAATTTCTAAATCAAGAAAGTTGATAGTGGTTTTATCACGTGTATGGGTAAATTTGAGATTAATTTCATTGGTGTTCATATCTTCAACAAATTTATCTAGTGATGGACAGTCTCCTCTCCAAATAATTAAAATATCGTCAATATATCTCTTGAAGGACACCAGGCTTGCCCCAAGTGGGTAATTTGATAAAAAGTGATGTTCCCAATACCTCATAAATAAATTGGCATAACTTGGGGCAAACCTGGTGCCCATCGCTGTACCTCTCTCTTGATTATAAAAATATCCTTCATAAAAAAAGAAATTGTGTGTCAAAATAAACTCAATGGCTTCTAAAATGAAAGTCTTCTGTTCATAATTCATAGATATATCTTGTTCTAAATAAAAATTAATAGCTTTAAGTCCATCTTTATGATTGATACACGTATATAGAGATGCAACATCACAGGATGCCAACAAATAGTCATCCTGCCATGATACATCCCTAATAAGATTCAATACGTCTGTTGAATCCTTTAGAAAGGATGGAAGGAGTTTTACATATTTTTGCAAGAAAAACATCCAAATATTCAGATAAATTGGCTGTTAGAGAGCCTATGCCTGAAATAATTGGCCTGCCTGGGGGATCTATCATGCTCTTATGTATCTTGGGCAGACAATATAACAGAGAAATTCTTGGAAACTTAGGAAGAAGGTATTCACGTTCTTTTACATTTAGGATTCCTTCCTCTTTAGCTTTATTAAGAATGGATGTTAAACTGGATTTGTATTTCTCTGTGGGATCAAACTTTAGCTTTTTATAAGTCAATTCATCTGTGAATTTATATTATGAGCTTATTATTATTATTTTTGATATATATTTTTATATATTTCTTATTTTTTACAGATTTATATATTTTATACATGTATATCTTCACATACATTTTTAATTACAATTTTCTGCATAAATTACATTTTATATTTGGAGCTGATTTTCATAAGTAGTTTTTTTGCATCGAGCTTGATGTTTTTTATATATGGTCAGAGAGACCTCCGTGCGGATTGGATACAAACCAGAGTTGTGCATCTTAAATAGAGGCATATATGTATACATGTAGTTGTTTTTTGGCATGATACAGTATATGTTAGAGCATCGAGTGAACTGTGATACACAAACACTACGGCTGGCAAAATATCTTGGAATACATACGCCCACTGACGTAAATTAACCAATAGCCTAATTGTATCGGCTATATATAACACACTTATCTATCTGTTGGGAGCTTGAAAAAGACCCTGCTTACGGGTTGAAACGCGTTGCTCTGTTCTGTTCTTGTCTCTCTCCGGCCTCCGTAGGTGCAGTTTTCCAGTTACCTGTGCAAAGGTGTTTGCATATTTTCTGCTGGATTGATTGTAGCTGCCCCACTGCGGTTTTGGAGCCTTACGCTACTGAAAGGAACATATAGGATTCAACCACCGATCTCCGGTGTAAGTAGAAGTGAAAACCATATTTTGTTGCCTTTTCTGTCGTTTTATTGGTCTTCCTCATCTTGTTCCAGCTCTCATTGAAGATCTAAATCCTCCTTCAAAATCTGGGCTAATTGAAAAAAATCATCACATCGAATCTCAACTGGAAATTGATTAAACTTTCCACATTGTTTCATTTTTTGTATTATATTGTTGCTAATATGTATACTACACTTCAATATTGCGCCTGATCAGCGCTTTTATGTGTGCAAATCATTTTATTCTATTTTTTCACTTATGTAATTAAATATATATATTTTATATATTTTCTATTGTTCACACTTCTTTTGTTGATTCAATCCGCACTGGGTGTCATTATTTGTATAGATTGCGCTATATGCTCACAAATCACTTTTTATATATTTTCTATTTTAAGCTGCTTTAGCGCCTGTGTTTTGAATTTTATGGTCTCTTTCCAGAGTCCATAATTATTCTTTTCAAATTCACTTTATCAATTGAGGTTGGGAGTTTCCTCTTTATCACCACAGGTTTAATAGTTTCCCTTTTTGCGCAGTTAACCCTTTTGTCTTTTTGTCTTTATTTTACCAACTCTCACTTTTTAGGATTACTGCTGCAGAAACCATGACTAATTCCAATCTATTAAAATATAGGGAAGACATCTATAAAGGTATTTATGAGATTTTTTCTGGGGGGACAGCCGGTAACACTTGAAAGTGCTGGTGGTTTATTTAAACTTTTGAAAGAATTGGAGGACAAACTTTTATCTGAATTAAAACATAGAATTGAGTTTATTTTCATTGAAAAATATATAGAACAAAAAAGAGTACCACGTGGTCTTAGAATCAAGAAGGAATGTGCTTTTAAAGTAGATGATATTAATTTTAAAAAAAAGTGGAACGAAATTTTAGAAGAAGCTTCTTTTAACTTACTTAGATTAATCAAAGATTATAGAAATGGAATTTTGACTAAATTAGAACAGGAAATCAAAGACTTAGAAGTCCAATTAAAAATTTATGAAAACAGCACAGAATATATTGATTTAGAAAGATATATTAAGAAAACTATCAATAATACTAAAGAAGATATTTTGAAAGTAAACGTTAAAAAATTTGAAAGAGATAGAGAAGATTATCTATCGCATATCAAAAACCCAAATTGGGATAATTATATTTCACATAGATGGAGAAGTGATGTGAAAACATCAAATGAGGAAAGTACAAGAGACATTTCTAATACACATATGTCATATACACCTAGGAGATAATAATAGACATCAGGGGATCTCTTACACCAATAGGGCCCACATTAACAATCCTACCTATAGAGAGATTGATAGAGAAAATCATTTTAGGCCAGTCCAAAGACAATTAGAAAAAGATAAAAATAGTTATTTCCAAAACACCAATAGAAGACAGGCTGTGGACAATAAGCATGATTTTGACCACTTTAGAACTCAAGATAGGTCAGATCCACATAACCAACATATGACTAGAGATGAAACGTATTCAAATGTAACCACTTCAAATAGCCATGCACAATCTTACTCTTTCCCTAGAAGACAAAATGCCCAGAATATTGAGTACAGAAACTCTAATGCTTCAACCAGAAATTATGAACATACACACCAATCTAATAGACATTCAGACTATGATCTAAGATTGTCAAATAGATTCTCTCCGTTGTCCAATCATGTAGACACTGACTATAGAAGATCTGACTCATATAATGGATCTCCACAAGTTTTAGGGAACCGTTTTTTAGGCCACGGCTCAAGTATTCAACCAAGCCCATTACCACAAAGAATGGTAAGAAAAAGAAGGGCTTCAGAAAGCGAGGCAACAGGGGAGGACTTAGGCGAAATAAAAAAGTCAAGGGTTTAACTAGTATAGAAACTGAAAAGAACCCAAATATAGGCATTTTCAATCTTAGCAAAGAACCTTTAAGTGAAAAACATGAGGAAATTTTAAGTAAAGGATTGTCTTTTGCTCCAACTAGCAATCTAAATAGATTTAATACGTTTGTGGATGCTCACAAATTTGTACGAAAATTAACAGTAAAAAAATGGTTTATGAGATCTAGTGCTGAGAAAGCAGCCTCTAACTGTTTGATATCTGATAAATGTATTCATACCAACCTAAAAGAGAAATCTAAATTTTACCCAAAAAATGAAAAGGGACCTATCATTGAATCTTTTGAAAAACTGATACTCAGGGACATTGAAAATTTATCTGAAAAAACACTTAAAAATGCTCATAATAATACAACTAAAAAGCAACTAAAAGTAATAAAAGAATTGGAGGAAAATAAAAACATCACGATCAAGCCCGCCGACAAGGGCGGCGGGATTGTGGTTATGGATAGTTGCAATTATCAAAAAATGTGTAATGATATAGTCACAGATGAATTGACTTATAAAAAGCTAAAGTTTGATCCCACAGAGAAATACAAATCCAGTTTAACATCCATTCTTAATAAAGCTAAAGAGGAAGGAATCCTAAATGTAAAAGAACGTGAATACCTTCTTCCTAAGTTTCCAAGAATTTCTCTGTTATATTGTCTGCCCAAGATACATAAAAGCATGATAGATCCCACAGGCAGGCCAATTATTTCAGGCATAGGCTCGCTAACAGCCAATTTATCTGAATATTTGGATGTTTTCTTGCAAAAATATGTAAAACTCCTTCCATCCTTTCTAAAGGATTCAACAGACGTATTGAATCTTATTAGGGATGTATCATGGCAGGATGACTATTTGTTGGCATCCTGTGATGTTGCATCTCTATATACGTGTATCAATCATAAAGATGGACTTAAAGCTATTAATTTTTATTTAGAACAAGATATATCTATGAATTATGAACAGAAGACTTTCATTTTAGAAGCCATTGAGTTTATTTTGACACACAATTTCTTTTTCTATGAAGGATATTTTTATAATCAAGAGAGAGGTACAGCGATGGGCACCAGGTTTGCCCCAAGTTATGCCAATTTATTTATGGGGTATTGGGAACATCACTTTTTATCAAATTACCCACTTGGGGCAAGCCTGGTGTCCTTCAAGAGATATATTGATGATATTTTAATTATTTGGCGAGGAGACTGTCCATCACTAGATAAATTTGTTGAAGATATGAACACCAATGAAATTAATCTCAAATTTACCCATACACGTGATAAAACCACTATCAACTTTCTTGATTTAGAAATTTTTGTTAATGACAATGAATTAAATGCTCGGACCTTTTTTAAAAAGGTTGATGCGAATAGTTACATCCATTATACTAGTTGTCACCATAAAAAATGGCTGGACAATATCCCCAAAGGGCAATTTTTGAGGATTCGTAAAAACTGTACAAACCTGACAGACTTTGAAAATCAGTCAAGTTTGATAAAACTAAAATTTATAGAGAGAGGGTATAGAGAAAGCGAGATAGATAAAACTCTCAATGAGGTTCGATCAGTCGACAGAAATTCCTTACTAATCGCCAAACCTAAACAAACTATACACACCGCTAACAAAGATAGGGAAGGGAACGAGCAGATATTCATTCCCTTCATTACAAATTATAGTCAAAATAAATATTTACTAGAGAAGATTTTGAACAAGCATTGGAAGTTACTTAAAAATGACGAAATACTAGGTCCTGGTCTTCCACCAAGACCACAAGTAGTGTATAAAAAAGTGAAAAATCTTAAGACCATTTTGGCACCAACACATAATACTAATAGTCCTGTGAACAGTGCTAACCAATTAGACATTAAGGGCAATAGCCTTTTAGGCTTTTATCCCTGCTTAACCTGTAAGTCTTGTGAACACTCAACTAAATGTAGAGAATTTAAATCAAATGTAACAGGAAAATCATGCAAGATAAAAGATCTCATTAGATGCTCGGATAGCAATATTATTTACATCATTCAGTGCAAATGTGGTCTACAATATACAGGTGAGACCTCCAGACCCCTACGTACGCGTATCAGAGAACATATGTGGTCTATGAAAAATTTTACACTAAAAAGAAACAAAGACCTACCAATTGCCAAACACTTTGGGGTGTGTAACAATGGGAATTTAAACTATTTCTCCTATCTCGGAATAGAAAAAGTCAAAAAGAAATGGAGAGGAGGAAATATAATTAACGATCTTTTAAAAAGAGAAAGTAAATGGATCTTTGATCTAAAAACGTTACAACCACTAGGTCTGAATGTCGACTTTGACATTGGTTGCTTCCTAAAAGATTGACCTCCTATTCTATCTATATATCTAGCTTATATATACATTTTTCAATTTTTAACTTTAAATTTTCAATGTATCCTTCTAGGGTCATCTGCTGTCCTTCCTCGAAATATACCTTTTTGATTGTCACTAATATATATATATATATATATATTTTTCTATATACTTTTATATTTTCCTTAAACCATTTAAATTTATATTATGAGCTTATTATTATTATTTTTTATATATATTTTTATATATTTCTTATTTTTACAGATTTATATATTTTATACATGTATATCTTCACATACATTTTTAATTACAATTTTCTGCATAAATTACATTTTATATTTGGAGCTGATTTTCATAAGTAGTTTTTTTGCATCGAGCTTGATGTTTTTTATATATGGTCAGAGAGACCTCCGTGCGGATTGGATACAACCAGAGTTGTGCATCTTAAATAGAGGCATATATGTACACATGTAGTTGTTTTTTGGCACGATACAGTATATGTTAGAGCATCGAGTGAACTGTGATACACAAACACTACGGCTGGCAAAATATCTTGGAATACATATGCCCACTGACGTAAATTAACCAATAGCCTAATTGTATCGGCTATATATAACACACTTATCTATCTGTTGGGAGCTTGAAAAAGACCCTGCTTACGGGTTGAAACGCGTTGCTCTGTTCTGTTCTGTTCTTGTCTCTCTCCGGCCTCCGTAGGTGCAGTTTTCCAGTTACCTGTGCAAAGGTGTTTGCATATTTTCTGCTGGATTGATTGTAGCTGCCCACTGCGGTTTGGAGCCTTACGCTACTGAAAGGAACATATAGGATTCAACCACCGATCTCCGGTGTAAGTAGAAGTGAAAACCATATTTTGTTGCCTTTTCTGTCGTTTTATTGGTCTTCCTCATCTTGTTCCAGCTCTCATTGAAGATCTAAATCCTCCTTCAAAATCTGGGCTAATTGAAAAAATCATCACATCGAATCTCAACTGGAAATTGATTAAACTTTCCACATTGTTTCATTTTTTGTATTATATTGTTGCTAATATGTATACTACACTTCAATATTGCGCCTGATCAGCGCTTTTATGTGTGCAAATCATTTTATTCTATTTTTTCACTTATGTAATTAAATATATATATTTTATATATTTCTATTGTTCACACTTCTTTTGTTGATTCAATCCGCACTGGGTGTCATTATTTGTATAGATTGCGCTATATGCTCACAAATCACTTTTTATATATTTTCTATTTTAAGCTGCTTTAGCGCCTGTGCTTTGAATTTTATGGTCTCTTTCCAGAGTCCATAATTATTCTTTTCAAATCACTTCAGCATTTATCATTGCACCAGCCATTCTTGTGAATGGCTGGTGCAATGCTGCCCCCTGCAGATTTGCAGCCAATCGGCAGCTGGCAGGGGTGTCAATTAACCCGTTTTTTAAAGACAACATCAGATGGTAAGTATACACAATATATGGACCAAGGCGGGGGGGGGTGGGGGATTTTGGCCACTGATACATCATATGGTACACAATTAGTTTACATGTATTATTCATTTTAGACATTGTTAAATTTTATATAGTCTGAAAGGGATGAATGCCACAGATAGCACATAAAGGTATACTCTGAAGCACATCGAATTGACAAAGTCATACATCAGAGGTTGAGTATGCACAATGTATGTGACTAAGCTTCACACTTGATTGTTATAATATAACACAAAAGAGGCTACATACGCTTATTAAGCTATTGCTAAGAAACATTTAAGAAATAGTTAGTGTTAGGGAGAGGGATGCAGAACTATGTACCACATTATTAAAGATTTTGATTTACACTTTATTTTCTATTAGGGAGATTTACTTAATCTACAGACTGAAAGTGAAGAATACCTATGTGATCATGTCTGTGGCATTGTCTTTCAACTGTGCTGAATTCTACAACATCTAAAGACACCTTCACATTATAAGTATACACAATGGGGCCTATCTATCAAGCTCCGAACGGAGCTTGAAGGCCCGTGCTTCTGGTGAGTCTTCAGACTCGCCGGAAAAACAAGTAATGGAGCAGTGGTCTAAAGTCTGCTGCTCAATATCCCTGTCCACCTGCTCTGATGAGGCGGACAGGAATCGCCACAATTCAACCCGATCGAGTACGATTGGGTTGATTGACACCCCCTGCTGGTGGCCCATTAGCCATGAGTATGGAGGGGCGGCGTTGCACCAGCAGCTCTTGTGGGCTGCTGGTGCAATGCTGAATACCGGGAGCGTATTGCTCTTCGCATTCAGCGATGTCTGTCAGACCTAATCCGCACTGTCAGATCAGGTCCGACAGACATTTGTTAAATTGGCCTCTATGTATGGACCAAGACTGGGGGGGTATTTTGCTCACTGATCCATCAATTAGTTTACATGTATTATTCATTTTAGACATTATTAGATTTTAGATAGTCTGAAAGGGATGAATGCCACAGATAGCAGATAAAGGGATACTCTGAAGTACATCGAATTGACAAAGTCATACATCAGAGGTTGAGTATGCACAATGTATGTGACTCAGCTTCACACTTGATTGGTATAACATAACACAAAAGAGGCTACAATGTTTCTTGGGCTATCGCTAAGAAACATTTAGGAAATAGTTAGTGTTAGGGGGAGGGATGCAGAACTATGTACCACTTTATTAGATATTTGATTTATACTTTATTTTCAATTTGGGAAATTTACTTCATCTACAGACTGAAAGTGAAGAATACCTATGTGATCATGTCTGTTGCATTGTCTTTCAACTGTGCTGACTTCTACAACATCTGAAGACACTTGTAAAGTGTACAAAATGTCTAGAACAAGACTGGGGGAGGCAGGATACATCCTATGGGAAACACATACACCAAGATTACGATTTCTGCATTAGCCTTAAAAAGCAGCGTTAAGGGGTCCTAACGCTGCTTTTTAACGCCCGCTGGTATTACGAGTCAGACAGGAAAGGGTCTACTGCTCACTTTTCTTCCGCGACTTTTGGCTACCGCAAATCCCCTTACGTCAATTGTGTATCCTATCTTTTAATGGGATTTGCCTAACGCCGATATTACGAGTCTTGGAGAAAGTGAACGGTAGAGCCTCTACCCCCAAGACTCCTACCGCATTTAAAAGTCAGTAGTTAAGAATTTTATGGTCTAACGCCGGAACATAAAGCTCTTAACTACAGTGCTAAAAGTACACTAACACCCATAAACTACCTATGAACCCCTAAACCGAGGCCCCCACATCGCAAACACTATAATAAAAATGTTTAACCCCTAATCTGCCGACCTACACATCGCCGTGACCTACATTATCCCTATGAACCCCTAATCTGCTGTCCCTAACATCGCCGACACCTACATTATATTTATTAACCCCTAATCTTCCACCCCCAATGTCACTGCCACCTACCTACACTTATTAACCCCTAATCTCCCGACAGGACATCAGCGCCTATATAAAATGTATTAACCCCTAAACCGCCACACTCCCACCTTGCAAACACTATAATAAATTGTATTAACCCCTAATCTCCCCCCCCCCAACGTCGCCGCAACCTACCAACAAATATTAACCCCTAATCTGCTGCCCCCAACGTCTCCGCTACTATAATAAAGTTATTAACCCCTAAACCTAAGTCTCACCCTAACCCTAACACCCCCCTAAGTTAAATATAATTTAAATAAAACAAAATAAACTTACTATAATGAAATAAATTATTCCTATTTAAAACTAAATACTTACCTATAAAATAAACCCTAATATAGCTACAATATAACTAATAGTTACATTGTAGCTATTTTAGGATTTATATTTATTTTACAGGCAACTTTGTATTTATTTTAACTAGGTACAATAGCTATTAAACAGTTAATAACTATTTAATAGCTACGTAGTTAAAATAATTACAAAATTACCTGTAAAATAAATCCTAACCTAAGTTACAATTATACCTAACACTACACTATCAATAAATTAATTAAATAAATTAACTACAATTATCTAAACTAAAATACAATTAAATAAACTAAACTATAGTACAAAAAAAAAAAAAAACACTAAATTACACCTAATCTAAGCCCCCTAATAAAATAAAACAGCCCCCCAAAATAATAAAATTCCCTACCCTATACTAAATTACAAAAGTAATCAGCTCTTTTACCAGCCCTTAAAAGGGCTTTTTGCGGGGCATTGCCACAAAGTAATCGGCTCTTTTACCTGTAAAATAAAATACAAGACCCCCCAACATTACAACCCACCACCCACACACCCCTACTCTAAAACCCACCCGATCCCCCCTTAAAAAAACCTAACACTACCCCATTGAAGATCACCCTACCTGGAGCCGTGTTCACCCAGCCGGGCACCGATGGAACAGAAGTGGACATCTGGAGCGGCAGAAGTCTTCATCCGATCGGGGCAGAAGAGGTCCTCCAAGCAGCAGATGTCTTCATCCAAGCGGCATCTTCTATCTTCAATCAACCGGAGCGGAGCCATCTTGAATCCAGCCGACGCGGAGCCATCCTCTTCTTCCGATGTCCTAACAGCAAATGAAGGTTCCTTTAAATGACGTCATCCAAGATAGCGTCCCTCGAATTCCGATTGGCTAATAGGATTCTATCAGCCAATCGGAATTAAGGTAGGAAAAATCCGATTGGCTGATGTAATCAGCCAATCGGATTGAAGTTCAATCTGATTGGCTGATTGGATCAGCCAATAGAATTGACCTCGCATTCTATTGGCTGATCCAATTGGCCAATCGGATTGAACTTCAATACGATTGGCTGATTACATCAGCCAATCGGATTTTTCCTACCTTAATTCTGATTGGCTGATAGAATTCTATCAGCCAATTGGAATTCGAGGGACGCCATCTTGGATGACGTCATTTAAAGGAACCTTCATTCGCTGTTAGGACATCGGAAGAAGAGGATGGTTCCACGTCGGCTGGATTCAAGATGGCTCTGCTCCGCTCCGGTTGCTTGAAGATAGAAGATGCTGCTTGGATGAAGACATCTGCCGCTTGGAGGACCTCTTCTGCCCCAATCAGATGAAGACTTCTGCCTCTCCGGATGTCCACTTCTGGCCCATCGGTACCTGGCTGGGTGAACACGGCTCCAGGTAGGGTGATCTTCAATGGGGTTGTGTTAGTTTTTTCTAAGCAGGGATCGGGTGGGTTTTAGAGTAGGGGTGTTTGGGTGGTGGGTTGTAATGTTGGAGGGGGTCTTGTATTTTATTTTACAGGTAAAAGAGCTGATTACTTTGGGGCAATGCCCCGCAAAAAGCCCTTTTAAGGGCTGGTAAAAGAGCTGATTACTTTTGTAATTTAGTATAGGGTGGGGAATTTTATTATTTTGGGGGGCTTTTTTATTTAATTAGGGGGCTTATATTAGGTGTAATTAGATTAAAATTCTTGTAATATTTTTTTATTTTTTGTAATTTAGTGTTTGTTTGTTTTTTACTATAGTTTAGTTTATTTAATTGTATTTTAGTTTAGATAATTGTAGTTAATTTATTTGATTAATTTATAGTGTAGTGTTAGGTGTAATTGTAACTTAGGTTAGGATTTATTTTACAGGTAATTTTGTAATTATTTTAACTAGGTAGCTATTAAATAGTTATTAACTATTTAATAGCTATTATACCTAGTTAAAATAAATACAAAGTTGCCTGTAAAATAAATATAAATCCTAAAATAGCTACAATGTAACTATTAGTTATATTGTAGTTATATTAGGGTTTATTTTATAGGTAAGTATTACCTATAAAATTACCTACATTGATAGTGTAGTGTTAGGTGTAATTGTAACTTAGGTTAGGATTTATTTTACATGTAATTTTGTAATTATTTTAACTAGGTAGCTATTAAATAGTTATTAACTATTTAATAGCTATTGTACCTAGTTAAAATAAATACAAAGTTGCCTGTAAAATAAATATAAATCCTAAAATAGCTACAATGTAACTATTAGTTATATTGTAGCTATATTAGGGTTTATTTTATAGGTAAGTATTTAGTTTTAAATAGGAATAATTTATTTAATTATAGTAAATTTATTTAGATTTATTTAAATTATATTTAAGTTAGGGGGTGTTAGGGTTAGACTTAGGTTTAGGGGTTAATAACTTTATTATAGTAGCGGCGACGTTGGGGGCGGCAGATTAGGGGTTAATATTTGTAGGTAGGTGGCGTCGATGTTAGGGAGGGCAGATTAGGGGTTAATAAAATTTATTATAGTGTTTGCGAGGTGGGAGTGCGGCGGTTTAGGGGTTAATACATTTATTATAGTGGTGGCAATGTCCGGTCGGCAGATTAGGGGTTAATACGTGTAGGTAGGTGGCGGCGATGTTGGGGGCAGATTAGAATGAATAATTATAATATAGGTGTCAGTGATGTTAGGGACAGCAGATTAGGGGTTCATAGCTATAATGTAGGTGGCGGTGGTGTCCGGAGCGGCAGATTAGGGGTTAATAATATAATGTAGGTGTCAGCGATAGCGGGGATGGCAGATTAGGGGTTAATAAGTGTAAGGTTAGGGGTGTTTAGAATCGGGGTTCATGTTAGGGTGTTAGGTGTAGACATAACTTTTATTTCCCCATAGGAAACAATGGGGCTGCGTTAGGAGCTGAACGCTGCTTTTTTGCAGGTGTTAGGTTTTATTTCAGCCAGCTCAGCCCCATTGTATCCTATGGGGAAATCGTGCACGAGCACGTTTTTCCAGCTTACCAGTACCGTAAGCAACGCTGGTATTGCGGGTTGAAGTGGAGCTAAATTTGGCTCAACGCTCACTTTTCTGAGGCTAATACAGACATTCAGAAAACTCGTAATACCAGCTTTTCTTAAGGGTGCGCTGGAAAAAAAAGGCTCGTTAGCACAGCAGGTCTTTACCGACAAAACTCGTAATCTAGGCAATGTTTTCTGTCATTTATTTTAGATGGTATTTCACAAACCTCTATTTGGAAAGTGATGAATGGGACACATAATGTAGATAAACTGAAATTTGAACTAGAATCAACTTTTAAAGATCATACATCAGGTTAGGTTAGAATCATAGGAGGAATAATGGTGGAATTATTGATAAATAAATTGAATGTGTCTAACAATTAGTTTTCACTATGTCCTATTTTATTAATATTTATTTCATAAACATTCCCCCTACCTTGTGCTATAGAGGACTCAGATTATGACTGATCATACAGATAAAGGGATACATTTCATCTGAAATTTTTTTATAGATGGCATTTACGTATTTTAGTTTTTGAAGGGACATAAAATATAACATTCAATTATTTCCCTCATACAATTGAATAATTAATTAATATTTGCCCAAAATAGGATATTAGACATTTATTTGTCTAATGTTAAATGTTAATATGTAAGTCAACTTTTTATTAGTGATTTCTTTCAAATGATGTATATATAGATATTCAGTCTGAACCTGGCTTTAATATCAGAACAAATTATTATACTTACAGATAAAACAATTTTATCAATGTGTTATGAAATAACATACTTGCTTTCATATTCTAATTATTTGTATTCTTTTTTCTTATAGATTTTCAAGTTTGCTGAATTCACAAAAGAATGTGTTGTTATTGTTAATGTATTTTATTTTTAAAATAAAGATCTTTACATACTATATATTTATTTATTTAAATACATCTTTTTATATATAATCTATCCATCCAAGTAAGACACTAACAAACACATCCTTCTAATATTAGAAGGACATTGAAAGAAAAGAATAGTCCCATAACTGGTTCTTAAATTATCGATTTAACAAGCACATGCCTGCTATTATATTTAATTTACTTTAAAATATCAACACAGCTCCAGCAGATAATGAATGTTAAAGTTTTGTATTTAACCAAAGTGAAGGTGGAGTTAGATATAGCCATATAATGAATTTTGGTTGTGTGATTTAGAGATGTATAATTCAGAAAATTTAAATTAAGGGTTAAATGCGAGGCTATGCAGTATAATTTAGAAGTTAAACTAATATCTGTACATATTATTATATGCTGTCTACATAACAACTTTTGTTATGTCACTTTTAAGAAATGTGTAGGGTGAACTTGCTAGATTAAAGTGACAGTCTAGCTGAATTTTCTTTTCTTATTCTAATATCTATCATTCAGGTTTGTAGAAAATTGTAAGATATTTTTAAAATAAATATAGCTTAGTTATTATGTTATCATTAGTTATTATTATTATCAGGTATTTGTAGAGAGCCAGCAGTTTCCGTAGCGCTATGAACATAGGTGGAATATAAAAAAATTATTACAGGGATAAAATGGGGAGAGAGGGTCCTGCTGAAAGTTGCACTGTTGTAGTAGGCTCTATTGAAGGTGAACTACAAACTGCTGGGCTCATAAGCTTACATGCTATGGGGTTTTATGGGATAGCAGTGGAGATAGGAAGGTTAGTGTAGGTTGTAAGCGTCCCTGAATAGTAGAGTCTTCAGGGAGCACTTGAAGCTTTTAAAACTAGGGGAGATTCTTGTGGAGTGAGGCAGAGAGTTCCATAAGATGAGAGCCAGTCTGGAGAAATCTTGTAGACGGGAATGTGAGGATGTAACAAGAGAGGAGGAGAGGAGGAGATCATGAGGGGAGGGAAGGAGACGGGAGGGAGAGTATCTGGAGACAAGGTCTGAGATGTAGGGGGGAGCAATGCAATTGAGGGCTTTGTGTGTTAGAGTGAGAATTTTGTGTTTAATCCTGGAGGCAAGAGGAAGCCAGTGAAGGGATTGGCAGAGAGGTCCGGCAGATGAAGAGTGATGTGCAAGGAAGTTAAGCCTGGCAGAATCATTCATTATGGATTGTAAAGGAGCTAGGCGGCAGCTAGGGAGACCAGAGAGGATAGAGTTGCAGTAGTTGAGGCGGGAAAGAATGAGAGAGTGGATTAAAATCTTTGTTGTGCCTGGTGTAAGGAAATGTCTCATTTTAGCGATGTTTTTAAGGTGGAAGTGGCAGGCTTTAGCCAAGGAGTGAATGTGAGGAGTGAAAGAAAGATCTGAGTCAAGTGTGACCCCAAGACATCGGGCATGTGATGTTGGGGTAATGATGGAGTTATCAACAGTTATAGAGACATGGGGGGTGGAGATTTTGGAAGTAGGGGGGGAAATAAAGAGCTTAGTTTTGGAGAGATTTAGCTTGAGGTAGTGAGAGGACATCCAAGATGAGATATGAGAGAGACAGTTAGTGGTCGTTGGTAACCTTAACAATTGCGGTCTCTGTTGAGTGAAGGGGGCGGAATCCAGATTGCAGTGGGTCAATGAGGGAGTTTAATGTAATGAAATCAGATAGAAATGCATATACTAGCTTTTCAAGAAGCTTTGAGGCAAGGGGTAGTAGGGAAATAGGGCGGGAGTTGGATGGGGAGGTTGGATCGGTTAAAAGGTTTTTTGAGGATAGGTGTGACTAATGCATGTTTAAGAGATGTGGGAACTATACCAGTGCTAAGGGAGAGGTTGAAGATGTGTGTGAGTATAGGGGTAAGGGTAGAAGAGAGGGGTAGTTGTGAGAGGATGGGGTCGAGAGGACAGGTAGTGAGGTGAGAGGATAGTATAAGGGCAGAAACTTCATCCTCTGTAACGGGCAAAAGAGCTAAATTTATAGTTATGTGGGTTTTGGATGATTGTGAGCTTTTGAGGGGGTGGGAGACCGGTAGTATGTTGATAGTTGATTTAATTTCTGATGGAGTAGATTTTTTTGTTGAAGTAGCTGGCAAAATCTTGGGCTGAGAGAAAAGTTGTAGTGAGAGGTGGGGGTGGGTGGAGAAGAGTATTGAATGTGGAGAACAGACGTTTTGGGTTTGAAGAAAGAGTAGAGATAAGAGTAGAGAAGTAATGTTGCTTATATAGCATAAGGGCAGAATAGTAAGAGTTCAAGATGAACTTATAGTGAAGAAAGTCAGCAGGACTCCGAGATTTCCTCCAGTGTCGCTCAGCAGAATGGGAACACCTGCGTAGGTACTGTGTCAGAGGAGTATGCCAAAGCTCAGGATGAGTGTATGTTTTCTGAGTTATGGTAGGTGGGGCCAGGTTATCATGGACGGATGTAAGGGTGGAGTTATAGTGGCAGATGGATTTATAAGGACAAGAAAAGGAGGGGATAGAAAAGAGAAGAGGTTCGAGAGAGCTAGCGAGCTGTTGCTGATCTAATGACTTGATTCTTCTGTGAAGTTTAGTGTGAGGGGTAGAAGGAGGGAGAGTTGTAGGGAGGGAGGTGATGGTACAAGTGAGAAGGTTGCGGTCAGAAAGAGGAAAAGGTGAGTATGTGAAGTTTGAGATAGTGCATTGATAACTGAAAAACAGATCAAGGGAGTGACCATCTTTGTGAATGGGAGAGTCAGTCCATTGTGACAGGCTGAAAGAGGAAGTGAGTTGCAGAAGTTGTTTTGCAGAGGAGGCAGTGGGATTATCAACAGGGAGGTTGAAGTCACTGAGAATGAGGGCAGGGGTATCTGAGGAAAGGAAGTAAGGTAGCCAGGCGTCAAAGTTATTATTATTATTATTATTATTATTTTTATTATTATTATCAGGTATTTGTAGAGCACCAACAGATTCCACAGTGCTGTAAACATAGTCGGTATACAGGATAACTTTTGTAGGGATCAAGTGGGTAGAGTGATCTAGAAATAGAGTTGCTGAGCCAGGGGATCAGCATATGACTGCAATGCGTATAGAGAGGGGAGAGAATAAGCAAATCATGTGTGTTTCGAATGAAGAAAATGTGAGGGAAGAGAAGGGCTGTATTTGTTGAAAGGTGCAACAAGAGGAAAGTAAAATACCAACACCACCTCCTTGTCTATTGTCAGACCTAGGAGTGTGACTGAAGTGGAGACCCCTAAGTGACAGTGCAGCAGAGGAAGCAGTGTATGAAGAAGAGAGCCAGGTTTCTGTGAGAGCCAGAAGAATGAGAGAGTGGGAGATAAAGAGGTCATGGAAAGAAGTGAGTTTGTTGCAAACAGAGCGAGAGTTCCATAGTGCACAAGTGAAGGGGGTGGTGGCTTTAGATGCAAGAGGAATAAGATTAAGGTTACCAGAGTTTTGTTTTTGAAGTCTATTGAAGGGCACACATGGGTGTGCAGGGCAAGGAAATTGTTGGAGACCAGAATTAGGGGAGATGTCGCCAGCAGCTAGTATGAGCAAGAGGGAGAGTGACGAGATGAGATGCGGATTTGCAGTAGTGAGACTGTTTTTGTGATGAGTTGCAAGCGAGAGAGAGAGTCTTTAGGAATGTGTGAAGTTCATGAACACAAAAGTAAGGTGAGTTTAAGAGATATGGGCTAATGAGCAGTGCAGGTGGTGAGGGGTAAGGAGTAATTGAGTAAAGCAGTTTGTTAAACAGACAAAAGGTGGCAAAAAGGGATATTAAGATTTTGTGCATTTTTTTTTTACAAAATAGACAGTGTATAAAACTCAGTATTAAAACAGAACTTGCCTTATCCCTTGTACAATCCTTGTTCAATTCTTGTATAATTCATTGTGCCTCACTTATAAATGTTCACTGAAGAGATGTGAACAGATGATCTTACACTATTGCTATCTAACCTACATTGCTAACCCCTGCATTGCTTTTCCCATAGCAGTGTTAAATTTATATGCCAGAGCATTCAGCTGAATGCAATAAATTAGGTAATAACCTGATCAAAGACAGTCAAAAGGCCAAATGGGAAAATTTGATTCAGGGTGAGATAAGTTAAAAATAACAGACATTAGAATTTGGGGGAGGCTGTGGTTAAACCATTAGTGAAATTATAAATTTAGGAATTAAAACAAGTATTTTCAAGGTTTGAACATCACATAGATAAAGGCAAGATATCAGCAGGGTAAATACATAATTATACAGACAAATGTCAAAAGAGAGGCTTGCAATACATATGACACAAAAACAGGGAAAATGGCAGGATTTAAATGCAGGGACCCAATTCACATACCAAAAGAGAGGCTTGCAATACAGATGACACAAAACAGGGAAAATGGCAGGATTTGAATGCAGTGACCCAATTCACATACCAAAAGGGAGGCATGCAATACAGATAACACCAAAACAGGTTAAATGGCAGTATTTGAATGCAGGGACCCAATTCACATACCAAAAGACAAGCTTGCAATACAGATGACACACAAACATGGAAAATTGTAGGATTTAAATGCAGGGACCCAATTCACATACCAAAAGAGAGGCTTGCAATACAGATGACACACAAACAGGGAACATGGCAGTATTTGAATGCAGGGACCCAATTCACATACCAAAAGAGAGGCTTGCAATACAAATGACACAAAACAGAAAAAATGGCAGGATTTGAATGCAGGGACCCAATTCACATACCCAATGAGAGGCTTGCAATACAGATGACACAAAAACAGGGAAATGGCAGGATTTGAATGCAGGGACCCAATTCAAATACCAAAAGAGAGGCTTGCAGTACAGATGACACAAAAACAGAGAAAATGGCAGGATTTGAATGCAGGGACCCAATTCACATACCAAAAGAGAGGCTTGCAATACAGATGATGAAAAACATTAACAATTGCAAGATTTGAATACAGAGACAGAATTCACATACCAAAATAGAGGCTTGCAATACAGATGACACAAAAACAGGGAAAATGGCCGGGTTTGAATGCAGGGACCCAAATCACATACCAAAAGAGAGGCTTGCAATACAGATGACACAAAAACAGGGAAAATGGCAGGATTTGAATGCAGGGACCCAAATCACATACCAAAAGAGAGGCTTGCAATACAGATGACACAAAAACAGGGAAAATGGCAGGATTTGAATGCAGGGACCCAATTTACATACCAAAAGAGAGGCTTGCTATACAGATGACACAAAAACAGGGAAAATGGACGGATTTGAATGCAGGGACCCAATTCACATACCAAAAGAGAGGCTTGCAATACAGATGACACAAAAACAGAAAAAATGGCAGGATTTGAATGCAGGGACCCAATTCACATACCAAAAGAGAGGCTTGCAATACAGATGACACAAAAACAGGGAAAATGGCAGGAATTGCAAGATAACATATATAGATGAAGTGATCTTTAAAGAAAACATTATAGCTAAGTTTATTTTCACATTTAAACAGAGCTAGTTTTTTTATGTCATGTTGATGAGAGTGTTCACTCTAGTGGAGTCATTTAAAGGGACAGTTAACTCAGATTTTTCTCAAATTCAATTTGTTCACAATTATCCACTTTACCTGCTAGAGAGTATTAAATTGTTTACAAGTATTTCCATTACCCTTATTTTTGCATTTTAAATAGTTGATTTAGCCTGTGGTATATCCACCAATTTAGAAAATATTTGGCCTTAAGGCCAAGCTGTGTAAACACAGCCATCATAAGAAATTACACTCCCAGTGGGGTATGGAAGAGATAAGGTAATAAAATGTTAATTTACAAGTATTGGTGATTGGTTTACAGACAGATATAAGATAAAGATGCATGTATATGTATACAATGTTATAAAGTATTGAGATCAGATTATTTCTACAAGCTCAAAACATTTTATTTGTTTGTGGCTTCAAAACACAGCTGATTCATATACACAAATAAAGCTTAAAAAGCAAATCTCATACATTTTATACTCTGCTGTTGATAAAAAAAGAGTAATTGGAAACACATTAAGGGACATAAATATTATAGTATACTGTCCCTTTAAGAGTCTGTACTGATTCATTAATAAGCTCTTTCAAAGGAGGGAGATAAGTGACCAGTTTACATAGGCTTACACAAAAGGTCCTTACACAGGTAAAATGTATATTCATATAACAGGGTAGAGTATGCCAAAATGTGAAATGGCAAATAAAGTAAATATCTATTTGGTGGAGACTGACCCTTTAAATGTATATAACCTTTGACGGTGTATAGATTAAAAGGACACTGAACCCAAATGTTTTCTTTTATGATTCAGATAGAGCATGACATTTTAAGCAACTTTTTAATTTACTCCTATTATCAAATTTTCTTCATTCTCTTGGTATCTTTATTTAAAATGCAAGAATGTAAGTTTAGATGCCGGCCTATATTTGGTGAACAATCTTGGTTGTCCTAGCTGATTGGTGTATAAATTCCTCCACCAATAAAAAAGTGCTTTCCAGAGGTCTAAACCAAAAAAAGCTTAGATGCCTTCTTTTTCAAATAAAGATAGCAAGAGAACAAAGAAAAATTGATAATAGGAGTAAATTAGAAAGTTGCTTAAAATTGCATGCTCTATATGAATCACGAAAGAAAACATTTGGGTTCAGTGTCCCTTTAATATATTTAAATGTATTCTTATATTTAGACATGACTGCATCTAAATCTTATTTTCTTAAAACATTACCTATGCATATTTACTATTAGAATAGTGTGTATTACATTCATTCTTCAATGATAAGAACAATAATCTAAAAGTAAACTATTTAGAGCTCGCTTTCATTGAGTCGTTAAAAATGGAGCCGTAAGCTACCGAAGCGGCCGACAGCTAAAAGTAATTTACGGCTCCATTTTAGTACCAGGTTTCCATTGAAATATTTTGCGGATAACGTGCAGTCGCTTTTTTCGTGTAGCTGTACTTTAACGTTGTGTTAACGCTTCCATCTGACGTCGGATTTCTTGAAAATCAATTAGTTGCTAAGGTAACCCGACCTTACGCTATAGAATTTACGTTTAACGTCCGTGCTCCTTACCTGTGATCACCTCTCAAGAAAAATAAAGATACACTCATCCATATTTTTAATAATCAAATACTATTTTGTAATATAATTATATTTACCACTTCATAAATATAAGTAATATGCATTGCTGCCCTAGGCATAGGTCTAGTTTGCATTCTGTAGGTATGTTCTTGCATATATTATTATATTTAAATATATACTGATATTTCTATTAGAATATAAGTTCAACTATTCCTATACATGAGACAACAATAAATATTACTTATAACAATTTATTTCTACATTAAAACACTTGCATTATTTGCAAGTTTTATAATTTCAATCGAAAATAGGTCTCGAAAAGCACAATTTTCCTCTTTTACACCTAGTTGAGCTGGGTGTAATATTTCTCAATGTATCGACAGCCTCCGACAGTATATTAACGGTTTGAGCTTTCATTGGAAACCTGGTATAATTTATCGATTAACGGCTTCTATTACTTTCTATGGGACGCAAAGATTTTTTTGTCAGCCGGAGTCCAGCTGCCGATATTGAGGTATAACGCGCCATTGGAAACAGTCGATAAACGATATTGCTTTTGACAGCATATTTAACGGTTTGCAAGCGCACGCAAACTGAATTACGACTCAATGGAAGTGAGGCCTTAGTTCCTGCTATTAATAACTTGTGATGGCTATTTCATTTGTAGTGAAAGACCATTTAACCCAATGTTAATCTTACATTATTCCAAAAGAGCAAATTTTAAGGAATCAATCATTTACCTTCGATAATCACATTTGGTTCATTCTCTTGGTATACTAAGTTGAAAAACCGATCTACATAGGCTCAAGAGCAGCAAAGCATTACTGGGAGCTATCTGCTTATTTGAGGGTGGCCAACAATGCATAGTTGCAATGGTTAGTCAGATGTCTTCAAATACTTCACAGTATTGCATATCTGCTCCTTAAAAAAAATACACCATGAGAATAAAAATTTAAAATTAAGTGTATGTAAATATTTAATAGAAATACATGCTCTATTCGATTTTTTTTGTAAATAATGACAATAAAATGTTTTTAAAAACAAATGATGTCCCTTTAATTTATCAAAGTAACCTCTATTTTAAATACAAATAACGCATTTCACCATTAGTGAAATATAGCGCAGTAAACGTATCTTTCAACACGATATTCGCATTTATGAAAAGTCATATATAATTTCACACACTGGCTTATTCCCTGATATTTAAGGTCTTTAGGATTAGATTGGTGGTACACTAAAAAGTGAGATGCAACAGACGTGAGTGTCTTGCTATCTTCTTGATCTGGTTCATAATTTCCTGCAGGTCATGCCAACATAGATTTTTGGGCATTTACAGAACAGTACATATATCATGCCCTCTGTTGAGCAGCTGATATAATTTTTAATTGTGTGTATTTGCCCAAATGCATCTGGGATAGTGTTGATTTTCTTAATGTGATTGTAAGTTGAGCACATACCACAGAGGAAAGATCCTGGAGCAATTGAAGTTTTGTTTTTTCCAAGGCAGAAGTGACTGCTGGAGATACATTTTTTTATGTTTTAAGTTCTTCTGTTGCCTATTTGGACTTTATCACCCACTAATATCTTTAAGATTTAAGATCTTGATCCAACTTAAGTATATCCCAATGTCTGTTCATTATTTCAGCTACTAGGTGTACTTTAGTTTCACCACAAAATGATAGAAAATTGCTCCTCGTTCCAGCCTTGTTGTCCCTATACTCATTGTGTTCTGTCGGATTCTGCAACTAAGGTACAGTACGGTTACTCCCATTCTCATGCATGCACACTCCTCCTCGGTTGCAAAGTTTGATGACAGCTGTGTTGTGTCAAATTTTGCAACCAGTTACTTATGTTACATGTGCAGTTCACAGTTGCAAAACCCGATGGGAGCTGTTCTCTCGGATTTTGCAACTGAAGGAATGCGGATGGAATGTAATGACATAACTGCTTGAATATACAGAGGCTTGAAGTGGAATTCCAAAGAACTTTATTTAAATCCACATATAAACCAAAGGATATTTAGTAAAAATAGTCCAGTATACAATATGCTTCCAGTTCATATAAAAGTAGGATACTTTGGAAAGTCATTTTTACATATCCAACAATGGACAGGAAACAGGGCAACCAGTCATGCTAGCAATCTTATTTTCAGTGCAGCCCAGGCCATGCAGAGGTAAACCTCTTGAGGCCTGACTACATCAGAGTTCCGTAAGTTTTATTTGATATCCTCTAAATTTGAGGAACTAAGGGCTAAATTACGAGTGGAGAGGTAGTTTGCTCTCCTGCTCGCGCATTAACTCTGCTTGACTTCAGCTTTTTTAACTGAAACCTTATATCATTGAGCCCTTATACCTTTTTATTGCAATTTTTTAACATATTTTATATTAGATAGTGTAACTATGAGTGTTACTTTTAATGTATTTTATATGTGTTTTGTGGAACTTTTGTTTAGCGTAACAATTAACCAGTTAATGCGCATTAAATTCTGTTGCGTTCAAGCAAATGTGTTTACTTTCAACTTGTAATACACATGCAATCACCTGCAACAGACTGTCTGTCTGCATCTGTTGGCATCAGTGACAGCAAAACTGACATCATTAGAAGCAATTTCCTGTATATTGAATATACATTTTTCACTTTTTTTTCAAATATTGATAACAACGTATCTTCGTAATAAGTCCCCATTAAGCAGAATCTTAATTTTCCTATTCAGTGTTTCTGTTTTTATAGATTTCCCATTTGAATCAAGCTTCATTTAATTCCTTTAGAGACCTAAGTTCTTGTATGATCCTTGGATTCCTAAGCCAATTAATTAAAAATCATGAATTTATTTATTTATTCAGCACACATAATATCTTTATCGTAAACCATTTTAGCAACATTAATTTATCCAAAATTATGCAGATAAAATTTTGGAGAAGGGTAGAAAGTCACGTATGTAGGTGTGGGTAGAATATATCGGCATGTGTGCTGAAATCTTTATTAGTAAAGGCTAAAGAGTACTTGTGAAACTAAAGTTGCATGGCTCCTGTGTCATTGTTGTCCTAGCAGTCATCTATTGGCATCTGGTCCTTACTTTACTCTTTGTTAGTCTTCTCTCTTTGAACTGCTTTTGTTTTCCCCCAGGACTAAATAAATACACAAATAGACAAACAAACAAACAAACTTTGTAACTTTCATTACCTCATCAATATTAGGATTTACATTCTCACACCTAGATTACAAGTTTTGCGCTATAGAGGATGCAAAAAGAACCCAACAAAAGTTGCGTTGTTTCACCCTCCATAGTGCTGCCATTAGAGGTTTTTGAAAAGCCGCCTTGTGCGTGCGATATGGTGGCGATTACCTCCATACCGCACAAAATCCAAGGGCTGCTTTGACGTGCCTGTGCATGCTTTCCCCATAGACATCAATGGGGAGAAGATGTTAGAAAAAAACTAACACATGAAGCGCGGAATGGCGATCGTCGTAACGCAACCCCATTGATGTCTATGGGGAAAAAAAGTTACGTTTAAACCTTACACCCTAACATGAACCCCAAGTCTAAACACCCCTAATCTGCTGCCCCGACATCGCCAACACCTAAATAACGTTATTAGCCCCTAATCTGATGCCCCCGACATTGCCGACACCGAAATAAATTTCTTAATCCCTAATCTGCCGGTCCTGATATCGCTGCCACTATAATAAAGCTATTAACCCCTATTCCCACATACCCCAACATTGCCGACACTATAATAAAGATATTAACCCCTATTCCCTGACATTGGCCTCCAACATCACCACCACTAAATAAACCTATTAACTCCTAAACCGCCAGCCCCCCACATCACAAAAAACTTGATTAAGCTGTTAACCCCTAAACCTAACAACCCCCTAACTTTAAATTAAAATTACAATATCCCTATCTTAAAATAAATAAAAACTTACCTGTAAAAATTAAAAACCCCTAAATTTAAACTAACAATTAACCTAACAACTATTATACTAAAATTAAAATAACTATAAATTAAATAAACTAAATTACACATTAAAAAAAAACTTACACTACTAAAAAAAAAAAATTCTAAAATTCCAAAAAATTTTAAATACTAAATTACAAAAAATAACAGACACTAAATTACAAAAAATAACAAACAAAATTATCCAAAATAAAAACAATTACATCTAATCTAATAGCCCTATAAAAATAAAAAAGGCCCACTAAAATAAAAAAAACCTAGCCTACAATAAACTACAAATAGCCCTAAAGAAATCAGCTCTTTTCCCTGTAAAAAAAATACAAAGACCCCCCCAACAGTAAAACCCACCACCCAACCAACACCCAAAATAAAAAACTCTAAATCTAACCCTAACTCTAACAAAAACCAGCTACCCATTGTCATGAAAAGGGCATTTGTATGGGCATTTAGCTCCTGAAAAGGGCATTTAGCTCTTTTAAGAAAGCCCAAACCCTAATCTAAAAAAAAAAAAAACACCCCAAAAAAGTAAAAAAAAACCTAACACTAACCCCCGACGATCCACTTACAGTTTCTAAAGTCTGGACATCCAGGCAGCGAGAAGTCTTCATCCAGGTGGCGAGGTCTCCATCCATCCAGACGGCGCCTTCTATCTTCATACCGGTGGCGCAGAGCGGGTCCATCCTTCAAGATATCAGGTACCGAGCATCCTCTTAATAAGGTCGCTGCCGTACACTGAATCTTCAATGCAAGGGAGACTTTTCAAAATGGCGTCCCTTGCATTCCTATTGAATGATTTGATTTTTGAAATTCAAATCAGCCAATAGGATGAGATCTACTTAAATTCTATTGGCTATTCAAATCAGTCAATAGAATTTCAGTAGCTCTCATCCTATTGGCTGATTTGAACAGCCAATAGGATTTTAGTAGCTCTCATCCTATTGGCTGATTTGAATTTCAAAAATCAAATTGGCCAATAGGAATGCAAGGGATGCCATTTTGAAAAGGCTCCCTTGCATTGAAGATTCAGTGTACTACGGCAACTGTATGAAGAGGATGCTCCGCACCAGATGTCTTGAAGGATGGACCCACTCTGTGCCGTGATGTGGTAGGCCAGAGGTTTAGGGGTTAATAACTTTATTTAGTGGCAGCGATGTCGGGGAGCAGTGGAATAGGGGTTAATAGCTTTATTGTAGTGTGGGTGATGTTGGGTGCGGGGGGAATAGGGGTTAATAACTGTATTAAAATTTGTTGTAGCTCACAGCGCTCTAAAAAATAGTCCTATGGCTCCTGTTTCGGGTGGGTCCCCAAATACCCACAGATAGATATGGCAAAAGAAGGGTTAGAGAAAAGGAGCGCCAAAAAAAGGCAAGGCCTCGGGAGTGGGTGTATATAGATTAACTGAATGTCGGCGCTTATCCTTATTAGGACACTAATAGGGTGCAGATGGCCCCACAGATAGCTAAAGATTGGTACAATGTTGTATATCAGTAATACAATTTGTAAATAAAATATAACACAATTTATTACATATAAAAATGACACAATCAATTACATATAAAACATAAGTGGGTTATACCACTACGCATGGATCCATGTAACATAAAAGCATAAAATGTGAATGTGTGTTTATATATCCTGAAATGCTAAAATGTTATAAAATATATCGGGTAAAACTGGTCCTCACTGTGGGATGACTCAAGGTGAATGACTAAAGGACGTGTTATGAGTGAAAGTACATCAATATCCTTAGTTATAAATGTTTAGTTATAAATATTTAAATTAAACAATCTTATCATGTTGTAGGTGTACCAAAAACTGTGTGATCAGAGGTGTGGTGAGGAATATAAACTAAATAATAATATAATAATATAAAACCAGATATTAGACACGAGATCAAAAAATGTGATCAAAAATAACTAGTATGTGCACAAACTAGTGGGAAAAAAACAAAATATGCAAATATTAAACCTCAAAAGATTTTGCGAATTCCGGTGAGAACACACAAATAGGTGAAAAAATAAAAATAAGAGATGGGTATTGTGGAAATCCACAAATGATAGAGTATAATGTGATAGTCCGTGGATAATAGAGAGTAGTATAATGTGAAGAATCCTTGGAAAAGTATGCAAAATGGAGGTGGGTAAATAGATCCAAAAAATATATATATCCTGGAGATGTCCAAAAATAATGTGTAAGTTAATGTTTAAGAAATTCAAATCCAAAAATAAAAGTTCACAAAAGTCAAATGTTGGTGATCCAAGTGAAAAAATGTAGATAAAACAGTTCAAATCCTTAAATGTCACGTGAAAAATTAAAAAATAGGACAAAATATGTGCTGTGAAAAAGGCCCAAGCTGAGGGCCGAAACGCGTTGGCAATTATATGGTGAGCTATATTTTATGATTTATTAATCCTATAACAGTATTATACTATGTTATTATTTTCTGTTTACAGGTCTTGAGGATTTCCCAGCCTTTTACTTTTTTTCACAGCACATATTTTGTCCTATTTTTTAATTTTTCACGTGACATTTAAGGATTTGAACTGTTTTATCTACATTTTTTCACTTGGATCACCAACATTTGACTTTTGTGAACCTTTATTTTTGGATTTGAATTTTTTAAACATTAACTTACACATTATTTTTGGACATCTCCAGGATATATATATTTTTTGGATCTATTTACCCACCTCCATTTTGCATACTTTTCCAAGGATTCTTCACATTATACTACTCTCTATTATCCACGGACTATCACATTATACTCTATCATTTGTGGATTTCCACAATACCCATCTCTTATTCTTATTTTTATTTTTTCACCTATTTGTGTGTTCTCACCGGAATTCGCAAAATCTTTTGAGGTTTAATATTTGCATATTTTGTTTTTTTCCCACTAGTTTGTGCACATACTAGTTATTTTTGATCACATTTTTTGATCTTGTGTCTAATATCTGGTTTTATATTATTATATTATTATTTAGTTTATATTCCTCACCACACCTCTGATCACACAGTTTTTGGTACACCTACAACATGATAAGATTGTGGAATTTAAATATTTATAACTAAACATTTATAACTAAGGATATTGATGTACTTTCACTAATAACATGTCCTTTAGTCATTCACCTTGAGTCATCCCACAGTGAGGACCAGTTTTACCCGATATATTTTATAACATTTTAGCATTTCAGGATATATAAACACACATACACATTTTATGCTTTTATGTTACATGGATCCATGCGTAGTGGTATAACCCACTTATGTTTTATATGTAATTGATTGTGTCATTTTTATATGTAATAAATTGTGTTATATTTTATTTACAAATTGTATTACTGATATACAACATTGTACCAATCTTCAGCTATCTGTGGGGCCATCTGCACCCTATTAGTGTCCTAATAAGGATAAGCGCCGACATTCAGTTAATCTATATACACCCACTCCCGAGGCCTTGCCTTTTTTTGGCGCTCCTTTTCTTTAATAACTGTATTATAATGGTGACGATGTTGGGGAGAGGCGGAATAGGGGTTAATAAATGTTATTACTGGCAGCGATGTCTGGAGCGGCAGATTAAGGGTTATTAACTTTATTATAGTGTTTGCGATGTGGGAGGGCGGCAGAATAGGGGTTAATAGGTAGTTTATGGGTGTTAGCGTACTTTGTAACATTTAAGTTATGAGTTTTGTGTAACAGTTTTGTTGCGCAAAACTCATAACTACTGCTCTCAGATGGTGGAACGGATTGTGTCGGTATAGGCTGTAATGCAAGCATTTTAGCCTCACCGCACAACTTGTAATACCAGTGCTATGGAAATCCCGTGCAAAAAAAATCATTTTTTTGAGTGCAGGATCGACATTGGGTTACAGGCTAAAATGCTTGCGGTACAGCTATACCGACAAGACTCGTAATTGCTGTGTTACAGTTTTTACGCTGAAATGGCTAAATTTTCAGTGCTAAAACGCAAAACTCGTAATCTAGGTGTCAGTTGTTAATGGTACATAAGTTTTCATTGGGATGCACAGCTTTCATTTCAATACCCCACTCACACTTTCCTTTTTTTTGTTGTTGATTCCACTATGTAATAACTATTCATATTAAGTACTCCCTTCCTTATGTGTTCTTGAAATAATAAAAATGTGAACAGAGATTTTTTTTTGTTTTATTATTCTTAACAATGCCTTAATTTTCTCTACTCACTGTAAATATTGGCAGCTTCGTACATCAAAACCTAGATTAACCGGACAGCAACTTAAAGATAATCAAGCCCTAAACAAAATCTTCATTTCATACTTACAGGGACAGGAAACCACAAAATGTTCTTTCATTGTAGAGCAGAACATTTTAAACAACTTTCCGATTTACTTCTAATATCATATTTGCTTTATTCTCTTGTGATTATTTGCTGGAGAAACAGCATTTCACTACTGGCAGCAAGATCAACACATCTAGGGCTAGATTACGAGTGTTAATTACACTCAAAGTAAGCTTTTTGCGCTTGTTGGGTTGCGCTCGTATTGCAAGTTGAATGTAAACTGTATAATATTGCATACTTGTTCACATATTTACCCATAGAGGACAATGGAGAAATAAAAATAAAAAAGTGGAAAAAACACCCATTCTCTCAAACCCTATCACATATTCTCATGTGCACTAACCCAACATGAAAATATGAATATATCCCATTCCAATGTTCTTCACATAGCAGAATATGTTCTATTTAGTCATAAATAAATATTTCTACATATATCTGATGGTTTTTTGGTACAATATATATTCGTACCTATAAATATACATGATTAGATATAGAAATAAATATATACATATACAGTATATAGGAATATCTATTTAAAAATACTTATGACATATTCCCCTATGTGCAGAACATTGGAATGTGAAATATTAACTGTAAATACATAGTTAAACCTTTATTGAAAATAAATATTGTATAAATATTATTTTTCATGTTTTCATCTACTTAACTAAAAAGGGCTCCAATGCACTTATATACTGTATATGTACATATACTGTATGCATACATATGTATTTATGTGTTTATATGTGAATATATGTCTGTAAATACATAAATACACATTTAAATACATATGTAAACACATAGGCCTAGATTTGGAGTTTGGCGTTAGCCGTGAAAACCAGCGTTAGAGGCTCCTAACGCTGGTTTTAGGCTAACTACGGTATTTGGAGTCACTCAAAAAAGGGTCTAACGCTCACTTTTCAGCCGCGACTTTTCCATACCGCAGATCCCCTTACGTCATTTGCGTATCCTATCTTTTCAATGGGATCTTTCTAACTCCGGTATTTAGAGTCGTGGCTGAAGTGAGCGTTAGAAATCTAACGACAAAACTCCAGCAGCAGAAAAAAGTCAGTAGTTAAGAGCTTTCTGGGCTAACGCCGGTTCATAAAGCTCTTAACTACTGTACTCTAAAGTACACTAACACCCATAAACTACCTATGTACCCCTAAACCGAGGTCCCCCCACATCGCCGCCACTCGATTGAATTTTTTTAACCCCTAATCTGCCGACCGCCACCTACGTTATACTTATGTACCCCTAATCTGCTGCCCCTAACACCGCCGACCCCTGTATTATATTTATTAACCCCTAATCTGCCCCCCACAACGTCGCCGCCAACTACCTACAATAATTAAACCCTAATCTGCTGACCGCAAAGCGCCGCCACCTACATTATAGCTATGTACCCCTAATCTGCTGCCCCTAACACTGCCGACCCCTATATTATATTTATTAACCCCTAATCTGCCCCCCACAACGTCGCCTCCACCTGCCTACACTTATTAACCCCTAATCTGCCGACCGGACCGCACCGCTACTATAATAAAGTTATTAACCCCTAATCCGCATCACTAACCCTATAATAAATAGTATTAACCCCTAATCTGCCCTCCCTAACATCGCCAACACCTAACTTCAAACATTAACCCCTAATCTGCCGACCGGAGCTCACCGCTATTCTAATAAATGTATTAACCCCTAAAGCTAATTCTAACCCTAACACTAACACCCCCCTAAATTAAATATAATTTTAATCTAACGAAATTAATTAACTCTTATTAAATAAATTATTCCTATTTAAAGCTAAATACTTACCTGTAAAATAAATCCTAATATAGCTACAATATAAATTATAATTACATTGTAGCTATTTTAGGATTAATATTTATTTTACAGGCAACTTTGTAATTATTTTAACCATGTACAATAGCTATTAAATAGTTAAGAACTATTTAATAGTTACCTAGTTAAAATAATTACAAAATTACCTCTAAAATAAATCCTAACCTAAGTTACAATTAAACCTAACACTATACTATCATTAAATTAATTAAATAAAATACCTATAATTACCTACAATTAAACCTTACACTACACTATCAATACATTAATTAAATACAATATCTACAAATAACTACAATGAAATAAACTAACTAAAGTACAAAAAATAAAAAAGAACTAAGTTACAAAAAATAAAAAAATATTTACAAACATAAGAAAAATATTACAACAATTTTAAACTAATTACACCTACTCTAAGCCCCCTAATAAAATAACAAAGACCCCCAAAATAAAAAATGCCCTACCCTATTCTAAATTACTAAAGTTCAAAGCTCTTTTACCTTACCAGCCCTGAACAGGGCCCTTTGCGGGGCATGCCCCAAGAAGTTCAGCTCTTTTGCCTGTAAAAAAAAACATACAATACCCCCCCCAACATTACAACCCACCACCCACATACCCCTAATCTAACCCAAACCCCCCTTAAATAAACCTAACACTAAGCCCCTGAAGATCATCCTACCTTGTCTTCACCTCACCAGGTATCACCGATCCGTCCTGGCTCCAAAATCTTCATCCAACCCAAGCGGGGGCTGGCGATCCATCATCCGGTGGCTGAAGAGGTCCAGAAGAGGCTCCAAAGTCTTCATCCTATCCGGGAAGAAGAGGCGATCCAGACCGGCAACCATCTTGATCCAGCGGCATCTTCTATCTTCATCCGATGACGACCGGCTCCATCCTGAAGACCTCCACCGCGGACCCATCTTCTTCCGGCGACGTCCAACTGAAGAATGACGGTTCCTTTAAGGGACGTCATCCAAGATGGCGTCCCTCGAATTCCAATTGGCTGATAGGATTCTATCAGCCAATCGGAATTAAGGTAGGAATATTCTGATTGGCTGATGTAATCAGCCAATCAGAATCAAGTTTAATCCGATTGGCTGATCCAATCAGCCAATCAGATTGAGCTCGCATTCTATTGGCTGATCGGAACAGCCAATAGAATGCGAGCTCAATCTGATTGAACTTGGATGACGTCCCTTAAAGGAACCGTCATTCTTCAGTTGGACGTCCCCGGAAGAAGATGGGTCCGCGGTGGAGGTCTTCAGGATGGAGCCGGTCGTCATCGGATGAAGATAGAAGATGCCGCTTGGATCAAGATGGTTGCCGGTCTGGATCGCCTCTTCTGCCCGGATAGGATGAAGACTTTGGAGCCTCTTCTGGACCTCTTCAGCCACCGGATGATGGATCGCCAGCCCCCGCTTGGGTTGGATGAATATTTTGGAGCCAGGACGGATCGGTGATACCTGGTGAGGTGAAGACAAGGTAGGATGATCTTCAGGGGCTTAGTGTTAGGTTTATTTAAGGGGGGTTTGGGTTAGATTAGGGGTATGTGGGTGGTGGGTTGTAATGTTGGGGGGGTATTGTATGTTTTTTTTTACAGGCAAAAGAGCTGAACTTCTTGGGGCATGCCCCGCAAAGGGCCCTATTCAGGGCTGGTAAGGTAAAAGAGCTTTGAACTTTAGTAATTTAGAATAGGGTAGGGCATTTTTTATTTTGGGGGTCTTTGTTATTTTATTAGGGGGCTTAGAGTAGGTGTAATTAGTTTAAAATTGTTGTAATATTTTTCTTATGTTTGTAAATATTTTTAATTTTTTGTAACTTAGTTCTTTTTTATTTTTTGTACTTTAGTTAGTTTATTTCATTGTAGTTATTTGTAGGAATTGTATTTAATTTATTTATTGATAGTGTAGTGTTAGGTTTAATTGTAGGTAATTGTAGGTATTTTATTTAATTAATTTAATGATAGTATAGTGTTAGGTTTAATTGTAATTAAGGTTAGGATTTATTTTACAGGTAATTTTGTAATTATTTTAACTAGGTAACTATTAAATAGTTCTTAACTATTTAATAGCTATTGTACATGGTTAAAATAATTACAAAATTGCCTGTAAAATAAATATTAATCCTAAAATAGCTACAATGTAATTATAATTTATATTGTAGCTATATTAGGATTTATTTTACAGGTAAGTATTTAGCTTTAAATAGGAATAATTTATTTAATAAGAGATAATTAATTTCATTAGATGTAAATTATATTTAACTTTAGGGGGGTGCTAGTGTTAGGGTTAGACTTAGCTTTAGGGGTTAATACATTTATTAGAATAGCGGTGAGCTCCAGTCGACAGATTAGGGGTTAATAATTGAAGTTAGGTGTCGGCGATTTTAGGGAGGGCAGATTAGGGGTTAATACTATTTATTATAGGGTTAGTGAGGCGGATTAGGGGTTAATAACTTTATTATAGTAGCGCTCAGGTCCGCTCGGCAGATTAGGGGTTAATAAGTGTAGGCAGGTGGAGGCGACGTTGTGGGGGGCAGATTAGGGGTTAATAAATATAATATAGGGGTCGGCGATGTTAGGGCAGCAGATTAGGGGTACATAGGGATAATGTAAGTAGCGGCGGTTTACGGAGCGGCAGATTAGGGGTTAAAAATAATATGCAGGGGTCAGCGATAGCGGGGGTGGCAGATTAGGGGTTAATAAGTGTAAGGTTAGGGGTGTTTAGACTCGGGGTACATGTTAGAGTGTTAGGTGCAGACGTAGGAAGTGTTTCCCCATAGCAAACAATGGGGCTGCGTTAGGAGCTGAACGCGGCTTTTTTGCAGGTGTTAGGTTTTTTTTTCAGCTCAAACAGCCCCATTGTTTCCTATGGGGGAATCGTGCACGAGCACATTTTTGAGGCTGGCCGCTTGCGTAAGCAACTCTGGTATCGAGAGTTGAAGCTGCGTTAAATATGCTCTACGCTCCTTTTTTGGAGCCTAACGCAGCCTTTATGTGGACTCTCAATACCAGAGTTATTTTTATGGTGCGGCCAGAAAAAAGCAGGCGTTAGCTTTTCGGGTCGTTACCGACAAAACTCCAAATCAAGCCGATACAGTATATATATATATATATATATATATATATATATATACATTTGCATATATAGACATGTATATTTATGTGCAATGGGGAATGGGAAAGAGGAGAACGAGAATGGCACTACCGAATGGTGACCCAATAAATAAGAAAAAGTTCTATACTACTATCTATAGAGGGTAGGGTGCTGTACACAAGGTATATATTATATATATATATAGAGAATAAGTGGCGTAGCCAACTACAAAGGTGTGTACATAACAGCACTCATCACCATCATTACCACTGTATAGGTAGGTCAAGTTGTTTCTATTTACGAAACAAAGTTTATCAGATGTGACCAAAATAGATCCCTTTAATGTGGGAGTACATTATAATAAAAACACAATGTTATTAGTTATTATTAAAATGTGAAAAACAAAAATAAAAACAGTGTGAAAACAAGATGATTAGCAAAAAATTATTATAGTGCTGTACTGTGTGTAGTTGGAAATAGGCAGGGTATAGGTAATCCACTTGTGCATATATAATGAACTTATAATAAATGGCTATTTTGCACAGAGTAGGGGATTAACCTTACAATGTGAATAGGAGTGGGTTGTATAGGTAAATTGACATTGCTGGTGCATCTCATAAGAAAGAAAATCCCTCTCACAAAGTGAACGACTAGCAAATAATAGGTAGTACTAGATATAATTGTGTACACTTTGCATGTAGTCAGATATCAAATTTGTTAATTATCTCGCTCTATATTTAACCATGTAATTTCATTACAAAAACAGCAGTATAATGTTGTCTACAACTGGATAAGCGGTATTAAGTAACTGTAACCATATTGTATCCAAACGTTTGGATGTTACAAAATAAGCTGGTTTGAATTGAGCTATATATATTATAATTTAGATATCTGACTGCAATATAACCATCCAGATAGCGGATAGAGAGGATAGTGAATAGACTCTAGTGTATCTGATATTTGAGTGATTATGCCAGCAGCACTATGCCATTATTTATACAACAGCGTTTTTGTTAATATTGAGTTAAACTCATTGGGGCCCATTTATCAAGCTCCGTATGGAGCTTGGGGGCCCATGTTTCTGGTGAGCCTTCAGACTCGCCAGAAACACAAGTTGTGGAGCAGCGGTCTAAAGACCGCTGCTCCATAACCTGTCTGCCTGCTCTGAGAAGTCGGACAGACATCGCCGCAATTCAACTCGATCTAATACAATCAGGTTGATTGACACCCCCTGCTAGCAGCCGATTGGCCGCGAATCTGCAGGGGGCGGCGTTGCACCAGCAGTTCACAAGAGCTGCGGGTGCAATGCTGAATGCGGAGAGCGTATTGCTCTCCGCATTCAGCGAGGTCTGTCGGACATGATCTGCAATGTCGGATCAGGTCCGACAGACCTTTGTTAAATAGGCCCCATTATATTATACGCTAATCATGACAACCCGGCAATAGTTTATAGGTTCGATCGGTCAGTATAATAATCTACTGTTTCACAGTGCATCTTATGAGTGGCTAAAATGTAAAGCCATATTAGTAGTTTTTTGTACTTGCTACTGAAATATGAACCTTTTGTGTCTGAGGTCTCAACTTTCTGCATAATATCTCATAGAATTTCCAAGTAATTCAGTCCACTTATCATATCTATTCTATTCACTTTTTTAACTGATAGTGTAACAAACAACATATATTTTAACACAAGCGTATCATGTCCGCTCGCACCTTAATAAATTGACCCCCTGGAATACTATTAAAGAACACATATTAGTTTGGGAAAGGCAGACAATCATTATTGTTTGTTGGCAATTGTTAATTTACCAAACCATATGTCCACATCACTTACTTTATATTAATTTTATTAAGGAATCATTTCCAGAATACAAAAATGCAACATTTCTGGTAGTACACCCTTAATCATACCATACAACACTGTTCACAAAGATTCTATTTATAGCAACCTTATATAACACCTGACTATGGTAAGGAGTGTTAACACGGTCACACTATCACGTTAGTGCACCTCAGTTTGTGCGTGTGCTATAACTTTTACTTTCAACTAGTATTACGCACGCTAATGCGGCTGCGATAATATTTAATTTGAGCACCGTTAGCGCACAAGTGGAAAAGGAAAAAAAAATTAGCCCGCTAGTTGTAATCTAGCCCTATGTGTTGCATTGTAGACTAATAATATTCCACTGAAACATAACCTGATTTATGTTTTCCTATGTAGATTATATATATGGGAACACCAAATACAAAATAATCCTGCAGTTACAACCAGAAAAAAATGACACTCAAATAACTGATTTGCATACTTAGAGGAGTGAAGGGCGTAAATTGTGCAGCGATGTTCATCAAATATAAATATATATGTATTTGTTGATATACATATATTTTTATGTGTTAATATGTGTCTATATACACATGTTAACACATGAATATATATATGTATATAAGCATATACATATATATTTACTGGGAACACACAGTTCCCATAGACCGCAATGTAAAGGCACTGCCTGGTGTAGTTGATTTTTATTAAAAAAATATATATATATAAAAATAAAATAAAAAAATATAACACCCTCTATTTTGAGGGCATTTGGGGCACATTTAGAAAATTAACCAGAGATCTGATCTTGTAATGTCTGTTTAATTAAAATTTGCCCGTCTGCAGGTGCAGAATAATTTAGCGCTTCATTTGTAATCTAGCCCTTAACTGGGAAGTTTTCAGAAGTTAAAATGTTTAATCTATTCAATAACTATATCCAGCAATTTTATTGTCATTTGTGTTAGCCAATATTAAATTCACTTTAGGCTATATTTCTTTATATATACAGTATATATATATATATATATATATATATATATATATATATATATATATATATATATACTGATTCTTGTGTTATTAAGTAAGTAAATTATGATTTTTCCATTCAGGAATTCAGACCTAATTTTATTAGGAATTTGGTAGGCTCATTGATAGTACCTTGAGGAGTAGAGAGAGGGGAGGATCAAACAATATTGGATAAATATTGCTTTTTATTTGTTTGTTTTGTCTTGTTCTGTGTTATGTTACTATCACATTTTGTTGGTCAGTCTTATAGGCATCTGTATACGCTAAATAATAACAAGATAACTCTTACTAATAGAAAATGTTTTCTTGCATTGTAAATTATCATCCCACAATGTGGTATTTTCTTTGTTTTGTATTTTTCTCTTTTTTATTAGTTAAAATATAAAACCCCATACAATGTGTACACTGAAAGGAAATGATACTGAATTCAGGCTAAATGAAAATGAACATGGTTTATATTCCGTTTTTTTCTTTGCTATGCATCCTGTGTGGCGTCTAATTTATGTACTTATCCCTTTACTTTCTTTTCCTTTTTTGTGTGCTGTACACATTGTCGGTACTAAATAAAGATTTAAAAAAAAAAAATAAGTATGTAGCACTTTTGTTTTTTCAAATATCTTGATTTCGCAGTTAGTATACGGAGGGCTCTATGTGTTTAGAGCTTGGGGAGCTACTAACAATCACCTAGATTACGTGTTTTGCATTATGATTGAAAAAGCAACATTATGGCCCATAACGCTTCATTTTCCCCAACGCTGCTATTACGAGTCTTGTCAGTATAGATGTATCGCACACCTTTTATCCTGTCACGCAATGTCAGTACCGCACTTTTAAAAATGTTTTGATGTTTTGATAAAGCTCCTTTTATGAGTGAAACATGTTAACATTTAACCTCTTAGAAGCTCCAATTCCTTATTATTTGAATCAAGGAGTTCGTTCCTGAAGTTTGAACCACAGCCCACAACAAAAAGAACCCAAGTTTGAACGGCCGTTCATTATTTACAATCACGCTGTCAACCTAAAGCGTGCTCCAAGGAATCACACAGAAGGAAACCTGAGATGTCATAGACGGACCCAAAAGGCTAACATAGCGTGAATAGGGAGTAATGGTGAAAGCTAGGACGCGTAAGTGAGAGTTACTGAGGTTACGTATAATAGACCTACAGAGAAAACATCTTAAGTGGCGTTGACCGTGAGTAACCTGAATACACCTAAATTTATCCACAGAACTGTAGAGCGGTTTATTATTTTAAATCCGCTGATACGCACAATAATTAATAGAGAGCACCCGGGTAAAGCTGCAAAGGTAGCGTGGGGCCTCTAAGAAATCTACAAAATATCCGTGCTTCTAATATATGCTCAGATGCCATCATACACTCGATATATAAGATGATATTCTAAGAGACTTTCCACTTTGTATATATACATACGTTTTTTAAGGAAGCTCAGAACTTTTCAGAACATTTAGATTTTAACCATTAGTGTTGCATTGGCTTGATAGGAAGAATAGTCACCAATCATTGAGCTACATTGTTATTTTTTAATATTTGTTTTTTATGTATCTATTTTTATGTATCTATTTTTTATGGAATATACTTGGAACATATAAAAGTGTCCTCAGCGTTTTTCATAAATTAATATAGCTTTTCACACATATCCAGTTTATATTTGTATCTTGTCTGTTTGTATGAGATCATTTTCTTTCACATTTATTAGTGCACATAACAGATTTATTTTTTGGGATCCTATTCATTTAATATACTATTATTGTATTTATCCTACATTATTAGTTTCTATACTGTCTTAATAATATCACCATTAGCACTTTATCACACTATGCATATTGTATTCTTAATATAATCTGAACTTTTTATGTTTTGTTGGGAGACGTCCCATTTTTAAAGTTACAGTACCATATAGTATTATATAGATTGTTTATAAATAAATCAGCCTCTTCTTTGAAGTCTGTTTGAGAAATGTATTTATATTGACCTATTTATTTTAAGTACAAATCATCTTAGTCACGATTAGAATATTTAGATTATATTTCATATATTTATTTGTTCTCTAGTTTTGCACTGCTCCGTTGTGGAGCGCTCCTATTTTTCTATTTTTGTCGTTTTTATTCTATTTTTAACTCACTTAGGGAAAGTGAGTTTTTAATTAGGAGCTGGTGTAAGACAGGTTTTAGTGCCTGAATACTCCTCCTTTTCAAATGGGCATTGTGTTACTAAAAGATTTGGGGGTAGATTTCTTAACTGTCGGGTGGACATGAGCCGATGTAGCGGATCATGTCCGTCTGACATTGCTAAATGACGACAGCATACACTGTAAGTATTTAACATTACACAAGCATTTCTGGTGAAATGCTTGTGCAATGCTGCCCCCTGCACATTCGTGGCCAATCGGACACTAGCAGGGGGTGTCAATCATCCTGATCCTATGTGATTGGGATGATTGCTGTCCGCCACGAGTTAAGGAGCAGCGGTCTTACGACTGCTGCTTCTTAACTTATTTTTCAGGTGAGCCTGAAGGCTCGTGTGGAAACAGCTGCATTCGCAGCATGATAAATTAGCCCCCTAATAGGAATTCTGACCCTGACTTGATCTAAACCGTGAAAGTAGAATATGGCTGCTTTGGAAGCTCCATAGCTACATTGGAATACTTGAATCAAGATGGATATAATGACATTGTTATTCAAGATTTATTTGAAGGGCCTGACTGGAAAGGAGCAGTAAACATTTTTAATGGCCAGACGGGTGGGTTGAATTTCAAAGCTTTAAAGATGACACAGGGAAAATTGGGCTTTTACATATCTACATCTTTTTTTAGATCTGTTATACCACTGATGTCTTACTGCCGCCTCCGCTCTTTCAGCTGTTGCCATGGCTGCTTCTGATTGTTGTGCGGTGCACTCTGCTAATCTCTGCTGCATCTGTGCATCCACCTGGGTGGGAGCCTGCACCTATTTAAAGTAAGCTCCTTCACTCTGTAAGTGCCCTAGTATAGGTTTACCTCTGTGTTCTCCTGGGTGCTATTGTTTGCTGTTTTCCATTGTGAAAGATAAGACTGCCTGCTTGTTACTGAATTCTGCATTGCCTATGGACCATTCTCCTGCTTAACCCTTTTGATACTCAGAAAGATTGGACTTCCTTCTTGTTACTGAACTCTACATTGCCTATTGACCATTCTCCTGCTTAACCCTTTTTATACTCAGAAAGATTAGACTGCTTGCAATCACTGAACTGTGCACTTCCTGGTAAGTATTTATTTTTCTTTTGTGGTTTTCAGGGGCATAAGCGCCTCATTTACTCTTGAAGTTTATGGTGTTTACTGATCCTGTTCTACCTCATTCCTTCTATTTGTTAAACTTAGTTCTGGGATTTTCCTTATCTTTCCACTGATGCTGGGATAAGAAGACTACTGGCCAGGATTGGACTGATAAGGAAATATCCCAAGAACATTACAGGATCCAGCCTTAGAGGTGGCAAAGAACTCAATGGAACTCACCATCCAGATCTTATTTTTTGTGCCTTTGGTGTTGATAAGGCTTTAGTATACATGACTCATTCCATAGTGCATGCCAGTACGTCTCTCAACATCCAACCAAATATGTTTTATCCAAAGAGAAGACCAGTTTTACTAAGGAAATGAACATCCAAGTGTCTAGCATAATCCTTAGTTTTTACCTGAATGCTTTAAGAAATCATGTGCCCAATTCTATCAGAATCAGTGGAACTGCAGCTGGATCGTATGAAATAGAAAGGAGCTTTGAAGCGTACAATGTTCTTGGAATATCACCAACCATACCTGAACCAGACTATCTCCATAAGCAACGGAGGCAAGGCCGAATGTCGGGATAATTAAATTTACCTCAGGCAAGAGTCTGGGTTTCGAGATAAGCTCTCTCCAATTTATATCTCTCTGAATTTCTCTCTTGACCCACTTGCACCATCTGATTGGACTTAAGCCAATCCTCAATTACCAAACATAAACTATATCAAGCAGAAATCTCCGATTCAGCTGGACTGTGGTGAGGACAACATTTGTGTGCCAGATCTGATGCTCAGTGTATTAAGTGATCATACAATGCTACTCCTAGGGGATGAAACTCATCTGACACTGCTGTCCCATGCCTCCATCAAAGGGGAGTGTGGAGCCTATGACTTAGAGCTGTACATTATGTTACCTATCAATGCTGAGTATTGTTGTATTATGAGAAATAATCAGAACCTCTCCATCTCATCTTCCACTTATGAATCTGAGAATCATACCTATCTGGTGAAGTGTGACTTGGCAAACTCAATGAAGTTGGGTGCAAGTCTGTGGGGGGGTGGGACTGATATTTACAATACTAAATTTGTATGATACTAACGATAATGTACAATTTGACTTCCAGATTCAAAGTAAAAATGTAAAAAAACTGTAAGGGTAAGCTTGTACCATTAAGTCTTGTGTGGAAGCTTACACTGAAGTTTCATTCTTTGGGGTGTTAATGCCAGATAGTTTTACCTTCCCAATTGCTAACGGAAAACCTAACTAGAAACCTACTAATGAACAAGCATGTTTATGTGGTGGGGAACAATCGACAGAGCTCTATTGGTCATGGGATTGTGGAACTGAGCTATTTGATAAAACTAAATCATGAGCATTTCATGTATGTCATGACAAATTTTGCCCAAAGCATGGACAACTGCACCTCTAAGCACATGACAAACCTCAATTTGTAGCATTCCCCTACAAAACAGTCAACCCAGAAGCCATCCTTTGCTCATCACATGGAACACAGAGATACGTTCTGGGTTTCACCCATTTGATCATATCTCCTGAAGTGCAATGAGTGACAAGTAGATTGCTTCTATCTACACTGTGACATTTGCTTTCATGATTCAAATAGGGCATGTCAATCTAAACAACTTTATTTACTTTTATCACCAATTTTGCTTTGTTCTCTTGGTATTCTTAGTTAAAAGCTAAACCTAGGTAGGCTTATTTCTTAGACCTTGAAGGCGGCCTCTAATATGAATGCATTTTGAAAGTTTTTCACCACTAGAGGGAATTAGTTCATGTGTGTCATATAGATAACATTGAGCTCACGCATGTGAAGTTACCTAGGAGTCAGCACTGATTGGCTAAATTGCAAGTCTGTCAAAAGAACTGAAATAAGGGGCAGTTTGCAGAGGCTAAGATACAAGGTAATTACAGAGATAAAACGTGTATTATTATAACTGTGTTGGTTATGCAAAACTGGGGAATGGGTAATAAAGGGATTATCTATCTTTTTAAACAACAAAAATTCTGGTGTAGACTGTCCCTTTAACACATAAATATATATGTATATAATCATATACAGAAATATTTACAATTTACTGCCTTTGCTGTGTGACTTACCCCCTTCGCTGTGCTAGTTCTCATGCTGTGTAACGACAGAGATCAAGCCTCCTATTGGAGCCTATGCAAGCGCGCTCTCCTAAGCTCAATGCTTCACAGCAATGCGAACAAGAGCTAACTTGTTATACCAGCGCACATTTGCGTTTGCTGGTATTACACAGTGGAGCGCAAATATTGCTTTAGCAAAAGCGAAATGTTGAGCTCCACTTGTAATCTAGCCCTTAATTTCTACTTTGCTACTTGCCATATGGAAGTGCAATGGAAAAAACAAACTTAAGTCTCAGGTGACCACTGAAGCCTAGACTGTATCTCCAGCCTACTCATTCTTTGCACTGCCAAACATTATTTAAAAAAAAAAAAAAAAAAGCTTAACTAAAGAACATTGAAGTTGAATCTATTTTGGAAGGACAGTGTATATGTTCACTGTGGAATAAGAACCCATTTTAATTCACTGAGACCATCTTCCTGACTTTCATTGATGATAATGAACTTTTGTGAAGCAACATTGAGGACTATTTTATTTAAAAGTTACAGTATTTTCCTCAAGCAGCCCATGACTAGAAACAGGATTGAATTATTACAACTCACTTTAAAAAAAAAACATTTTTTTTAAGTTGTGTTCAAAACCTTGTCTTTTACGGCTCACTTGTTTTTTAGAGGATGCAAGAAACAATATACCCGTCTTATCTTGTCACCTCAACTGTAAATCCAGTCTTCTCTATTCCTGAATCTTTCATGATTCAGTTATAGAGTACAAATTAAAAAAAACTTTCTAATTTGTTTTATTGTCTTTGTATTCTTTGTTGAAAAGCAGGCTCAGGAACTGTTAGCTAGCTGAATTGGTGGCTGCACATATATGCCTCTTGTGATTTCCTTACTAATGTGTTCAGCTAGCCCCAGTAGTTCATTGCTGCTCGTTCAAGACAGGATAACAAGCTAATGAAGCAAAATTGATAATAGTAAGTAAACTGGAAAGTTGTTTGGAAATGTATGATCTATCTGATTCATGAAAGAAAAATTTTGGGTTTTATGTCCCTTTAATATTGTCTATTTGTCACACCCAAGAATGAATCTGGAACTCCTGATTTGCAGCCTTTTGCTCTGTCTCTTCCAGCTGCAGGCAGTTACCTATCAGCAGAAAAAAGGAAGTTAGAACCTTTTTGTATTGATAGGACTTTATAGTTACTCCTATAGTGTTTTGTAATATAATATGTTGAGTATATCAGTAAGTTCTATTAAACACTTAGGCCTAGATTTGGAGTTCGGCGGTAAAAGGGCTGTTAACGCTCCGCGGGCTTTTTTCTGGCCGCACCATAAAATTAACTCTGGTATCGAGAGTTCAAACAAATGCTGCGTTAGGCTCCAAAAAAGGAGCGTAGAGCATTTTTACCGCAAATGCAACTCTCGATACCAGAGCTGCTTACGGACGCGGCCAGCCTCAAAAACGTGCTCGTGCACGATTCCCCCATAGAAAACAATGGGGCCATTTGAGCTGAAAAAAAACCTAACACCTGCAAAAAAGCAGCGTTCAGCTCCTAACGCAGCCCCATTGTTTCCTATGGGGAAACACTTCCTACGTCTGCACCTAACACTCTAACATGTACCCCGAGTCTAAACACCCCTAGCCTTACACTTATTAACCCCTAATCTGCCGCCCCCGCTATCGCTGACCCCTGCATTATATTATTAACCCCTAATCTTCCGCTCCGTAAACCGCCGCAACCTACGTTATCCCTATGTACCCCTAATCTGCTGCCCTAACATCGCCGACCCCTATGTTATATTTATTAACCCCTAATCTGCCCCCCACAACGTCGCCGACACCTACCTACACTTATTAACCCCTAATCTGCCGAGCGGACCTGAGCGCTACTATAATAAAGTTATTAACCCCTAATCCGCCTCACTAACCCTATCATAAATAGTATTAACCCCTAATCTGCCCTCCCTAACATCGCCGACACCTACCTTCAATTATTAACCCCTAATCTTCCGATCGGAGCTCACCGCTATTCTAATAAATGTATTAACCCCTAAAGCTAAGTCTAACCCTAACACTAACACCCCCCTAACTTAAATATAATTTACATCTAACGAAATAAATTAACTCTTATTAAATAAATTAATCCTATTTAAAGATAAATACTTACCTGTAAAATAAACCCTAATATAGCTACAATATAAATTATAATTATATTATAGCTATTTTAGGATTAATATTTATTTTACAGGCAACTTGGTATTTATTTTAACTAGGTACAATAGCTATTAAATAGTTAAGAACTATTTAATAGTTACCTAGTTAAAATAATAACAAATTTACCTGTAAAATAAATCCTAACCTAAGATATAATTAAACCTAACACTACCCTATCAATAAAATAATTAAATAAACTACCTACAATTACCTACAATTAACCTAACACTACACTATCAATAAATTAAATAAACACAATTGCTACAAATAAATACAATTAAATAAACTAGCTAAAGTACAAAAAATAAAAAAGAACTAAGTTACAGAAAATAAAAAAATATTTACAAACATAAGAAAAATATTACAACAATTTTAAACTAATTACACCTACTCTAAGCCCCCTAATAAAATAACAAAGCCCCCCAAAATAAAATATTCCCTACCCTATTCTAAATTAAAAAAGTTACAAGCTCTTTTACCTTACCAGCCCTGAACAGGGCCCTTTGCGGGGCATGCCCCAAGAAGTTCAGCTCTTTTGCCTGTAAAAAAAAACATACAATACCCCCCCCCCAACATTACAACCCACCACCCACATACCCCTAATCTAACCCAAACCCCCCTTAAATAAACCTAACACTAATCCCCTGAAGATCTTCCTACCTTGTCTTCACCATCCAGGTATCACCGATCGGTCCTGGCTCCGATATCTTCATCCAACCCAAGCGGGGGCTAGACATCCACTGAAGAAGTCCAGAAGAGGGTCCAAAGTCTTCCTCCTATCCGGCAAGAAGAGGACATCCGGACCGGCAAACATCTTCTCCAAGCGGCATCTTCGATCTTCTTCCATCCGGAGCGAAGCGGCAGGATCCTGAAGACCCCCAGCGCGGAACATCCATCCGGACCGACGACTGAACGACGAATGACTGTTCCTTTAAGGGACGTCATCCAAGATGGCGTCCCTCGAATTCCGATTGGCTGATAGGATTCTATCAGCCAATCGGAATTAAGGTAGGAATTTTCTGATTGGCTGATGGAATCAGCCAATCAGAATCAAGTTCAATCCGATTGGCTGATCCAATCAGCCAATCAGATTGAGCTCACATTCTATTGGCTGTTCCGATCAGCCAATAGAATGCGAGCTCAATCTGATTGGCTGATTGTATCAGCCAATCGGATTGAACTAGATTCTGATTGGCTGATTCCATCAGCCAATCAGAAAATTCCTACCTTAATTCCGATTGGCTGATAGAATCCTATCAGCCAATCGGAATTCGAGGGACGCCATCTTGGATGACGTCCCTTAAAGGAACAGTCATTCGTCGTTCAGTCGTCGGTCCGGATGGATGTTCCGCGCTGGGGGTCTTCAGGATCCTGCCGCTTCGCTCCGGATGGAAGAAGATCGAAGATGCCGCTTGGAGAAGATGTTTGCCGGTCCGGATGTCCTCTTCTTGCCGGATAGGAGGAAGACTTTGGACCCTCTTCTGGACTTCTTCAGTGGATGTCTAGCCCCCGCTTGGGTTGGATGAAGATATCGGAGCCAGGACCGATCGGTGATACCTGGATGGTGAAGACAAGGTAGGAAGATCTTCAGGGGATTAGTGTTAGGTTTATTTAAGGGGGGTTTGGGTTAGATTAGGGGTATGTGGGTGGTGGGTTGTAATGTTGGGGGGGGGGTATTGTATGTTTTTTTTTACAGGCAAAAGAGCTGAACTTCTTGGGGCATGCCCCGCAAAGGGCCCTGTTCAGGGCTGGTAAGGTAAAAGAGCTTGTAACTTTTTTAATTTAGAATAGGGTAGGGAATTTTTTATTTTGGGGGGCTTTGTTATTTTATTAGGGGGCTTAGAGTAGGTGTAATTAGTTTAAAATTGTTGTAATATTTTTCTTATGTTTGTAAATATTTTTTTATTTTCTGTAACTTAGTTCTTTTTTATTTTTTGTACTTTAGCTAGTTTATTTAATTGTATTTATTTGTAGCAATTGTGTTTATTTAATTTATTGATAGTGTAGTGTTAGGTTAATTGTAGGTAATTGTAGGTAGTTTATTTAATTATTTTATTGATAGGGTAGTGTTAGGCTTAATTATATCTTAGGTTAGGATTTATTTTACAGGTAAATTTGTTATTATTTTAACTAGGTAACTATTAAATAGTTCTTAACTATTTAATAGCTATTGTACCTAGTTAAAATAAATACCAAGTTGCCTGTAAAATAAATATTAATCCTAAAATAGCTATAATATAATTATAATTTATATTGTAGCTATATTAGGGTTTATTTTACAGGTAAGTATTTAGCTTTAAATAGGATTAATTTATTTAATAAGAGTTAATTTATTTCGTTAGATGTAAATTATATTTAAGTTAGGGGGGTGTTAGTGTTAGGGTTAGACTTAGCTTTAGGGGTTAATACATTTATTAGAATAGCGGTGAGCTCCGATCGGAAGATTAGGGGTTAATAATTGAAGTTAGGTGTCGGCGATGTTAGGGAGGGCAGATTAGGGGTTAATACTATTTATGATAGGGTTAGTGAGGCGGATTAGGGGCTAATAAATTTATTATAGTAGCGCTCAGGTCCGCTCGGCAGATTAGGAGTTAATAAGTGTAGGTAGGTGTCGGCGACGTTGAGGGGGGCAGATTAGGGGTTAATAAATATAATATAGGGGTCGGCGGTGTTAGGGGCAGCAGATTAGGGGTACATAGGGATAACGTAGGTGGCGGCGATTTGCGGTCGGAAGATTAGGGGTTAATTATTTTAAGTAGCTGGCAACGATGTTGTGGGGGGCAGATTAGGGGTTAATAAATGTAATATAGGGGTCGGCGGGGTTAGGGGCAGCAGATTAGGGGTACATAAGTATAATGTAGGTGGCGGTCGGCAGATTAGGGGTTAAAATTTTTAATCGAGTGGCGGCGATGTGGGGGGAGCTCGGTTTAGGGGTACATAGGTAGTTTATGGGTGTTAGTGTACTTTAGGGTACAGTAGTTAAGAGCTTTATAAACCGGCGTTAGCCAGAAAGCTCTTAACTCCTGCTATTTTCCAGCGGCTGGAATTTTGTCGTTAGAGCTCTAACGCTCACTTCAGAAACGACTCTAAATACCGGCGTTAGAAAGATCCCATTGAAAAGATAGGCTACGCAAATGGCGTAGGGGGATCTGCGGTATGGAAAAGTTGCGGCTGAAAAGTGAGCGTTAGACCCTTTAATCACTGACTCCAAATACCAGCGGGCGGCCAAAACCAGCGTTAGGAGCCTCTAACGCTGGTTTTGACGGCTACCGCCGAACTCTAAATCTAGGCCTTAAGGAGCAGTGCGTAAACATTAGGATACAATTTAATACTGTTTATGGCTACTTCTGCTGGTGAAGCAGGTTGGCCATTAGAAAAAAGAATGCTTCTATGCACTGTTATAATATTTATTTTGGTAGTATAGTTCGGTTACTGTGCCTTGAACAACTAAAGTGATATTGCACGTTAAAAATTAACTTTTATTAGTATCTTTTTTTTAAAAAGACAGCTTTGGTGGATGTCTTTTTAAAAAAAAGATACTAATAAAAGTTAATTTTTAACGTGCAATATCACTTTAGTTGTTCAAGGCACAGTAACCGAACTATACTACCAAAATAAATATTATAACAGTGCATAGAAGCATTCTTTTTTCTAATGGCCAACCTGCTTCACAGACAGTTACCTATCAGCACTGCTATAAAAGGCTGCCTCGCAGACCACTCCCTGCCTTGAAAATGTGGTTAATACACTCTGTTTGTGCCTCTGATCTGAGCCTGTATCCAAGTTGTTCTGTTGTATCTTCTGGCTCCTATACCCAGCTTACCTCCTGACCTTTCTATTGAATCTCTCCTGTGTTAGACAAAGGATCGGACAGCTTCTCTGGTATACTGAACTTGGCTTGTTTTATGACTACGGTTCCAGATTTTCCCTATGTTTGGTGACTGATGAGACTGCTGTCTGGTTTCTGACACTTGACATGTCTTCAGACTACTCTCTTGTTACCAGTCTATCACAGCTACCAGTGTATCCAATATCACTACTTTTCTCAGTGCTTTCCTGTTCCATTATCTAAGCCCTGCAGAGGGCATCAGCCAAGCACTGGTATCCTGCTCCACTACCCAAGCACTGCACAGGTCATCTGCCAAGCACCAGTATATTTCTCCAGTTCCCAAGCCCTGCAGAGGGCATCAGCCAAGCACAGGTATCCTGCTACAGTACCCAAGTCCTGAAAAGTGCATCTCCCAAGCACTTGCATCTATATTCAGTACTCAAGTCCTGCAGAGGGCCTCTGCCAAGCACCGGTATCCTTCTCCAGTACCCAAGTCTTGCAGAGGGCATCTGCCAAGCACAGGTTATCCTGCTCCAGTACCCAAGCACGACAGAAGGCATCTGCCAAGGACCAGTATTCTGCTCTAGTACCCAAGGCCTGCAGGGTGCATCTGTCAAGCATCAGTATCCTGCTCCAGTACCCAAGCAATACAGAGGGAATCTGCTAAGTACTGGTATTTTGCTCCAGTACCCACACTTTGTGAAAGGTGTCTGTCAAGCACCAGTATCCAGCTCCAGCGCCCAAGCCCTGCAAAGTGTGTCTGCCAAGCATCAGTATCCTGCTCCAGTCCTTGGCCCTTGAGTGGGCAGTCCAGTCCTCAGTCCTAGAGTGGGCACTCCAGGCCTTAGAATAGTAACTGCTTCTGACTTCAGCTCCAGTGTGGGTATCCAAAATCCGACTCCCCTTCCTGTTCAATAAAACTGCCTTATCTGTCTGTTTGCTACCATGCCTAAAAGGGGTAGTTCCTCAAAGAAGCCCTTTCCACTGGCCCCTTTTATTGCACGAGATGGAACTAAGTCTGACACCTTACATATGAGCATATGAACCTGCTCTGCAGAGCTTGACACTATTGATATTGGTGAGGTATTTTAAGCAGTGTTTCTAAAGGAAAAAAATGATGGAACACTATTGTGATTCTAGCACATTATGTGTGCAGTTCTACAAAAAATATGTACCATTTTCTAAAGCTGACCAAGCACAAAAACCTACATCGCAATCCAGCTGTAAACATAACAGTTAGTGACAACAAAAATATCTACTCTAGTAAGAAATGTGTTACCACCTTTTTCATTTACTGCTGAAATGTGATTTAGCTCCATATCTGGGGTAGATTAGTGGACAAACATACAACTCCTATGCATTACTCAAGCAATAAACTCTACATTACAGTCACCTCTTGAAATTGAGGATAGGCTGTTCTCCATAAGAACTCAGGTTTATCATTATATTGGAGTGTTGCTTTGTGGGCATATTCTTTATCCAAACACTATTGCACAATGCAGAAAATCACTTTGTCTGTATTAAACCTTGATGAGTTCCTTTGAAGTAGCAGAGATACATAACTTTTAAGTGGACTAATTTCTCAGGGTATCATGTTCTTCACATTGGTGCCTTCACATGTAGTGCTCTGAGAACATCTAGATTTATTGGTTGTTGGTTTACAGGAACCTATTACCTGTTACTTTTTTATGTACTATGTACAAGGCCCCAAAACATTTATGTAACTGGGCAGAGAATTATATACCAAAACCGCAAGCATCTTAACCATATTATAATTGTGGGTCTCCTACCTAACTCTAAGCACTGACTATTGCAAAGCTAAAATAACCACTTCAATACAGGGGGACCTTTAGTTCATTGTAGTGCTTTTTCGTTGCCATGTTCCCTTCATTAGGTGTTTTTAACTGTGTTATTTAATATTTTGTACTATAACATATGGTATATAGTATATCTATCTCTCTATAAAATATATACTATTTTATATATATATATATATATATATATATATATATATATATTGTCCTGCTGCTGGCTTGTAAAAGTAGCACTAGCTTTTACTTTAACCTTATTTAAGCTGTTGTTCGGCTCCTCCTCTACTGCCCTGAAGATGTTGCCTATAGGAAATAAGGAGTTAATAAATGTCTATTAACAAATGAATAATTCAATTAGGTTTCCAAATTACCACCGGAACTAATCTTGGAAAAAACTAGATAATTTATTTTTCATGGCGAATGATCTCTATATGGGAATCGTAAAACATGCCCATCAGTGAATAGTGATCTTGCGAACAGTTCGCCAGAGAACAGTTCCCGGCGATCATAGCTTGTTCGCGTTTGCCGCGGTGGGCGAACATATGCGATGTTCGATCCGCCCCCTATACATCATCATTGAGTAAACTTTGATCCTGTATCTCTCAGTCTGCAGACACATTTCAGCCAATCAGCAGCAGACACTCCCTCCCAGACCCTCCCAGCTCCTGGGCAGCAGCCATTTTAGATTCATTCTGATCCTGCATTCTTAGTGAGAGGAGGGATAGTGCTGCTTTTTAACTGTGTTATTTAATATTTTGTACTATAACATATGGTATATAGTATATCTATCTCTCTATAAAATATATACTATATTTTATATATATATATATATATATATATATATATATATTGTCCTGCTGCTGGCTTGTAAAAGTAGCACTAACTTTTACTTTAACCTTATTTAAGCTGTTGTTCGGCTCCTCCTCTACTGCCCTGAAGATGTTGCCTATAGGAAATAAGGAGTTAATTAATGTCTATTAACAAATGAATAATTCAATTAGGTTTCCAAATTACCACAGGAACTAATCTTGGAAAAAACTAGATAATTTATTTTTCATGGCGAATGATCTCTATATGGGAATCGTAAAACATGCCCATCAGTGAATAGTGATGTCGCGAACAGTTCGCCGGAGAACAGTTCCCGGCGATCATAGCTTGTTCGCGTTTGCCGTGGCGGGCGAACATATGCGATGTTCGATCCGCCCCCTATACGTCATCATTGAGTAAACTTTGACCCTGTATCTCACAGTCTGCAGACACATTTCAACCAATCAGCAGCAGACACTCCCTCCCAGACCCTCCCAGCTCCTGGGCAGCAGCCATTTTAGATTCATTCTGATCCTGCATTCTTAGTGAGAGGAGGGATAGTGCTGCTTTTTAACTGTGTTATTTAATATTTTGTACTATAACATATGGTATATAGTATATCTATCTCTCTATAAAATATATACTATATTATATATATATATATATTGTCCTGCTGCTGGCTTGTAAAAGTAGCACTAACTTTTACTTTAACCTTATTTAAGCTGTTGTTTGGCTCCTCCTCTACTGCCCTGAAGATGTTGCCTATAGGAAATAAGGAGTTAATTAATGTCTATTAACAAATGAATAATTCAATTAGGTTTCCAAATTACCACAGGAACTAATCTTGGAAAAAACTAGATAATTTATTTTTCATGGCGAATGATCTCTATATGGGAATCGTAAAACATGCCCATCAGTGAATAGTGATGTTGCGAACAGTTCGCCGGAGAACAGTTCCCGGAGATCATAGCTTGTTCGCGTTTGCCGCGGCGGGCGAACATATGCGATGTTCGATCCGCCCCCTATACGTCATCATTGAGTAAACTTTGACCCTGTATCTCACAGTCTGCAGACACATTTCAGCCAATCAGCAGCAGACACTCCCTCCCAGACCCTCCCAGCTCCTGGGCAGCAGCCATTTTAGATTCATTCTGATCTTGCATTCTTAGTGAGAGGAGGGATAGGGCTGCTGCTGCTGATTTTATAGGGAAATTGATAGCTAGGCTAGTGTATTCAGTGTGCACTACTGTCCTGAAGGACTCATCTGATCTCTGCTGTAAGGACAGCACCCCAAAAAGCCCTTTTTAGGGCTACATCAGTCGTTTTTTTTTTCTTTGTAATCTAATAGCAGTTGCCTGCCTGGCACTGCCAGCCTGTGTGTCAGGCTCACAGCATATACTGTGCCTACTTGCTCAGTGCCACCAGTCATATCTGGTGTAACATTAGTGTAAATTTAAAAAAAAAAACTTTTACATCAGTCTGCTAGTGTAATCTAATTTCAGTTGCCAGGCCAGCCTGCCACTGCCAGCCAGCCTGTGTGTCAGACTCACAGCATATACTGTGCCTACTTAATCAGTGCCACCAGTCATATCTGGTGTAACATTAGTGTAATTTAAAAAACATTTACATCAGTCTGCTAGTGTAATCTAATTGCAGTTGCCTGCCTGCCAGCGTGTGTGCCAGGCCCACTTGCCAACAAGTGCCACCAATCATATTTGTTATAACAGTAGTGTAAATATTTTTAAAAAAAAACTTTTTTGACTGTGAAACATCAGTTTGCTAGTGTAATCTTATTGCAGTTGCCTGCCTGCCTGCATGTGTGCCAGGCCCACTTGCCAAGTTAGTGGCACCACTCATATTTGTTGTAACAGTAGTGTAAATATTTTTAAAAAAAACTTTTTGGACTGTGAAACATCAGTCTGCTAGTGTAATCTAATTGCAGTTGCCTGCCTGCCAGCGTGTGTGCCAGGCCCACACATATTTGTTGTAACAGTAGTGTAAATATTTAAAAAAAAAACTTTTTTGACTGTGAAACATCAGTTTGCTAGTGTAATCTTATTGCAGTTGCCTGCCTGCCTGCATGTGTGCCAGGCCCACTTGCCAAGTTAGTGGCACCACTCATATTTGTTGTAACAGTAGTGTAAATATTTTAAAAAAAAACTTTTTTGACTGTGAAACATCAGTCTGCTAGTGTAATCTAATTGCAGTTGCCTGCCTGCCTGCCAGCGTGTGTGCCAGGCCCACTTGCCAACTAGTGCCACCAATCATATTTGTTATAACAGTAATGTAAATATTTTTTAAAAAAACTTTTTTGACTGTGAAACATCAGTCTGCTAGTGTAATCTAATTGCAGTTGCCTGCCTCCCAGCGTGTGTGCCAGGCCCACTTGCCAACAAGTGCCACCAATCATATTTGTTATAACAGTAGTGTAAATATTTAAAAAAAAAACTTTTTTGACTGTGAAACATCAGTCTGCTAGTGTAATCTAATTGCAGTTGCCTGCCTGCCAGCGAGTGTGCCAGGCCCACTTTCCAAGTTAGTGGCACCACTCATATTTGTTGTAACAGTAGTGTAAATATTTAAAAAAAAAAACTTTTTTGACTGTGAAACATCAGTCTGCTAGTGTAATCTTATTGCAGTTGCCTGCCTGCCAGCGTGTGTGCCAGGCCCACTTTCCAAGTTAGTGGCACCACTCATATTTGTTGTAACAGTAGTGTAAATATTTAAAAAAAAAACTTTTTTGACTGTGAAACATCAGTCTGCTAGTGTAATCTAATTTCAGTTGCCTGCCTGGACTGTTTGCGGTTGTTTGCGGTGCGTTACACAGGGAGTTTGGTCTGTCACTGTGAAGCGGGCGTAACCCTTACACTACCTGATCGATACAACATCATACCTGATGTTTTAAAGCACTTTATTCCAAACAATTTAGGAATGTTAGGTGATTTATGCCCTTTATGGCTTAAAACCAGACTCTGCATCAACTATGTAATTTTCCATGGGAGTTTTGCCATGGATCCCCCTCCGGCATGCCACAGTCCAGGTGTTACTCCCCTTGAAACAACTTTTCCATCACTATTGTGACCAGAACGAGTCCCTGTGGGTTTTAAAGTTCGCCTGCCTATTGAAGTCAATGGCGGTTCGCCCGGTTCGCCGGTTTGTGAACAGTTGCGGAAGTTCGAGTCCGCCGTTCGCAAACCGAAATTTTTAGGTTCGCGACATCACTATCAGTGGAACCATGTTTATGAAATCATAAGGGTGCTCCATTCAGTTCCATACATGGGCACCCCCTGCCACAACATAATCATTATTAAAGCTGTGAAGATGCAGAACCATATAAAAAGAAATCTATATATATACACAGTTTCAGGAAAAAATATAAATCAATCTAAATAAAATAATAAAAAAAGAACATAGATTTTTGTTGTATCACACTGAAATTATAATGGCTATCCAATACTATGTTAATAGCTATATAACAATTCCCTTCATAGCCTCATGTACTGTTAGTAGAAACCCATGGGTATGCACTAGAACGAACATTCATGTGGAACTACATAGGTTTTTTCTCATCCCATATGTTGGCCAGATCAATCCAATGTCACTATTTAACATAGAATGGTCCGAAGTCTAGAAAGGTAATGAGCCCCCTTGGTACCAATGTATCCAGCATATATATCCACTTGGTCTACAGTCGGAGGAGCTTTTTGCTCAGTTACCCCCTCTAGCCAGGGGGGGGCCACATGATCAATTATCATTGATCGTATGCTAGAGACACAAGGATTACATCTGGTGAAGTGTCGCACCACTGGTTGTTTCAAGTCAACCTTATCCAACGCCTCAATGATTAGCCATCCTGTTCCTGAAGTACGTGACCATTTTTTCCAATGTAAACCAAAGAGCATGGGCAAATAAGCATACATATAACATGTGTGCTTGTACACATCAGCCTGTGACAAATTATGTATTGCTTGTTGTTTTGTGGGTGTTGAAATGACTTACCTCTCAACATGCTGTTGCACATTACGCAACTCCTGCATGTGAAGCTAAGTTTTTTAGATGTCTTCAACCAAGTGATCTTTTGGTAGCACTGAAGAGGGTCTGTCTTTACCAACATGTCCCTTAGGTTATCCGCTCTACAATATACCATTCTTGGTGGTTTTATCTGTTGGAATGGTAGGGTTGGATCGGACTCCAATAAAGACCAGTGTTGTTGTACTGAATCCTATGCATAGGGGCATATGTGGTGATGAAATTCAATTGTTGGCTTTCTCCACTAGGATTAGCTTTCCTCAGCATCTGTTTTTTCCCCAGGGTGCTCAATAACCTTTCTTTGATGCTGTTTATCATCTCCCTCTCCTAGCCGCTGATCACCAGTTTTTCTTCCATCTCTGCAAGTTGAATCATCATAGTGGGTGCCTCACTATTGTTGCAGATGACCCTTGTTAGTTACGAGGTGATAATTCCTGTTTTTTGGTGCATGGGATGGAAGCTTGTGGCCACCAATAAGGAGTTGCGATCGGCAGGTTTTGTGTATAAGGATGTTCCAAAATTGCAACCATCACAGGCATTAGACATGTGCGTTTTGTTTTGGCCAAGTTTCGTTTTTTTGCTTCGTTCCAAATTTTGGCTGATTCTGAAATTCAAATGCATCCGAATTTCTGAATCGGCAACATAACTAAAATCCCCAAAAATTCTGAAAATGAATAAACCAGTTTCTGAATTTTCGGATCCATTCTTTATTCATATTCAACATTTTTCATTGTTCTAATCTAAACCGCAGTTCCCCGACATTGCCAATACTAACTAAATCTCTAAATAAAGTTTTTAACCCCTAATTCGCTGTTCCCCAACGTCGCTGGCACTAACTAAACCTATTAACCTCTAAACCGCAGTTCCCCGACATTGCCGACACTAGCTAAATCACTAAATAACCATATTAACCCCTAAACCGCCGTTCCCCGACATCGCCGACACTAACTAAACCTATTAACCCCTAAACCGCCATTCCCAAACATTGTCAAACTAACTAAACCTATTAACCCTTAAACTGCCATTCCCAAACATCGCCGACACAAACTAAACTTATTAACCCCTAAACCACAGTTCCCAAACATCGCCGCCACAAACTAAATTGTAATTGTAGTTTTAATTTTGTTTTGTAATGTTAGGTTTTAGTGTAAGCTTAGGTTTTATTTTTATTTCACAGGTAAGTTTGTATTTATTTTAACTAGGTAGTTAGTAAACAGTTATATTATAGCTAGCTTATGTTTTATTTTTATTTCATAGGTAAGTTTGTATTTATTTTTAAATAGGTAGTTAGCTAATAATTGTAACTTTAATTTAGGTATATTTTAATTATGTTAAAGTTAGGGGGTGTTAGGTTTTGGGGTTAATATAGTTTAATTTAGGTTGTTGCGATGTGGGGGGCGTCAGTTTAGGGGATTATAGGTTTAGTTAGTGTTGGAGATGTTTGGGAACAGCGGTTTGGGGGTTAATAGGTTTATTTAGTGTTTAGTTAGTGTCAGCGATGTTGGGGAATGGCGGTTTAGGGGTTAATTGCTTTATTTAGTGTTGGCGATGTGGGGGGGTGCAGTTTAGGGGTTAAAAGGTTTAGGTAGTGTTGGCGATGTGGGGGGACGGCAGTTTAGAGGTTAATAGTTTTAGTTAGTGTCAGCGATGTCGGGAAACTGCGGTTTAGGGGTTAATAGGTTTAGGTAGTGTTGGCGATGTGGGGGGATGGCGGTTTAGGGGTTAATAGCTTTATTTAGTGTCAGCAATCGCCAGCATATTAGTTATGTTAAATTAAATAGTTTTTTCGGATCCATTCTTTATTCATATGCATTATTCTATTCTAAACTTCAGAATAGAATGATGCATATGAATAAATAATTGATCTGAAAAAACGAATGGATCTGAAAAAACGATTTAACTTAAAGGGACACGCAATCAAAATTAAACTTTCATGATGATTCATATAGAGCATGCCATTTTGAACAACTTTTCAATTTACTTCCATTATCTAAATGTGCACAGTCTTATTATATTTAAACTTTTTGAGTCATCAGCTCCTACTGAACATGTGCAAGAATAAGTGTGTATGCATTTGTGAATGGCTGATTGCTGTCACATGGTACGTGTATGCATTTGCGAATGACTGATGGCTGTCACATGGTACAGGTGGAGTGGAAAAAGACAAAACTTTTAAAACTGTCAGCAAAAAAATCTACTACTCATTTGAAGTTCAGACTAAGTGCTATTGCATTGTCTTGTTATCTTGCATTTGTTGATTATGCAAATATACTGTGTTGACTGGTCCTTTACCATGCCATGTAGAGATTTGCATAAGTGTGTGCCATGTTCAGCCATGTTCAGACCCATAGCTGTTCCAGATATCTGTAAATAATAATCTTCCTCGAATTTAAAAAAAATATTTTCCAAACAAATGGTTAACAACTTACAGAGGAATTCAATTGTGGGTCCCAGTGTACAAAGGATTCCCAGTCACCATGGACTTGAGAGCTCTGACACCCCCATCATGAGGGATGGAGGTGTACAGGCTGTCCACATCCATGGTCAACAGGATATAACCTTTTGCAAATCTTTATAGTTCTTCAGTATTCCAATAAGGTCTGGTGAATCCTGCAGATATGTCGGAGTTCCTTTGGCCACTGGCTGTAAAATGAAATCAATATATATTGCTAATCTAGAATAGATAGCAAGGATCCTCTAGTGGACACTATTGGTCTACCGGGGGCATCAATCAGGGTTTTGTGTACTTTGGGAAGCAAATACAATACCGGTATTTGTTGTTAGAATGGTTAGTTCCTGTTGAGTTAATATGCCTGATTCAAAACCCCTCTTTAGATATCCATCAATAGTTCTCTTAAGTCCTGCCATAGGATTCCCTCTTAGTTTGATATATACCGTGGTGTCAGCTAGTTGTCTTGGGGCATCCTTCCTATAGCTGGAGTAAACCTGTATAACAATAGATCCCCAATTGTCTGCCAGGCAGAGGATGCTGCTGTTATCCTCACTTAAACTTTTAATGGCCAATTGTTCATCCTTACTTAAATTAGGGTAAGTAACATAGGGTTGAGTATGCTTAATGTCATGACACAACATTTTTATAGATGGGTGTGTATTAGTAGGTTCAAAAGGGCATGGTTTTTTAAACACATAAGTTGTCATTGGTGCACTACCCCTGAAATGTTCTTTAAGCTTTAGCTGCCTCTGCAGCTTGTGTATGCCGACTTGAGCTCCCTTCCATTGAGCCGTTTAAAATGGAGCCATAAGCTACCAAAGCGGCCGACAGCTAAAAGTAAATTACGGCTCCATTTTAGTACAAGGTTTCCATTGAAAAAGTTTCCGCTTTGCGTGCAGTTGCTCTTTTCGAGTAGGTGTAATTTAGCATTGTGTTAACGCTTCCACCCAATGCCAGATTTCTAAAACATTTATAGGTTACTATGGTAACCCGACCTTACACTACACTCAATTGCATATACGGTGCCACATACAAGTGTGGCGCGTATATATGCTCCTCATTGCTTGCTGTTAAAATCAAACACCTAAAGCATGCGCAATATCTACCTCTCAACTGCAAACCCCACCACTGCAATGACTAATAAATGTATTAACCCTCAAACCGCCATGCCCCCATATCGCAAAGTATCTATTAAAGTTACTAACCCCTAAACCACCATGCCCCCATATTGCAAAGTATCTATTTAAACTATTAACCCCTAATCCGTCATCCCACAACGCAAATAACTAATCACTAAACCCCCTAACCTAACACCCCCTAAATTACAATTAAAATATTAAATCCTAAATTACATTTAAAATAAAAAACTTAACATTAATTTAAAAATGAAACCTAAGATTAAATTACAATACTTCAATCTAAAATTACAAAAAATAAAATAAAGTCTACAATTACAGAGAAAAATAAACCGAATTATCCAAAATAAAAAAATTAAACCTAATATAATACCCCTATAAAAATAAAAAAGCCCCCACAAAATAAAAACACCCCCTAATCTAAGACTTAACTACCAATAGCCATTAAAAGGCCTTTTGTAGGGCATTGCCCTAAAGAAATCAGCTCTTTTAGCTAAAAATAAAAATGAACCCCTAACAGTAAACCCCCAACCCACCAAACCCCCCAAAATAATAAAACCTAACACTAAGAAAACCTAAGCTACCTATTGCCCATAATAGGGTATTTGTATGGGCATTGCTCTTAAAAGGGAATGCAGCTCTTTTACCGCCCAATAAAATCCCTAATCTAAAAAATAAAGAAAGGCTAAGTCTAACCCCCAGGTAGGTACTCACGGTTCCTGAAGTCCGGTGTTGAAGTTTTCTTCCAAGTGGCGACATCTTCTTCCATTGCGGCGACCTCTTCTATCTTCATCCAGGACCGCAGGACTGAAGACCAGGGACCGCGGAATTGAAGACCGGTGACCATGGAGCCATGGAGCGTTCAGGATCCTCTTTGTACGATAACCTCTGTACACTAAATATTGAATGCAAGTTACACTTTTAAATATGGCGTACCTTGCATTCCTATTGGCTGATTTGATTATTCAAATTCAAATCAGCCAATAGGAGGAGAGCTACTTAAATCCTATTGGCTGATTTATATAGGCCCAGTTTATTTTTTTTCTGTAATTGTAGACTTTTTTTATTTTTTGTAATTTTAGATTTAAGTATTGTAATTTAATCTTAGGTTTCAATTTTAAATTGTTAGGTTTTTTAATTTTAATTTAGGATTTAATATTTTAATTGTAATTTAGGATTTTTTTTATTTATGTAATGGGGTTAATTTAGGGGGTGTTAGGTTAGGGGGCTTAGTGATTATTTATTTGCATTGTGGGGGCATAACGGATTAGGAGCTAATAGTTTAAATAGCTAGATTGTGTTGTGGGGGCATGGTGGTTTTGGGGTATAAATATTTATTATAAGTTGTGATGTGGGGGGAATGGCAGATAGAGGGGTTTTGATGTGTTGGGTTAGATTTCAATGGAAAAAGGCCTCATAAAGCACCTTTTTCCTATTCTACACCTAGTTGAGTCGGGTGTAATTTTTGATACTGTATCGGCAGCCTCTGACAGTGTATTAACAGTTTGCGAGGGCATTGGAAACCTGGCATAATTTAAAGATTAGCATCTTCTGATACTTTGTATGAGACATGATAATGTTTTTGGCAGCCAGAGTCTGGTTGCCGGAATTGAGTTATAATGGACTGTTGGAAGCAGTCTGTGAATGATATTGCTTCCGACAGCTTATTTAATGGTTTGTGAGCGCACACAAACCTAATTACGGCTCAATAAAAATGAGCTCTAAGGTGTTTAATGTATAATTTCTAGGGGTAGGCACAAAGGACAATTCACGGTTCAAGACAGAGATCTCTGTATCACTAAGGGGCCTGCTACTCAAGTTGAATATGTACAAGCACACATGTTATATACACGCTTATTTGCCCATGATCTTTGGTTTACATTGGAAAAATGGTCACGTCCTTCAGGGACAGGATGGCTTATCATCGTTGTGCCATCCGTGAGGCGTTGGATAAGGGGGACTCGGAACAACCAGTGGTACAACACTTCACCAGATGTAATCATAGTGTCTCTAGCTTACGATCAATGATAATTGATCATGTGCCCCCCCTTGGCTAGAGGGGGTAACAGAGCGAAAAAGCTCCTCCAACTGGAGACCAAGTGGATACATATGCTGGATTCGTTGGTACCAAGGGGGCTCAATACCTTTCTGGACTTTGGACCGTTCTATGTTTAATAGTGACATTGGATTGATATGGCCAACATATGGGATGTGAAAAAACCTATGTAGTTCCACATGAATGTTTGTTCTAGTTTGTACCCACGGGTTTCTACTAACACTACATGAGGCTATGAAGGGAATTATTATGTAGCTATTAACATAGGTATTGGATAGCAATTATAATTTCTGTGTGATTACAACAAAAAGCTATGTTCTTTTTTTTTATTATTTTATCTAGATTAATTTATATTTTTTCTGAAACTGTGTATAAATATATAGATTTTTTTTTATATGGTTCTGCAGCTTCACAGCTTTAATAATGATGATGTGGTAGCAGGGAGATGCCCATGTATGGGTTTGAATTGAGGCACCCTTACGATTTCATAAACATGGTTCTACTGATGGGCATGTTTTACGATTCCCATATAGTGATGGTCATAGGATGATGTGATATCATTTCACAACATCAATGTTATTAATATTGGACATTAGGTCGAGCTTGTGGGCTTAATTGATATGGTCCATATCCAGTAGTGGTCATCATGCATTTTTGAGAAGTTTGGGACAACAAACTCAAAATATCTTACAAAATCAGTATATAAAACCTGCACAATCATAGAAAACTGAATAACTGGCAAACTATATCTGTTGCAATAAATAATATTAATAATTTTGCAACGCGTTTCAATGACCCTTGTCATCTTTTTCAAGCAGTTATGGTTGAAAAAGATGACAAGGGTTGTTGAAACGTGTTGCAGGATTTGTTCGTTTGTCCTAGTAAGGCTACCATACCCCAGAGGGGAAACCGGAAGAGACTTCAGAAGCGCCTCCAACAAGAAAGCCGCTGAGGTTTCCAGTCTGGTTTAAACAGCTGGGGTGGACTTCAGGAAGCGACATTGCAAAGAGAGTGCAAGAAGCTTGGAAATTGGATCCGGCAACAACAACAACAAAAAGGGTTGGTGAAATATACTAATCTTTTTGTGCTATACCGGTATAAGCATGAAGTGATTTCTGCGATTCAGCAAACATTTTGTTATTTGAATTCAGTTGGCTTGGTGGATTATATAATGGATGCTTTTACAGAGACTTACTTTTTAAGAGACTTGTGTTTGTTTCTAGAATTGATATACTATGAATTCACCAATATACTGATATTAGAGATATTGGATTGATTGATATCATTGTCTATATTAATTTATTACATTGTCTATATGAACTGTGCACATAATGAATTTTAACTTTGTGTAGGATCTTACAGTGTATTTATTGATATAATTGTATGTGTTTATATATATATATATATATATATATATATATATATATATATATATATATATATATATTAATTTGTGTGATTTGTAGAAACTTTTTAATTCAGTAAACATTATTTATTGCAACAGATATAGTTTGATAGTTATTCAGTTTGACAAAGGATATTTACTTTTTTCCACAGGTTTTATATACTGATTTGGTAAGATATTTTGAGTTTGTTTTCCCTTTTTATGAGAGGTTGGGATTTTTTATAGAACCTGTTTGCATAGACTTTCAGGGCACCTGTTTTCAGACTTTTTGTTCTAAAAAACCAGGAAAGTGGCGCCTGCTTACCTATAGATGCTCATGTACTCTGGAAAAATGGCCCCTGCTCAGTAAGAGGCAGTGACAGTTGCAGATGATCACTAATAGATGGTGACAGTGACTCCTGCTCACCAATAGATGCCCATGCACCTTAGGAAAGTAGCAGTGATTGTCAGCATGCACCTAGGCACACCGGGAAGTGTCTCCTGCTTGTGAATAAGCACCTAAGCACCCCAGGAAAGTGGCACACCCCATGATAGTGGCCCCTGCTCACCAATAGGCACTCAGGCACCCCAGGAAATTTGACCCTGCTCAAAAATAGCCACCCAGGCACCCCATGCCCCCAGGAAAAGTGGCCCCTGCTCATCAGTAGCTGCCTATGAACCATCAAGTAAAATGGACCCTGCTCACCAATACATGCCCAGGCAACCTGGGGAAGTGGCCTCTGCTTGCCAATATATGCCCAGGTACTCGGAAAAGAGGCGCCTGCTCACTAATAGGCAGTGAAAGTGGCCCATGTTAGCCTATAGACACCCAAACACCCCAGGAAAGTGGCCCCTGCTCACCAATATGCACTTATGTACCCCGATAAAGTGGACCCTGCTCACTAATAGGTGCCCAGGGAGAGTAGCCCCTGCTCATTAATAGGCACCTAAGGAAAATGCCCCTTGCTCACCAATAAGTGCTAAGGAACCCTGGGAAAGTTGCCCCTGCTCGCCAATAGGTGTCCCGGCACCCCAGGAAAGTTTCCACTGCTCATAAATAGCAGTCCAGGCACCCTAATTTAGTGGGCCCTACTCATCAATAGACTCACGGGTGACCTGGGAAAGTAGCTCCTGCTCAAAAATATGCACAGTGGAACCCCAGGAAAGTGGCCTCTACTCACCAATATGAGCCAATGCACCATGGGAAAGTGGACCCTGCTTGCCAATAGTTATCTAGAAACCCTCAACGAAAGTGGCCACTGCTTGTCAATAGGTTCCCAGGCATCCAGAGAAAGTGATCCCTTCTCATCGATAGGCTCCCAGGAAACCTGGTAAAGGGGCTCCTGCTCATAAATATTCACAGAGGCACCCCAGGAAAGTGGCCTCTGCTCACCAATAGGAGCTAAGGCACCCCTATTAAGTAGCACCTGATCATCAATAGACTCCCATGTGACCAGAGAAAGTAGCCCCTGCTCATCAACATGCACAGAGACACCCCAGGAATGTACTCCTCAATAGGTGTCCAGGCACCCTGAGGAAGTGTCCACTGCTCACCAACAGCCTCGCAGGAGCCCTCAAGAAAAGTGGCTCCTGCTCACCAATATGCACCAAAGTATCCTGGGAAAGTAGCCTCTGCTCACCAATAGGTTCCCAGGAACCCTGGGAAAGTGGCCTCTGCTTGAAAATACTCTCCCAGGCACCCCAGGAAAGTGGTCCCTGCTAATGAATAGGTTCCCGGGCACCCCAAGAAAGTGACCCCTGCTCATCAATATTCTCCCGGGCAACCTGGGAAAGTAGCTTCTGCTCACCAATATGCACAGAGGAACCCTAGGAAAGTGGCATCTACCCACCAAAAGGAGCCAAGGCACCCTGGGAAGTGACCCCTGCTTGCCAATAGTAATCTAGGAACCCTCAACAAAAGTGGCCCCTGCTTGTCAATAGTTTCCCAGACATCCAGTGAAAATGACTCCTGCTTATTAATAGGCTCCCAGACAACCTGGGAAAGGAGCTCCTGCTCACCAATATGGCCCCTGCTCACCAATAGCCACCTAGGAATGTTCAAGGAAAGTGGTCCATGCTAGCCAATAGCCACCAATAAACCCTCAAAGTAAGTGGCCCCTGCTCACCAATAGCCACCTAGGAACCCTCATGGAACATGGCCCTTGCTCCTCAATAGGTGCCCTGAGAAAGTGGCTCCTGATCAGGCCCCCCTCAGAAAATGGTCTCTGTTAACAATAGGTTCCCAGAAATCCTAGGAAAGTGGCCCCTGTCTGTTAATAGGCACCCAGGCACCCAAGGAATGTGGCTCCTTCTCACCAATAGCTGCCAAGGAACCCTCAAAGAAAGGGGCCCCTAGTCTATAATACCTACCCAGGCACTCCAAGAAAGTGGCCCCTGCTAGCCAATATATGCCCAGGAACTCCAGGAAAGTGTCCCCTGTCTGTTAATAGGCACCCAAGAAAAGTGGCTCCTGCTCACTGATAGCTGCCTAGGAACCCTCAAGGAAAATGGCCCCTACTCTCCAATACATGCCAAATCAATCCGGGAAAGTGGCCCCTTCTCAACAATATCTGCCCATGCACCCTAGGAAAGTGGCCATTACTCATCAACAGACACCCAGTCATGCATGGGCATGTTTTGGTGAGCAGAGGCCACTTTCCTGAAGTGCCTAAAATCCTATTGGTGAGCAGGGTGCCTGTGTGCTTATTGGCAAGCAGGGGACATTTTTCCAGGGTACCTGTGTGCCAATCAGTGAGGAGAGGACACTTTTCCCATGTGCCTGAGCAACTATTGGTGAGCAGGGGCCATTGTTCTGGGGTGCCTTGGTGTGTATTAGTGAGTAGAGGCCACTTTCCCAGGGCTCTTGGCTGTGTTTTGGCAATTTCTTGGGGTACTTGGGAGCCTATAGAAGTCAAATTCCTGTCATGCCTGGTTGCCATTTGGTGAGCAGGGGATAATTTTCTGAGGCGTCTGGGAGCCTATTGGTGAGCAGGGACCACTTTCCGTTGGTGCCTGGGAGCCTATTGGCAAGCAGGGGCCACTTTCCCAGGTTGCCTTGGAGGCTATTGGTAAGCAGGGGCCTCATTTTCAGGGTTTGTGTGTGCCTAGTGGTGAGCAGGGGCTACCTATTTTGTTTTGTTATTCAGCATTCGTTATAGAAACAAATGCCAAATATGGACACAGGCATCGTCATTCTGCTATTTTTGGCGCCAGGTTTATTAGTGTAAAATTGCAACAAATATAAGATGCAATAGATGTAATATAGCTGAATGCTGCTGCCTGCTGTAATATTCAGCATTCATTTATTATCATTCATATTTAGTTTATGTATGTACAGGTAGCCCTCAGTTTACGCAGGGGATTGGTTCCAGAAGGAATGGTTGTAAATCGAAACCGTTGTAAATTTAAACCCAGTTTATAATGTAAGTCAATGGGAAGTGAGGGAGTTAGGTTCCAGGCCCTTCTCAAAATTGTCATAAGTAACACCTAATGCATTATTTTTAAAGCTTTGAAATGAAGACTTTAAATGCTAAACAGCATTATAAACATAATAAAATAATCACACAACACAGAATATATAAATAAACTAAGTTAAATGAACAAAAACATTTGCTAAACAGCATTATAAACCTAATAAAATAATCACACAACACAGACTTCACTAGCACTTTTCTGCAAACAGTTCTTTCTATCCTTTCCAATCTGGACTGATTTATAGACAGGAAGATATTGTTCCTTTGAAATCTGCTCGATAGCTCAGGTCTAGTTAAACGGATTAATTTCAGCTTGCTTGGCTTTGCTGCAACACAAGCGGACAGCTCCACCTACTGGCTATTTTAATCAATGCACTGCTTCTCAATGCTTTTCAAAAGCAGTCACATGACTGGAAAAAAAGGTTGCTTTTCTGAAATGGTGTCAATTGAACCGTTGCAAGCCAAGGGCCACCTGTATATCAATATCTATTTATCATCTTTCTATCCTAATTTCTATAATAATTTAAAATATGAAATAATACATAATATGTTGTATTAAGTCAAAACTAACCAGTACAGAATATGTCCCTTACAAATAATGATTATTATTATTAATAATATTAATAATAATAAATAGCATTTCTTTCATTGATGAATAGACAAGAACTATGGTAATAGCCTTAATAAACGTGAGGTATACTCATGTCAGTTATACATCTTTTAGTGGATTTAATTTTGCATGCAAAGACTGGTGCACTTTGAAAAAGCAATTTGTTGATTTTTTTTCTTCTTACATTTGACTCTGTCTAGTTGCATAGAACTATCAAAGCACTGCCATATTGTAAAATATGCCCTTTTAATCAGATTAGCTTTGGCTAACGTCCCAAATGCAGGCTGAAGTGCAGTGCTTGTGGCTGCTCAACAGCTTACACTAAGCCTGAACCACAGAAATAATCTACTTTTTAAAACCAAGTAACAAATCAACTGCACTAAAGATATAAGTCGCTGTCATTAGGGAATGATTAGACTAAACATTTTTATACTCCCTGTATCCTAGTTTCATGTGAAGCAGTAGGTTGTATTTAACTGCAGTAGGCAGTATTTAACTGATTGAAATAAAAAAAACACCTTCTAGTTGTTGACGTTAATACCATAATGATAATCCTAATAGAGGCACATTATTCAAACATAAAACTAAAATAAAAAGAACTATAAAGCAATTTAATACATTATAGGAAGGTTTTTGTCTGATAAAGGGTGTATGTTTATTTCTATTTTTCAAAGAAAGAAAAAGCTCTATTGTAAGGTAAAAATGATACTTTATTAAGAAGAAAATAAAAGCTTGTATAAAATGTGAAGATACCAATCATAACATTAAAAACAAAATCAGGGGTTCTGTGCAAACATCAGAATAAAACCAAAGTTTTAAAAATAACTATAATAACTGGCAGATGCTACTAATTATAAATAGTTAAATATTTAAACTTTTAAACATTTAATGCAATTTAATAAAAATTACAATTAACATATTTTATGATTATATACACTACTCAAGATGATCAGAGCTCACGGTCACATTATGTACATATGTTCCAAGCAAGAATTTATTTTAACCTCATCCTAAAGCAGCAGAATTTTATGGAGACAGTAGATTTTGATGGTTAGCTCTATGGGATGGTATCTTCCTACTTCTGGGTTCTCCATATGTTTCCTTTATTAATGCATCACAAATAATGAATCCATAAATGTGTAGTGGTTGTGTATGACCCCTCTGTGTGTCACTGAACACCCAGGTATGAGAAATCTGTGAAGAAATTGTGATTTAAAGTTGTTGGAGGCATGCACAAATTTGGGGGGAATAGATCTTTCAGTGCCAAGAGTAACATAATAGCTAAATAAACCACTGATTTTTCCAATGTAGAATTGAAGTCAGCAATGCGTTACTGGAAGACAGTTGTAATTGGTGGCTGCGCATTTATGCCTCTTTTCATTTGCTCACCGGATGTGTTCAGCTCGCTCCCAGTAATGTATAAATAAAAAGAGAGAAGAGCTAAACCTGGGAATGAACAATAGCATAATAGCTTGTTCTATGGCTAGTTACCACCCAAGAAGCAGCCTCTTTTTGCTCAACATGTGCCTTTCACAGAGAAGAACTTTCCTGTAGCATATCAGTCTGATCCTGACTTAACAGTACAGTCCAGCCCCGAAATACCAGGCAATCCCTCTCTGAACAAGAGGAATGGCAAAACCCCAGACGTACATTTCGGCCTAGTGTGGGCTTCGTCAGTGAGGTGCAGCCATATCCCTCTAGACACCCTAAGCAACGGGTCCACGTCTGGATTCCCGCATCACACTCAGAGAGACTTTCCTAAGAGTCATAATTTGCATAAATAAGAAGAGAGAAGTGCTCAACCTGGGAACGAACAATAGCATAATAGTTTGTTCTATGGCTAGTTACCACCCAAGAATCAGCCTCTTTTTGCTCACCATGTGCCTTTTTAGGCACACTGAGCAACGGGTCCAAACAAAAAAGCACAATCTTACCCCATCAGTATAATATGCCAAGGTGCACTGCTAGTAATAGATAGAATGTCCAGAAAAAAAGGAGGTTAAGGTGCTTAGTTGTATTTGTTAAGGTGACATTTGACAAAGGCACAAGATATGTGCCGAAACGTTATGTCTTTTTAATTATAAGTATTAAAGGATGCTTTTAATATATAAAGCCCAGTGAGTGCCTGCTTTTTTTCTGGACATTCTCTCTCTCTCTCTCTCTCTCTCTCTCTCTCTCTCTCTCTCTCTATATATATATATATATATATATATATATATATATACAGTATATATACATACATACATTCAGACAATAAAATAAATACACATACAAATACAGTTTTGAGTTCTTCTTACTTGTCATATACCATATCCCTTTATATTTCTGCAATAAACCTTTATTTTGTATTTGAATTGTATAAATATGAAAGAAATACTTTATTTTAATATATTATACATGTGCATGTATTCAAACTCTCTACTTGTGTGATAATAGCGCACCCTGATCCATCCATTAAAAGTATAGAAAGCATAGGTGTCTGGAGGGGGGCAGCAATTGCCCCCCTGGAATCAGGTTCAGTGCTTAGGAAGGAGAAACAGAAATCTATTTTAGCGCGTAGTTGCAATGGTGCACTCTAATGCAGATTTTTATTTTATTTATTTATTTCTGCTTCCATAAATATGTGTCCTTACTGCTTAATTTTGACCTTAGGGAGAAGCAGAACATCATAGCTATAAGCCTCACTAACCCTACCAATACTAACCCTAACAGCACAGGAAAACACACAGCAGCCCATGCTAATGCAGTTTAATTAGTTCCTGTCGGCTTGATGGAAGAGAGTCTATCAATGCGTCAAATTAATTTCCTTTTACATTTTTATTTTATTTTAATATAAACTCTTTGTTCATGAATCCCTTATAACTTTCTAATTAGAGTACAATACATAATGTGCTATAATTACATACTGCTTACAGTTTCCTGGGTGAAACCTGTCAATAAACACTAAAAAAGAAGGCACCAGCACAGTAAGTCACCAGAAGCGTGTTTCTTGATAACAACATACAGGATATAGGGAGTTTATGCGAAATTAAGGGAAAGAATGAGAAAGTGAGGAGGAGGAGGAAGTCCTTGCAAGAAACATGGTTTTAACCTCTGAGCTCCTAGTCAAATTGTATAGAGTCATGTGCCAGAAGGGTAGAAATCCCATTGAAATTATTGACCAAAAACAATAATTAACCCATACATTCAATAAGTGTCTGCAGCACATTGCAACATTTTCTGTCAATCTCCACCAGCTCACAACTCCCACCTCAGTGCTAGCTGAGCACAACCTCATATTTCTCAAAGTAAGTGAAGTGAGCCTGTTGGCGCTCTGCAAAAAACTGATAACAATTATAATAATACGTACTTCAGTCACATAATCTGAAAATACACTAAATGTTTGAATACAGTATGTTGTGTAGCTGTGTCTTTGCCTTTAAGCATTTAGTTATCTAAATGTAACCTAGTGATGGATAAACACTATTTTCCCAAAACACATGTACTATTAAAATAAATAACATTAACAGACCGCCCTCTGTATCACACTATTTCCAAATATGCTTATTGAATTGTCAAGATTCAGCCTGCATGAAGAACTAATATAAAGCAAAATGCTATGGATATTCTGCAAATTAGAGTTATAGAACAAATATTAAGTATATACAGTACAATTTGTTGCCCCATGGAAACATTTTTATGGATGCTCTTGATGGGAAGCTCCAAAAAATGTCCGTTGCATTAAGATTTTCTGGTAAAACCTTTTTACCATTCACTTGTAATACCAGATTATGCAATCTTCTTAATGCAGGGCAATGCACTCAGCACTTTCGGTTGCGCTCAACTTAATGTAGCTCACAGTGTTTGAATTTGTATTTTTTTTCTTGAAGAATAGTGAATGAAAAATGCTTTATGGAATATTGTTGATAAATCCATTTGTTATTTCAATTCGCTAAACAACATACTCTGAGATGCAAAATTTCCTCTAAAAATAATCAAGTTGCTGAATGTTAAATTAAAATGGAGGGAGGATCAGGCTTCACACCTTACAAATTGATTGTGCAGTTGTAAAACATAAAAGGAAAGTATGTAAACCCGGTGCAAAAAAGAACCCATAGCAATTCACATCAACAGAAAAATTGTAATTCTTTCCTTTGTCAAAAAGGATGATTTACCGGGAGTCATTCTGTAGTAATTAATGACTCCAGAGTAGTCATCAAAAGTCCTCCTGAAGTATGTCTACAGGCCAAAATATTTAAATGAGATCACTCTAGAGTCATTCACTTTCTGTTCATGCTTGTGAAGTAATCAGAAAAGCAATTTGCTAATCATTCTTAAAGGGACAGTGTAGTCAAAATTTAATTTTCATAATTCAGATAGGGCATGCAATCTTAAACAACTTTCCAATTGACTTTTATCATTAAATTTGCTTTGTTCCCTTGGTGGTATTTTTGAAAAGCTAAACCTAGGTAGGTTCAAACTGATTTCTAAACCATTGAAAACCTGCCTCTTAGCTCAGAGCATTTTGAAAGTTTTTCACAATTAGACAGTACTAGTTCATGTGTGTCATATAGATAAGATTGTGCTCACACCCGTGGAGTTATTTAGGAGTCTGCCCTGATTGGCTAAACTGCATGTCTGTCAAAACACTGAGATAAAGGGGCAGTCTGCAGAGTCTTAGATACTAAGTAATCACAGATGTAAAACATATACTAATATAACTGTGTCGGTTATGCAAAACTGGGGAATGGGTAATAAAGGGATTATCTGAATTTTTAAACAATAACAATTTTGGTGTAGACTGTCCCTTTAAGTCATTACCCAGAATCTTTTAAATTAGCTGATGACTTTACAAGCCTGATGATGTGCAAACAGTGACGGTTCTAGACAAATTTTACTGGGGGCCAAGATAGGGCCAGTGTTTAATCAGGGGGGCACATTAGAAAACAGAAACAAATGCTATATATATATATACAGAATATATATATATATATATATATATATATATGTGTGTGTGTGTGTGTGTATAAATGTATATATATTTATAATTTGTGTGTCTGTATATATATATATATATATACAGGGAGTGCAGAATTATTAGGCAAGTTGTATTTTTGAGGATTAATTTTATTATTGAACAACAACCATGTTCTCAATGAACCCAAAAAACTCATTAATATCAAAGCTGAATAGTTTTGGAAGTAGTTTTTAGTTTGTTTTTAGTTATAGCTATTTTAGGGGGATATCTGTGTGTGCAGGTGACTATTACTGTGCATAATTATTAGGCAACTTAACAAAAAACAAATATATACCCATTTCAATTATTTATTTTTACCAGTGAAACCAATATAACATCTCAACATTCACAAATATACATTTCTGACATTCAAAAACAAAACAAAAACAAATCAGTGACCAATATAGCCACCTTTCTTTGCAAGGACACTCAAAAGCCTGCCATCCATGGATTCTGTCAGTGTTTTGATCTGTTCACCATCAACATTGCGTGCAGCAGCAACCACAGCCTCCCAGACACTGTTCAGAGAGGTGTACTGTTTTCCCTCCTTGTAAATCTCACATTTGATGATGGACCACAGGTTCTCAATGGGTTTCAGATCAGGTGAACAAGGAGGCCATGTCATGAGATTTTCTTCTTTTATACCCTTTCTTGCCAGCCACGCTGTGGAGTACTTGGACGCGTGTGATGGAGCATTGTCCTGCATGAAAATCATGTTTTTCTTGAAGGATGCAGACTTCTTCCTGTACCACTGCTTGAAGAAGGTGTCTTCCAGAAACTGGCAGTAGGACTGGGAGTTGAGCTTGACTCCATCCTCAACCCGAAAAGGCCCCACAAGCTCATCTTTGAGAATACCAGCCCAAACCAGTACTCCACCTCCACCTTGCTGGCGTCTGAGTCAGACTGGAGCTCTCTGCCCTTTACCAATCCAGCCACGGGCCCCTCCATCTGGCCCATCAAGACTCACTCTCATTTCATCAGTCCATAAAACCTTAGAAAAATCAGTCTTGAGATATTTCTTGGCCCAGTCTTGACGTTTCAGCTTGTGTGTCTTGTTCAGTGGTGGTCGTCTTTCAGCCTTTCTTACCTTGGCCATGTCTCTGAGTATTGCACACCTTGTGCTTTTGGGCACTCCAGTGATGTTGCAGCCAGGGCCGTCTTTAATACTGACTGTACCCTGGGCAAACATTTTCTTGCCCCCCCCCCCATGCAATTTCGCTCTCCACCCCAACATCCCAAAAAAAAACTAAATCAATTTATTTTATATATATTTTTTAATTATTAGCCCAGAAGTGGATCATCCACTGTTGGGCTAATCATTAAAAAAAAATTGCAATATGTGAAACTGGACCTAAACAGTACTAATAAGTAAATATATAAATTCCTCAACTCTGGATTAATTTAATATGCTGTTGAATGTGATTCTGGTGTGAGGTTAGCTGGTTAAAGAGATTTAGGGCAGCCAACAGGAGCAAAGCAAGGTAAAGACTGACGCGGAAGCATAGAGGTGCAGACAGATATAAGTTTACTGATTGGAACAGTAGAACTACTATGGGAAGCTGTAAAATCTGAAACAGAGAGAAATAAAAACTATAAAAATAAACCTTACCTTAATGTGTGAAGTATCAGCATGACACTATACATCAGCCACAGCAGCACATGTCACTACTTTGCTAGGAACAAGTTCCCTCTCATCCTGCACTAGACAATAATGCATGGGGGAGGGGCATGTATACACTCACTTATTCTTCCCACTGACACCTTTCTACAAAGCACTGTTTTCCTAACAAACTTCAGTTAGTTGATCTTAGAGCCACAGCAGAAAGAGCAGGGCTAAGGGGACCAGCAGACTGGATGCTGTCTGCCTAAGGCTGCATGGATACAGACGAGTCACACAGCCTCAAGACTGAAGAGAGCAGTGTGTGCAGCTGCACAGATGCTCAAATCCTCACGTGCCTGCCACTCCAGAATTCTGCTGCATGCGCCTATAGGGAGCCCTACCCAGAAACAATCTCCACCACCAGAGCAGTTACCTGGTGACAGTAGTAACCCCAGCAGGACCTTTTCTGATGCAGTGGGATTGACTGGATGCCTAGTTAGGGCTTAGCATCCAGTGCTGCACAGTTCACATCTAAAACAGCACATGGCACTAGCTTGGAATGTCACATGACATCGGCATGGTCTGGCACAGTTTCTCACAAATAAATATAAGCAGAGAACTTTTGACTGTGACAATATTAGGACTGACTGTGTGTGTCCTCCATGTCACATGAAATCAGCAGTCTGGCATGAACAAAAAAAAAAAAAAAATTTTTTTTTTTTTTTTTTTTTTAGGACTCTTGGGCCCCTCAACAAAGACTGGGCCCAGGGCAGCTGCCCCTTTTGCCCTGTGTTAAAGACGGTCCTGGTTGCAGCTCTGAAATATGGCCAAACTGGCAGCTGCACGCTTGACTTTTCTCAGTTCATGGGCAGTTATTTTGCGCCTTGGTTTTTCCACACGCTTCTTGCGACTCTGTTGACTATTTTGAATGAAACGCTTGATTGTTCGATGATCACGCTTCAGAAGCTTTGCAATTTTAAGAGTGCTGCATCCCTCTGCAAGATATCTCACTATTTTTGACTTTTCTGAGCCTGTCAAGTCCTTCTTTTGACCCATTTTGCCAAAGGAAAGGAAGTTGCCTAATAATTATGCACACCTGATATAGGGTGTTGATGTCATTAGACCACACCCCTTCTCATTACAGAGATGCACATCACCTAATATGCTTAATTGGTAGTAGGCTTTAGAGCCTATACAGCTTGGAGTAAGAAAACATGCATAAAGAGGATGATGTGGTCAAAATACTCATTTGCCTAATAATTCTGTACTCCCTGTATATATATATACTATATATATATATACACATATTCATACACACCATACATACACATATATACACACACACACACATATATACACACACATCCATACACATATATACATACATATATATATATACACACACATATACACACATACATACACACACATATACACACACACATAAATTCATACATACATACACACACACACACACACACACACACACACATATATATATATATATATATATATACACATACATACACACACTGAGTAGAAAAAAAAAAAAAGAAAAAAAGAAGACTATGCATTTAACTAGTGCCACATAGTTCAGATAGCACATTTAATGAAAATGGTGTCAAATAATTATTTACATACATTAGAAAAATAAGGAAAACACTGCAGCAGTCATTATAGAGTTGCGGAGGTGAGAGGGCAGACTTACATCTTTTCTGTTCTGGCAGTGTACAGGCTAGAGAGAACGTCTGCAAAACCAACCAGTGACACTTCTGGAACTCTTGTCTGCAGACTGCAGCTGTAAGATGCCCCGCCCCCACAACAACCCGGGAACTGTAGCACATCTTCACTTTGTTAACCCCACGCTTTGACTAGACAGCATTTCAGGGACAGGGAAGCAGATAAATAGCCTTGATCTTGTCCATTATTTTTCAGTCAGCTCAGTGGCCAGCTCAGGGGGGGGGGGGGGGCACAGGGGGGCAAGGGACATTTTTACAGGGGCACTGGCCCCTGTGGGCCCCTGTGTAGAACCGCGCCTGTGGGCAAATGACTTCTAAAGTAGTTTGTAGATCAGCAAGGGTGGCCTCTAAAGTAATCCTGTTTGTCTTGGGTTATTGGGTCAAAGTTGACACCACAAACATGAACTTGGATTACTATATGTAATTATGATGTCTTTGAAGCTGTTTTGGATGACATTGTAATGGCCCAGTGATGGCTTCACTCAACCTGCATCATTCCTGGCCCCTAGGTTCAAATTTGTTACTGTTGTAGTCAAACTGCCACAATATTTGTACAGAAAGGCTGTGCATATCCTTTGACACAGACTAACTAAGGGGGAAGGATGACTTACATTCATAGAAAAGCAGCCCTACTTTTAGCCTTTGTGGTGCCAGCTCAGCTTCTGATCATTGCAAAGAGCCAGAATGGGCCCTATTCAAAGGAATGGCCTCACCACAGCCTTTTCCATGCAGCCCAGTAAGGACTAGTTACACGCCTGATCAATTTAATTAAAGTCATCCACAAATGCAGTTGCAGTGTACATTTACTAATAATATCAGATATTCACAGTACCTCCTATTTAACTGTTTCCTCCAACTGAAATCCGTGTTTGCAAACTAGGTAATTCTTTAAAACTTGATATATTAGGGTAAACAATTATACAATATGAGGGGCAGCTTTAGCACACTTACATATAAATAAACAGAGAGATATTGCTAAATGCAGGCTATAATGCTGAAAACTGATGCTGATCACATTCATACATATATATCCAGTTCTTCTCCCCAAATTCTTCTATTTGATATATATACTTCTGGACTATGAATTTTCTATTTTTTCCCATCCTATGGAGAGTGAGAAATACTTTGGTTCCTGCATGTTAAGTCCAGCACTTATCATTCCATATATTTGGTTTTGATCTGAGCTGTTCTGGCAAAGGTTTAAACTGGATTATAATTCAAAGGACACTCAGCTCATGCATTTTTATGATGCTGACCTACTACAGTGTAGAGAGATACCTCACACTTTGGTGAATTAACACCATAGGTAACATGATAATTGAACAGAAATACAAAATGGGCGGTTATTTTAATTTCATGGAGAGTTCTTTGAACGTTTACTGAAAATTGACAACTCCCTCACTTAATTTGCAATATTGTATTACTCATATTTGAACAAGGAGAAATAATGCATTTTTTTATCCTTAGTTATTAATAAGATACAGTAAAATGTAAAAAAAAAAACAACAGAAAACCCCCCAACAATATTGAAAGAAAATGTTGTCCATTGTATGTAAACTAGTGAAAGCTATTTTGCAGCAAAGGGGTTAATCATTTTGATTGCATATCTAAAACTTTGTTTAATTAGAATTCAAAATAAATATTTTAAGCATTTTAGATAAATTGCTGCATTTATTAAGTGCACTAAGTTTTTTTTTTTATTTGCTGCAAGGTTCTTTGAAAAAAAACACATAGTCCCAGAATCCTAATTTATTAACCTTACCCACCTTTACTGGTATTAAACTTACATTTACTAAACACAAAGCAACAAGAAGATGAAATTGAAATGTAATTATTTCATTCATTCTTCACAATGTTGTGAACATACTTAAGGTATTCCCACTAGCAAGCATATGTTTTTGCCCCATACCCATTTTCATAAATAATTCATAGCCTAATAAATATGCAATGGCACAACGTGTAGACACGACAGCGCAGAAAAAAAATCAGAAGTCCTGAGTCGCACTTAACGGATGACAAATTTTCCAGCATTCACAAGCTGTATTCTATATGAAAAAGGCTGAATGACTGAGTTACTCAGGATATTTATTTTGCTAAACATGGGGTGAATTGCCTGTGCACAGGAAAAACACGTAGTTCATACACTCAGTAAAAATGGTTAACTATGTAATTTTTTCTCTCTCTGCTTGAAATATAATGAAATATGAGGGATAAATGCATTTGAAAAGGAAGGAAATCATGCACTGATGTGAACTGTGTTTCCAGGTTAGGAGCATTAAGCATATAGCTAGGAGCTCTCTAGGATAAATATTGTCTTTTCTTTTAAGGTTCCTACTAAAACATTCATATTTATTGTTCATTAGGGTTTTCCATTAAGGGCTAATTTCATCACATCAACAAAAGACTAGACTATTATGACATTTGTCTGCAGGCTTTCAGCAGTCTTATACTACACAAGGCAAAACAGAGTCTCCATTTTGTGACTAATTGCTTTATTAACAGAGTGAAGTAAAATGGTGGATGTTTTTCATGCCTGTCACTAAACCTATGGAAAAGAAAGAAAAACAGTCTATTTTTTTTAACTTCTACAGCAAAGATACTAATCTATTTCATGTTATTTAGGTTTCAATATGTTTATAAAAAAATATATTCTACAAAATGATATTATTTACATGCACACACATGTATTTATATATATATATGTGTGTGTGTTTGTGTGCACTTTTTTTCTGCTAAAGTACACTTTTTAATTTCTTTCTCATCATACATACTTATAATCATATTTTAATATTTTATGGAGTTACAGCTAAGATATGGACCTTAAATGTAAATGTAAACAACCAAAAAATGGACTCTTTTTAAATAACATTTTACAAAGTGTTTCTATATGACTTTCAGATCATTTACATGACCAAACTGGTGTGGTTGAATATATAGAAACAGGAGCTGACACATTGTAGTGATGAGGCTCTGCTTTGACAATAAGACAGCTGGACGGGTTATGTATTCTACTTTGCTTCTATTGTACTTTGACTCACTGCAGCATCAGGACAAAGGGCCCGACAGAGCTAACCATGGATTGTCACCTTGATTTGTCCAGCTTAGCAGATATGTAGAAATAAATCACTTTCTCTCATTTATCAATACAAAATAAATACAGAAAGGCTTGAGGAACATGGATTCATAATGAACACAAGTTATTTCAATTTTAGTATTTTTTTTTTTATTTTTTTTTTAAATATTCTTCAAATAACCCTTTGCATTAAAATGTATTCTGCTACTCTTACTGAAATATTTCTGAATAAAAAAAGGAGGCCTTAATTAATTTAATTTCTGTACCTAAATTATAATTCTGGAACATTAGGCATTGTTTATCCAGAATATCCTAATAAAAACATTATTTAAATCAACTAATATAATAGTATATATCAAGAAGACAAATATTTTTTATTTTTTATCTGTGTATTACTATTTTCTTTCAACTAAAATTAGAAATCATTCTAACCTATAAGATAAAATAAATATAATATAGTTTTTTTTATAGACTTTAAAATAAAAATATCTTTACTAATTGTATACAGACTATTGCACATATTGTTTAATTTGCTGGAGTTTTATTGCTAATTCAAATCAATATCGTTACAGTTTCAATGCTATGAAGATTGTGCCTTTAAGAGATGTTTATGCAGCCTATTGTTTTTGGAAATGTAAAGAGAAAATGACTAACACAAATTCTGTATATTTGAGTATATAACAAAAAATTCTATCAATTAGAGGGTTTAAACAGTGAACGGCGGAAATAAAAAAGGGAACCCACTTATTGAAATTAAAAGAAAAAAAAAATACAATATAAACACATAGAAAAACTACATTTTATTCAGCAAATGCAGCTTTGAATCAGAATTCCACTCAGCCAACTATAATAGCTCTTTGACAGTTCACCTGACTGCAGCAGAAATAGGAATGTGATGTTTACAGCTGATGACAGAAATGGGCCATTTGAAGTGCCATAATGCAGTTTATAGAAGATTTCTGCACATTTGATTTTCATGGAGCAATGTGTATCACGTTTTATTTTTAACAGTTGTATGTATCATACATAAATAAAGATTCACAGGTTTTCAAGTAGAAACACAAGTCTTTAATATAGTACATAAAGATTTACGAAGATCTTAATATTTTATTTTTATATTTACAGCTGAATTTATTAAAATAAATAATGTTAATTCATTTATGTACATTCCATTATTCATACAGCTGATAATAGGAAAAAATGCAGTTTATAACTAACCACTGAACATTCAAATAAAAAAAAAAATATTGCAATACAATTACTTTATATATTTTGAGGGACTGGAAATCAAATTAATATATAATATACATACCTAATATAGTATATTATATGAGAATACTAAGGTATAAATATGTTTTATTTAACATATAGAAACCAAGAAATATAATTACAATGAACTCAAATTTCCAATTAATTTATAATTATTAATATTTGAGGTATTAACTATATGTTTGTTTATGTGAAACATCTAAAATAATGGTGGTTATTTTTTTTTTTTATCAGTGCTATAAACAAAAACATTCCCTAATAGTTGGTAATTGCTATTTATTTTTTCTCACTATCATTGTTTAACAATTAAACATTAATATCACTTATATCATTATTGCAGTTATCATCTATAATAACTTGTTTCTCATATGCATACACATACCAAACCAGAGTTTGCAAGTGGTATATTTGAATGTAAAACATCAATGTTTAAATGATTAAATTAAAATTGTACAAAAAAAACCAGTAGTTTTTAGAGAGACATTTAGGTTTAATATAAGACATGTCATAAATGTGTAATAAAGTATATTTGTCAAATTATGAGCATATATGCTTCATTACTATAACCCTTTTATACATTTGTTTTAAGGGTTACAAAAGGTGAAATTATACCAAGCATGCATATTAAATTGGTGCTACAAATGTCAAAATAAATTTTTAAACTTATATTAATTTTTAATATACGTCATGATCACTAGCAGGTAAGTGTATAGAATTTGAATGATTTTTCTCCATGAGTTAATCAGATAATTCGCAAATATGATTGCACATTGTTACTGAAAATTGAAAAATATTATCTGCAACTACAAAATAACTAGTATGCCAGATATATCACAACATTTTCGATTACATAAATTGTAGCCCCATTTATAATGTTTATTGTATAAGGTTTGAAAACTACTTCTAAAAAAATGTTAGAAATAGATGGAGGGCTTTCTCATACATTTTTTTTTAGAAAATACAGATTGATTTAAATGATTGTGCAATGTATATATTATTAACAAGTGATTTAGCCACCTTTACTAAAATTATCTATAAACATTACCCTCAGAATAAAAAGAAGCATTATTATTGAAAAGTGTTTTTGCGCTAGTTGTATTTCATATCTACAACTAAAATGCACAATTTCCAAAAAAATATATTTAATATTATTTTCATTTAAAATGTATTTGCTTAGGATTATAGCAAGATTATGGTTTGCTTGGTGCAAGCTTCTCCATTATTAAGAGAAACTGAAATTACTCGGTATTAATGATAAGTATAGCAAGCTGATTTTACACTAGGATACACTTGTATTAAATAGAATAGCAGGGTGTCTGAGTGAGATTACTTTTATTACAAATGATGAAAATGGACAATAATTAATCACATGCTTTGGAAATAATTATCCACAGCTTCTTACATCAAAGTCAATTTTATGGTTACATGTGTGTTTTGATGCTACATTATTACAGTATCTTTTTAATCTATACACAAGCTGATGTCATGTGTCAGTAGGAAGTCCAAACTACAAATGTCATATCTGGAGCTCAAATTAACTTACTTTGTTGTACAAATCTATATATAAATATGTTATATATAATTATATTCAGTATTTTTTATGCATAATTGGGAATAAATATCCGTAATTAATATTATCAATAGATATTAAATTAGAAGCATTTCATTAAAATTTGGAATAATAAATAAAACAAAATGAAAGGGAACAGTTTTATAGTTGCCATAAATCTCTAAATAAAACATTTTATCTAAAAATAAAAAAAAAATAGAAATAAAAGAGAAAATCGTAATTACTGCTGTTCCCATATTATTCAATGCACACATATACTTGTTTTCATTCCCTTTAGGTACAGAAAGCTTTGTGCAAATGATGCAAATACAAGAAATATTCATTTTTTATCATTATCAATAAGATAATGAAAAACTATAAGTTTTATTATGTATATAGCATAATAGCAGCAAAGTTTGACCTTTAGGGGGGATTTCTCTTCTTTAGATCTGAAAATCTGATTGATTTATTTTTAAGTCATCTTTATAGTAAGATTTTCCTTATACTTGCTATGTTACCAGCTGTGGAGTAGGGACAGGTGATTGAAACAAGAGAATGAATGTTTGATGTTACGAATTCCTGTAGGCTTAAATTGGAGTCTAAGAGAATCAACATTTGAATATTAATATTTGAATATTTAAAAGTTAAATAAAAAAAATGGGAACATTTACAACAATGTATTAAATGAATGTTGAATACAAGGCAAAAATGAATCATCTGTTTAGAATGAATGATTGAATGAAGGGTCCAGAATTTGTTATTTTTAATGAATGTGCTGAAACATTCCCCCATTCCTACTTTAGTGTATCTAATAACTGATATAAAACAATAAAAAAAATAAAGGCCTAGATTACGAGTTTTGCGTTAGAGGCTATGCGGTGCTAACGAGCAGTTTTGTCTCACTGCTCACTTAACTACAGCACTGGTATTATGAATTTTCAGAAACCCGTCGTTAAAAGACAAGAAGTGAGCGTTGAGAAAAATGTTGCTCCTTACCGCACTCCAATACCAGCGCTGCTTAAGTCAGCGGTTAGCTGGTTGTACGTGCTGGTGCACGATTTCCCCATAGGAATCAACGGGGAGAGCCGGCTGAAAAAAAGTTTAACACCTGCAAAAAAGCAGCGTAAAACTCCTTAACGCAGCCCCATTAATTCCTATGGGGAAATAAAAGTTATGTCTACACCTAACACCCTAACATGAACCCTGAGTCTAAACACCCCTAATCTTACACTTATTAACCCCTAATATGCTGCCCCCGACATCGCTGACACCTACATTATAATTTTTAACCCCTAATCTGCCACTCTGGACACAGCCGCCACCTACATTATAATTTTTAACCCCTAATTTGCCACTCTGGACACAGCCGCCACCTACATTATACTTATTAACCCCTAATCTGCTGCCCCCAACATCGCTGACACCTACATAATATTTATTAACCCCTATTCTGCTGCCCCCAATGTCGCCGCAACCTACCTACATTTATTAACACTTAATCTGCCACCCCAATGTTGCTGCCACTATATTAAAGTTATTAACCCCTAAACCTAAGTCTAACCCTAACCCTAACACCCCCTAATTTAAATATAATTACAATAAATCTAAATAAAATTACTATCATTAACTAAATTATTCCAATTTAAACTAAATACTAACCTAGCCTAAACTACCAATAGCCCTTAAAAGGGCCTTTTGCGGGGGCACTGCCCCAAAATAATCAGCTCTTTTACCTGAAAATAAAATACAAACAACCCCCCAACAGTAAAACCCACCACCCACACAACCAACCCCCCAAATAAAATACTATCTAAAAAACCTAAGCTCCCGATTGCCTTGAAAGAGCATTTGGATGGGCATTGCCCTTAAAAGGACAGTTAGCTCTAATGCAGCCCAAAATACCTAACCTAAAAATAAAACCCACCCAATACACCCTTAAAAAAACTAACTCTAACTTCCCGAAGATCGACTTGCCGGTAGAAGTCTTCATCCAAGCCGGGCCGAAGTCCTCAACAAAGCCGGGATAAGTCTTCATCCAAGCCAGGCAAAGTGGTCCTCCAGACGGGCAGAAGTCTTCATCCAGATGGCATCTTCTATCTTCATCCATCCGACGCGGAGCCGGCCCATCTTCAAGACATCCGACGCGGAGCATCCTCTTCATCTGAAGTCTTCTTACTGAATGAAGGTACCTTTAAGTGACGTCATCCAAGATGGCGTCCCTTAGATTCCGATTGGCTAATAGAATTTTATCAGCCAATCTGAATTAAGGTAGAAAAAATCCTATTGGCTGATGCAATCAGCCAATAGGATTGAAGTTCAATCCTATTGGCTGATCCAATCAACCAATTGGATTGAGCTCACATTCTATTGGCTGTTCCTTCTACCGGCAAGTCGATCTTCAGGAAGTTAGAGTTAGTTTTTTTAAGGGTGTATTGGGTGGGTTTTATTTTTAGATTAGGGAATTTGGGCTGCAATTGAGCTAACTGCCCTTTTAAGGGCAATGCCCATCCAAATGCCCTTTTCAGGGCAATGGGGAGCTTAGGTTTTTTTAGATAGTATTTTATTTGGGGGGATAGTTGTGTGGGTGGTGGGTTTTACTGTTGGGGGGGTTGTTAGCATTTTTTTTACAGGTAAAAGAGCTGATTACTTTGGGGCAATGCCCTGGAAAAGGTCCTTTTAAGGGCTATTGGTAGTTTAGTTTAGGCTAGGGTTTTTTTTTATTTTGAGGGGGCTTTTTTATTTTGATATGGCTATTAGATTAGGGGTAATTAGTTTAAATATCTGTAATTTGTTTATTATTTTCTGTAATTTAGTGTTTGTTTGTTTTTTTAACTTTTTTTGTACTGTAATATAGGTAATTGTATTTAATTTAGTTAATTTATTTAATTATAGTGTAGTGTTAGGTGTTATTGTAACTTAGGTTAGTTTTATTTTACAGGTACTTTTGTATTTATTTTAGCTAGGTAGTTATTAAATAGTTAATAACTATTTAATAACTATTCTACCTAGTTAAAATAAATACAAACTTGCCTGTATAATAAAAATAAACCTTAGCTAGCTACAATGTAACTATTAGTTTTATTGTAGCTAGCTTAGGGTTTATTTTATAGGTAGGTATTTAGTTTTAAATAGGAATAATTTAGTTAATGATAGTAATATTTATTTAGATTTATTGTAATTATATTTAAGTTAGGGGGTGTTAGGGTTAGACTTAGGTTTAGGGATTAATAACTTTAATATAGTGGCGGCGACGTTGGGAGCGGCAGATTAGGGGTTAATAAATGTAGGTAGGTTGCAATGACATTAGTGGCGGCAGATTAGGGGTTAATAAATAGTATGTAGGTGTCTGTGATGTTGGGGGCAGTAGATTAGGGGTTAATACATATAATGTAGGTGGCGGCAGTGTCCGGAGCGGCAGATTAGGGGTTAAAATTTTTATTATAGTGTTTGCGATGCGGGAGGGCCTCGGTTTAGGGGTTAATAGTTAGTTTATGGGTGTTAGTGTACTTTTTAGCACTTTAGTTATGAGTTTTATGTTACAGCGTTGTACCATAAAACTTTTAACTATGTGACTTTTAAATGCGTTAGGCTCTTAACGGGGTAGGGTGTACCGCTCACTTTCTGGCCTCCCAGGACAGACTTGTAATATCAGTGCTACGGAAGTCCCATAGAAAAAAGACTTTACGAAGTTTACGTAAGTCGTTTTGCGGTAAGGCCAAAGAAGTGTGCGGTGACCCTAAGCCTTCAAGACTTGTAATAGCAGCGGTAGTAAAAAAGCAGCGTTAGGACCTCTTAACGCTGCTTTTTTACCCTAACGCACAATTTGTAATCTAGGCGAAAGTAAATAGCTCTGTAGATATTTATTTTCAACAAACAAATCTCAAAAATAATTCACTGTTACTTAGAAGAATGTTCTGCATATATGGTGAATAAGGGGAACTTTTTGTGGAGATTTAATTTTTTACATTGCATATATCTTAGATGCTGCTGAATTCACTATTTAAGTCAAGGCAGCATGGGGTTGTAACTTTGCTATGAAGTGATTTTTCCTACAGTGGGGAAGAGGAAGTGAAAGGGTAGGAAAGAGGAGGATAAGTTGTTTTGTATACTATTTTGAAGGAGGAAGTAAGATACAGGAAGGTAATGGTGAGAAACAAGACGAAATGTGGAGGAGGTAGGATGTTTTGATTGACTGGTAAAGGACAAGTTTGGGGTGGAGGAAGGAGCAGGTGTAGCGTTTTGTCCTCCAAGGGGATTAGACTAAAGATAAGAAAGAAACAGATAAACGATAAAGGATAAGATTGTGTGATCTATATAAATAATCTGTTATGACATAAAATATTCCTTTCACAATAATCTATATAATCAGAGTATATATAATCAGAACGATGAGGCATGTGCCTGGAGTGGAATTTTAACACCTCTGAGCAGGTTCACAACCTAAAATGAAATTCTGAAAGCTGCCTGTGGATTGTAAGGGTCTATATATTGCACTGTATATTACTAACTTTATATAATTTTTAATAATACAATTGGATTCATTTTATCACAGGATGTTTCCAAGTGGTATACTGTTTGCCTAACATAAATTAAGGTATGGGATTTCCATCCATGTGAGTAGAGATTTGGCATAGCTACTTTAATTATTTTTAAACATTGAACAATTACAATATTGCCCTTTTCTTTTTTGTTTTACTTTTGAGATGAAAAAATTGATAAAAAAAAGTATAACTGGCTCTAGATTAGACTCTTTTCCATGTTGTGAAGTATATCACATTGAATATTTTATAAGTTGTTTAGTTTATTGTATCACTTTATTACGTCTAGTCTGGTAGAGCAACTAGGCATGGAAGAACATGAGGGGAATGCTGTCTAGTCTTCTGCATTGAATAATTCCCATAGAAAAGTTCACTAAAAGCTTTGAAAGAGAGACAGACAGACAGAATGGCTGCTAGGGAAGCCCTAGCGTAAGTGACAGCTGTGGTGTTCGCTTTTATTTAAATAGTTATTGATTCATAGACAATCATCAGTATCTAAATGAGTAGTGAAAATGCCTTATCTCTTGGTTAGTGACTGCACTAACTTGCATGCATATTACAAGTTGAAAGTAAACGTAATTTGCCCTTGTCTGGTTAGCGCGACTAATGACCTAGCATAAAGTGTAAGTGGTAAAAGAAAATGTGCACCAAACGCAACATAAATACTTTAAAATAAAGTTTTACACTGATATATACAATTTTAAATACAAATTATTCACATAAATATTAATATATTTTTTTATAAGGGTTAAGAGGTATATGGTACATATGGTAGATATATGGTATATATATATATATATATATATATATATATATAATTATGTCTAAATATGCACATGGATATATATATATATATTAAAGTCCAATTTCAAGTGCACTCACTGTTACAAACTGACAACAGCCAGGGTGCTGCATATACTGAATACATCAATAACATTTATCCTGTTTGAGAATAAAGCGCTGCACTCACCGGTCTTTGTGAAAAACATAATTTATGTAAGAACTTACCTGATAAATTAATTTCTTTCATATTGGCAAGAGTCCATGAGCTAGTGTCGTATGGGATATACATTCCTACCAGGAGGGGCAAAGTCTCCCAAAGCTCAAAATGCCTATAAATACACCCCCACCACACCCACAATTCAGTTTAACGAATAGCCAAGAAGTGGGGTGATAAGAAAGGAGTGAAAGCATCAACAAGGAATTGGAATAATTGTGCTTTATACAAAAAAATCATAACCACCACAAAAAGGGTGGGCCTCATGGACTCTTCTCAATATGAAAGAAATGAATTTATCAGGTAAGTTCTTACATAAATTAATAATAATCCTCTGAGGCGGGGAATTACCCGACTCCATATAAGCATGATGAATCAAAAGCTTAACCAAGATGCCAAAGAAATGGCAGAAGCCTTCTAACCTTTCCTAGAACTGGAAAAGATAAGAAAAAGACTAATAAGTCTTTCTGAAAGTAGCTTCAACATAATAATCCGAAGCTCTTACCACATCCGAGAATGTAAGGATCTCTCCAGAGAATTCTTAGGAATAGGACACAAAGAAGGGACAACAATTTCTCTACTAATGTTGTTAAAGTTCACAACTTAGATAAAAATGTAAACGAAGTCCGCAAAAAAAAACGCCTTATCCTGATGAAAAATCAGAAATAGAGACTCACAAAAAAGAGCAGATAATTCAGAAACTCTTCTAGCAGAAGAGATGGCCAAAAGGAACAATACTTTCCAAGAAAGTAATATAATGTCCAGAGAATGCATAGGCTCAAACGGAGGAGCCTGTAAAGCCTTTAAAACCAAATTAAGACTCCAAGGAGGAGAAATTGATTTAATGACATGCTTGATATGAACCAAAGCCTGTACAAAACAATGAATATCAGGAAGTTTAGCAATTCTTCTGTGGAACAGAACAGAAAGAGCAGAGATTTGTCCTTCCAAGACCTTGCAGACAAACCCTTATCTAAACCCTCCTGAAGAAACTGAAAAATTCTAGGAATTCTAAAAGAATGCCAAGAGAATCCATGAAATGTAAGTCTTCCAAACTCTATAATAAATCTTTCTAGACACAGATTCATGAGCCTGTAACATAGTTTAAATCACTGAGTCAGAGAAACTTCTATGACTAAGCATTCAATCTCCATACCATCAAATTTAATGATTTGAGATCCTGATGGAAAAACAAACCTTGAGATATAAGGTCTGGCCTTAATGGAAATGGCCAAGGTTGGCAACTGAACATCTGAACAAGATCCAGATACCAAAACCTGAGCGGCCATGCTGGAGCCACCAGCAGCACAAACAATTGCTCCATGATGATTTTGAAAATCACTCTTGGAAGAAGAGGCAAAAAAATATAAGCAGGTTGAAAACTCTAAGGAAGTGTCAATGCATTCACTGCTTCCGCTTGAGGATCCCTGGACCTAGATAGGTACCTGGGAAGTTTCTTGTTTAGATGAGATGCCATCAGAACTATTTCTGGAAGCCTGCACATCTGAACAACTTGAAAAAAAAGACATCTAGGTGAAGAGGCCATCCTCCCAGATGTAAAAGATAATCTGCTTCCCAATTGTCTAAACCTGGGATATGGACCGCAGAAATTAGACAGGAGCTGAATTTTGCCCAAGCAAGTATCCAAAATACTTCTTTCATATCCTGAGGACTAAAAGTCCTACCATAATGATTGACATATGCCACAGTTGTGACATTGTCTGACTGAAAACCAATAAACGTCTCTCTCTTCAAATAGAAGCCAAAACTGAAGAACTCTGAGAATCACACAGAGTTCCAAAATATTGATAGATAATCTCGCCTCTTGAGATTTCCAAACCCCTTATGCTGTCAGAGATCCTCAGACAGCTTCCCAACCTAACAGACTCACATTTGTTGTGAACACGGTCCAGGTTGGATGAACCAATGAGACCCGAAGAAATATATGATGGTGATCTAATCACCAAGTGCAGTATAAGCAAGGAAAAAATTATTAACACTATAGTCCGTGTATGGGTAAAGAGAGCCAAGCCTGGCACCGGGACTTAGTCGACACAAACACCCCCAAACAGTACTTTGTATGAGCCAAAAAAGAGAGAGGTGTACCTTTAGCACTGAAGAGAGAAAGTCCTTTACATAAACGGAGCGATATCCGATGGCAGCGTGTCTGCCGACTTCTCTTCCTTCCGCCTCTGTGCAAAACCCGGTCTGCAGCTCTGTACGCGTCACCGCGTGACGTAGGAGAAGGGGGTGTGTGTAAGAGGTCAGCGTGTTCACCCGGTCCGGCAGTAGATGAGGAGTAGACAACCTGGACTCAAATGCTGGTCAAAGGCATCAAAAGAAAGAGGTAGAGTCCCAGGTTGATATAATAAAAACAATCCTTTATTGAGTTCATTAAAAAGAAAGTTCTTGTGAGACGCAACTCAGTCGGTCACAACATCAGCCAAAGTGTAGAAAGGAGCGTAGCACCAGTGGCTTACATGTTTCGGCTAAACGCCGTAATCATAGCCTAAGGTGCTATGTCTCTAAGGTTATTAAGAAAGGTAGAGAAAAATCTGATTGGCTAAAGCACTAAAAGGTATAATTAAAAGAAACGCCCATTATAACACACCTTAGTTACAAAATAAAGTTAACCCTATGTATGCCTAATATATGTGAAATGCAAAATGTATTACAGCAAGAGTCCATTTGGGAATATAAACTCAGGTAGAATGTGATGTATAGAAAAGAAAAGAAAAAGAAATATGTCACAATTATCACTTAGGTAATGGGACAGTGTTATAGATAGATAAGAGTATAGACCCATATTGTTGGTATTAGCAGGCTGGAATATGCAGCTAAAATAGATAACTTTAATAAATATGTTAACAAAACTAGCATAGAAATGCGATATTACTTTAACAAAAAAGTCCATACCACAAACACAGTACCTCTAGTTAGTATATCAATCTACCTAGTACATACTTTAATAAAGAAACTGAAAGTGAGCGAATGTAAGGTTACAGACGAAAAAAGCGGTTTTCAGGTTAAGGACACTGTACATAAGTGTGTAAGATATATATAACACATGAGTATATCAATACTATACCTAGACCGCACATAAATTCCACCTATGTCTATTGCTATAGTATGTAAAGACAAAGACTGTATAAAACCTTTGATGCTAGAGAAAAGCTATGTCAAAAAGTGTATATGTACCCAAGATATGCATATGGGAAATATATGAATAGTATATAAGAATATAAACATCAGTAAGGTTAAATGTTATATAGGTATGTAAATATGTAAATATGTGTGATCACTCCCAAAAATTAATCAAATCAAATTTGGAGTTTAAACCTTGGGGAAGTCTAGTTTTTAATTGGAAAATCCAATAGTTTTCACGTTTAGCTAGAACTTTGTCTATATCACCCCCCCTGTTAGGGACCTTGGCTTTTTCGATGGCTGTCCATCTAAAGGAATCTAGGCTACAATTATGTTTAGTGGCAAAATGTTGCACTAGGGGAGTTGTGGCCATGCCCCTTGTTAGGGAGGAGATATGTTCTCTTATTCTTGAGTTGACATCCCTAGACGTGAGGCCAACATATTGAACGTCACAAAGAATGCAAGTGACAAGGTATATGACATAGGTACTAGTACAGTTTAAACAGGATTTGATGGAATAGGCAGTCCCTGTTACAGTAGATCTAAACTCACTCGTAGTTTGTACATAATCACATGGCCTACATTTTTTATGTCCACATTTATACATGCCCTGATGTCTCAGCCAAGAGCTAGTATGTTGTGTGGTAGGTCTAAGTTGTGTAGGAGAGAGAATGGAAGCTAGAGTGGCACATTTCTTGTAAGAGCATCTAATGCCATTTTTTACCACATTTGTTAGCTTGTCATCTGCAATTAAGAGGGGAAAATGTTTTTTACTTATATTGCAAACTTCAGGGTATTGAGCACTATATTCAGTAACAAAGTAACATAGTAACATAGTAGATAAGGTTGAAAAAAGACTGAAGTCCCTCGAGTTCAACCTATACAAATCTAAAATACTTACAAAAAGCTCCAGTTAAGCTTAAATAACCCCATTAAAATGTGACCCATTTAATACTAGCAATCATATCCATGAATTTTGTTTATATACAGAAATTTATCCAGACTATTTTTAAATGTATCTATGGTATTGGCATTCACTACCTCCTTTGGTAATGAGTTCCACAATTTTATTGCTCTTACAGTGAAAAAACGTTTCCGTTGCAGGAGATTAAATCTCCTTTCCTCCAACCTTAAATTATGACCTCTTGTCAGAACCAATTTTCTTGGAATAAAAAGAGCTTCTGCCATCTCTGTATATGGGCCTTGAATATATTTATATAAAGTAATCATGTCACCTCTCAAGCGCCTTTTTTCTAAAGAGAACAGACCCAGTTTGGCTAGCCTCTCCTCATAGGTTAATTTCTCCAATCCCCTTATTAGCTTTGTGGCCCTTCTCTGAACTTTTTCTAGTTCTGCAATATCTTTTTTAGCAATCGGTCCCCAGAACTGCACTCCAAACTCAAGGTGAGGTCTTACCAGGGCTTTATATAATGACAGAATTATGCTTTCCTCCCTTGAATCAATGCCTCTTTTAATACATGCTAGTATCTTATTAGCCTTTGAAGCCGCTGCCCTGCATTGTGCACTCATCTTTAGCTTGTTATCTATTACTACTCCCAAATCCCTTTCCTCCTGTGTTTGGCTAAGTCTTGTCCCATTTAAAAAATACATAGCCTGCTTATTTTTACTTCCAAAATGTAGAACCTTACATTTTTCCATATTAAATCTCATTTTCCATTCACTTGCCCATAGTTCTAATTTTAGCAAATCCCTTTGCAAAGAGAGTTCATCCTGCTCTGACCTAATGACCTTACTTAACTTAGTATCATCTGCAAAAATAGAGATGTCGCTATTTAATCCTTGCTCCAAGTCATTTATAAAAATATTAAAAAGAACAGGGCCCAGTACTGATCCCTGGGGGACGCCACTGATTACCTTTGTCCAATCTGAGTATGATCCATTTACTGCTACTCATTGCTCCCTATCTTTTATCCAGTTATTTATCCATGAGCTAACATTTTCAGCTATTCCCAGTCCCTTAATTTTGTGCATTAATCTCTCATGTGGCACTGTATCAAATGCCTTTGCAAAATCTAAGTATATCACATCAACTGATTCCCCTTTATCTATATTTTTACTTACTTCCTCGTAGAATCTAATTAGATTAGTTTGACATGATCTATTTCTCCTAAAGCCATGCTGATTAGAACTCATAATCTTGTTTACACGAATATGCTCATCAATATAATCCCTTATAATCCCTTCAAATCCCTTCAAATATCTTCCCCACTATTGATGTCAGACTAACTGGTCTATAGCTTCCTGGATCATCCCTGCTTCCCTTTTTGAAGAGTGGCACCACATCAGCTTTACGCCAATCCTGGGGTACCATGCCTGAGTCTTGAAAAATTAAGAGTAAAGGTTTGTCTATAACAGTGCTAAGTTCACTTAACACCCTTGGGTGTATTCCATCTGGGCCTGGAGTTTTATTTACCTTAATATTTTTTAGTTTTTTCCTCTAAACAAAACCCAGTTAGTGGTATGGACTGGCATGTTCTATTCTGTTCCAAAGTTTCATTCAATGGTTCCTCTATTGTGTATACTGAAGAAAAAAACTGGTTTAGTACCTCAGCCTTCTCCCTGTCATTATTTATCATGCTACCCTCCACACATTTTAATGTACCTATATTATCCTTCTTAGATTTTTTGCTATTTATGTACTTAAAGAATCTTTTAGGGTTAGACTTAGAATCCTTGGCAATTAATTTTTCATTTTCAATTTTGGCTATTTTGATTGCTTTTTTGCATGCTTTGTTACATTCCTTATAAATATTGTATGCTGAGTCTGTACTATTTTCTTTTAATAATTTAAATGCCCTACGTTTTTTCCTAATTTCTTTTAACACATTTTTATTTAGCCATAACGGCTTAGTTTTTTTATTTTTATTTTTATAACCATATGGTATGTATTGATATGTATATTTATTTAACAGATTTTTAAATATTATCCATTTATCCTCTGTATTTTTATTAGAAAATACATTGTCCCAATTTATATTATTTAATGATTTCCTTAAATCGTTGAATTTTGCTTTCTTGAAATTAAAAGTCTTAGTTAAGCCTTTAAAACACTGCATATGAAAAGAGATTTCAAATGTGACCATGTTATGATCACTGTTACCCAAATGTTCTTTAACTTCTATGTTTGATATTATATCTGTATTGTTTGATAGCACTAAATCCAATATAGCTTTACTCCTAGTTGGCTCCTCTATTAATTGTGACAAGAAGTTATCCCTGAGAACATTTAAAAATCTATCCCCCTTAGCTGAATTACTAGTTTCATTGGCCCAGTTTATATCAGGGTAGTTAAAATCTCCCATAATTACAGCACTGTTATTAGCAGCCTTACCTATTTGGATAAGTAGTTGAGTTTCCTCCGGGTCACTAATGTTGGGAGGCTTGTAGCATGTTCCTAGTAATATTTTTTTAGGATTTTTCCCCCACTCTTTATTTCAACCCACAGGGTCTCTACATTGTCACTTGTATCATAAATATCTTCCCTTATTGTAGGTTTAAGGTCAGGTTTAATATACATGCAGATTCCTCCACCCCTTTTATTATTCCTGTCCCTCCTAAATAATGTATACCCCTCTAAGTTAACTGCCCAGTCATGTGAATCATACCACCAAGTTTCAGTTATACTGATAACATCATAGTACTCTTCTGCAACTAAGGGCGTCAGCTCCCCCATTTTACCTGTCATGCTTCTTGCATTTGTTGTCATACATTTAATTTTCATGTGCTTTCTGCTGCTACTTGGTGTACTTTCCTCTATACTTTCTAATGTGACATTTCTTAAGTCATCCCTTCCTTGAGATATTAAGGGAGTGACATATTCAGACACTGATCTCTCTGTTCTATTTTGTTCTAATTGACCCTCCCCCCCTTTGCCTAGTTTAAAAGGTTCTCTAAACGTGCTACCATCCTTTCCCCCAACACACCTGCACCCATGTCATTCAGGTGCAATCCATCCTTACTGTACAATTTGTACCCTAGTGAAAAATCAGCCCAGTGTTCTAAAAAGTCAAACCCCTCATTTTTACACCATGTTTTTAGCCATGAATTAACAGACCTTAGCTCCTTCTGCCTTACTGAGTTAACACACGGCACTGGTAATATCTCAGAAAATATTACTTTGGAGGTCCTTGCTTTAAGCTTGCTACCTAACTCCCTGAAGTCATTTTTTAGGACTCTCCATCTCCCACTGATTTCTTCATTAGTACCAATATGCACCATGACTGCAGGATCAGACCCGCATCCCTCTAACAATCTATCAATACGCTCCACAATATGCCTAACACGAGCCCCTGGAAGACAGCAAACTGTTCTATGTAAAGGGTCTGGATGACAAATTACCCTATCAACCTTCCTTATAATAGAGTCTCCTACCACCAACATCTGCCTCTGGCCCTGACTTGTAGACACCTTGAAAGTTACTATTAGTGTTCTTACATCCATCAAGTAACATAGACTGTCTAGGGATAAGATCAACTTGTTGTCTTGCCTGTTTGATGTGTCTTTTAGAGTATTGTCTAGATCTAAGTCTATTTTCTAGTTGACTAGCCTCATGTTCATAATCTTCCTCTCTGCTACAATTCCTTTTTATTCTCATAAACTGGCCTTTCGCCACAGCATAAGCAGTATTGGTAGGATGACAGGAGGTTGCATGCAAGAGTGTGTTGCCTGATATTGGCTTACGAAAAACCTTTGTGGAGATTGTGCCATCGCAACTACCACTTAGGGTTAAGTCAAAATAGTCAATGTTAACAGGATCAGAGATAAAGGTGAAGCTCAAGTTCAACTCATTCTGATTAAGCCAAGAGACAAATTTAGGCACCTCATCTGAGGGGCCAGACCAAATACATAACAGGTCATCTATATATCTCTTATAGAAATATATAGATGACCTGTAGGGATTATCATCTCCATAGATGCAGTTGATTTCCCAATAACCAAGGTACAGATTCGCATATGAGGGGGCAAACTTCGCCGCCATTGCTGTACCTCTTTTCTGAAGATAATAATCAGTCTCAAAGCAGAAAAAATTGTGTGTAAGTAAGAATTCTAGTACACGAATGATAAAACTCCGGAAGTTCTCGGTATAATCAGTATAGTTGACTAAAAATAATTTTACAGCCATAATGCCTTCTGAGTGGGGTATAGAAGAGTACAAGGAGACTGCATCTATTGTGACCCACATAAAGTTGTCTTTCCACTTTAGATTTGCCAGTAGATTGATAATGTGTTTTGTATCCTTAGTATAGGAGGGTAAGGTGTTCACTAAAGGTTGCAGAATAGTATCTAGCCAGGATGAAAGTCTTTCTAATAGGGAATCCACCCCACTAACAATGGGGCGTCCCTTTACATTGAGTAAAGATTTGTGAACTTTTGGAAATAGGTGGAACATGGGTGTCTTAGGATGTTGTACATACAGAAATGAAGAAGTCTGTTCATTAAGAAACCCATGTTCCACACCATCATCCTGAATTTCAAGAAGTTCCCTTTTAAATCTGGCTGTTTTATATAACATTTAACCTTACTGATGTTTATATTCTTATATAATATTCATATATTTCCCATATGCATATCTTGGGTACATATACAAATTCTGACATAGCTTTTCTCTAGCATCAAAGGTTTTATACAGTCTTTGTCTATACATACTATAGCAATAGACATAGGAGGAATTTATGTGCGGTCTAGGTATAGTATTGATATACTCATGTGTTATATATATCTTACACACTTATGTACAGTGTCCTTAACCTGAAAACCGCTTTTTTCGCCTGTAACCTTACATTCGCTCACTTTCAGTTTCTTTATTAAAGTATGTACTAGGTAGATTGATATACTAACTAGAGGTACTGTGTTTGTGGTATGGACTTTTTTGTTAAAGTAATATCGCATTTCTATGCTAGTTTTGTTAACATATTTATGAAAGTTATCTATTTTAGCTGCATATTCCAGCCTGCTAATACCAACAATATAGGTCTATACTCTTATCTATCTATAACACTGTCCCATTACCTAAGTGATAATTGTGACATATTTCTTTTTCTTTTCTTTTCTATACATCACATTCTACCTGAGTTTATATTCCCAAATGGACTCTTGCTGTAATACATTTTGCATTTCACATATATTAGGCATACATAGGGTTAACTTTATTTTGTAACTAAGGTGTGTTATAATGGGCGTTTCTTTTAATTATACCTTTTAGTGCTTTAGCCAATCAGATTTTTCTCTACCTTTCTAAATAACCTTAGAGACATAGCACCTTAGGCTATGATTACGGCGTTTAGCCGAAACATGTAAGCCACTGGTGCTACGCTCCTTTCTACACTTTGGCTGATGTTGTGACCGACTGAGCTGCGTCTCACAAGAACTTTCTTTTTAATGAACTCAATAAAGGATTGTTTTTATTATATCAACCTGGGACTCTACCTCTTTCTTTTGATCTAATCACCAAGTCAGAGATAGTCGAATATTGGGATTCAAGGATATTAAATGTGATATCCTAGAATAATCCCTGCACCATTAAGTCAGTATTAAAAACTGGAAAGGTTTCATATGAAAATGAGCAAAGAAAATCGAATCCAATGCTGCAGTCATGAGACCAAAAACTTCCATGCATATAGCTACTGAAGGAAATAATAGAGACTAAAGGTTCGACAAGCTGAACCCAATAAAAATTGTCTCTTGTCTGTTAGAAACAAAGATATTGGCACAATCTATCTGGAAACCCAAAAAAGGTGACCCTTGTCTTGAGGAATCAAGGAACTTTTGGTAAAAATATCCTCCAACCATGTCCTTGAAGAAACAACAGAAGTTGAAACTTATGAGATTCTGCAGAACGAAAAGACTGAGCAAATACCACAATATTGTCCAAATAAGGAAAACACTAAGAACTTTTGAAAAGATTCCTAGAGCTGTCGCTAGGCCAGAAAGGAAAAGCAACACATTGGTAATGCTTGTCTAAAAAAGAGAATCCCAGAAAATGAAAATAATCTGAATGAAAACAGAATATGAAGATATGCATCCTGAAAGTCTATTATAGGCAAATAATGCCGTTGCTGACCAAAAGGCAGAATAGACCATATAAACACCATTCTGAAAGATGGTACTCTTACATGACAATTCAAAAAATATTTTTTATCTTTGGGACATTGAATAGTTCTGAACAAAACCCCAGACCCCGTTCCTGAAAAGGAACTGGTATGAATACCCCAGATAACTCCAGGTCTGAAACACACTTCAGGAAAGTCTGAGCCTTTACTGGAATAGCTGGAATATGCTAGAGAGAAAAAGACTTCTCACAGGTGGTCTTACTCTGAATCCTATTCTGTTCCCAAATCTAAGAAGTTTGGACTGAATTGAACCAAATAACTTTAGAAAAAGTCTTAACCTGCCCCTTACCAGCTAAGCTGGAATAAGGGCCGCACCTTCATGCGAATTTGGGGGCTGACTTTGATCTTTATAAAAGGCTTGAATTCATTCCATTTGAAGAAAGCTTCCAAATAGAAACATGTTACTTGGGGAAGAATTAGGTTTCTGTTCTTTATCAAGAACAAAAACTAAAATAAGCTTAAGATTTACTCTTAGAACTGAATCTTGAAGCAAAAAAACTCCCTTACCCATAGTAACAGATGAAAGTATTGAATCCAATTGTGAACCAAATAATTATTACCTTGAAAAAATAAAAATCTGGATTATAGAAATCAAATTAGCATTCCAAGATAGTTCTTCTAGCTAAAATAGCTAAAGACATAGTTTTAACCTCAACTGTGAAAATATAAAAAAATGACATCACAAATGAAATTATTAGCATGTTGAATTTACTTAACAATGCTAAAAAAATCATAATCTGATACTTGTTGCGCTAAAGTATCCAACCAAAAAGTTGAAACAGTTGCAACATCAGCCAAATAAATTGCAGGCCTAAGAAAAGGACCTGAAAATAAAATAATTTTCTTTAGATAAGATACAAATTTCCCATCTGAAGAAACTTAAAAATAAATACTATTTCCATAGGAATAGTAGTATGTTTAGCAAGAGTAGAGATAGCCCCATTTACTTTGGGGATCTTTTCCCAGAACTCCAAACTAACTGCTGGCAAAGGATACAACTTAAAAACCTTAAAGAAGGAATAAAAGAGGTCCCAGGACTAGTCCATTCCCTAGTATCAGGAACTGGAAAAAAACCTCTGAAGAAACCACAGGAGGTTAATAAGCAGAATTTAAATGTTTAGCTAGTCTTAAAATCAAAAAGACTAGTTTCCTCCATATCCAAAACAATCAACACCTTTTCAACAAAGAACGAATGTACTCTATTTAAAAGTAAAAAAGTAGATTTGTTAATGTCAATATCTGATGAAAGATATTCTGAGTGAGATAAAACATCATCAGAGAAGGATAATTTAGTATGTTGTTGGTCATTTGAAAATTCATCAATTAAATGAGAAGTTTAAAAAAGACCTTATATTTTAATAGAAGGCAGGATGGCAGACAAAGCCTTAGAATAGAATCAGAAAAATATTCTTATAAATTCCTAGGTATATCTTGTACATTAGATGTTAAAAGAATAGCAATAGACAATGCATAAATACTAATGGACTCTGCATGTAAAAGCTTATTACAAATCATAGCTAAAGATAAAAATTCATAATATTAAAATAAATGAACTTAGCTTCAGTAGGACTGATATCAGTCATCAGGAATCCAACAGTGTTTTCTGATACAGGAACAGTTTTTAAGATATAAAGCAAAATATCAATATCCTTAAATGACAGTTTCAGGAATGGGAAAAAAATGCAAACAAAATAAGCCTCTGAAAACCAGAAGCAGAAAGAAATAAAGACTTAAATAATGTCAGAAACCTGGCGCCAAGTATGACGTCCACAACTGACAAAATATTTCTTTATTTTTTTTTGGTGCCAAGAACGTCTGCAACAAACACGAGCATCATAGATGACACAACTACGTGAAAACTCTCAGCGTCAACTACGACTCCGGAAATGACGTCATTACGTCAACAAACGTAATTCTCTCGCCAAAAATGACGCAATAAATTATAGCATTTTTTGCTCCTGCGAGCCTAACAGTCCTAAATTTAGAAAGAAAAGTCAATTTGAAAAAATTTCAGGTAAGAAAAAAATGTATTCATATGCATTTCCCAAAATGAAACTGACAGTCTGTAAGAAGGAAATATACTGATTAACCTAAATCATGGCAAATATAAGTATAAAACATATATTTAGAACTTTACATATAAAGTGCCAAACCATAGCTGAGAGTGTCATAAATAAAATAAGACATACTTACCAAAAGACACTCATCTACATATAGCAGATAGCCAAACCAGTACTGAAACGAGAATCAGCAGAGGTAATGGTATATAAGAGAGGGAGAATCTCTACGACCGAAAACAGAGAACCTATGAAATAGATCCCCGATAGGATGACCATTGCATTCAATAGGCAATACTCCCTTCACATCCCTCTGTCATTCACTGCACTCTGAGAGGAAACCGGGCTTCAGCATGCTGCAAAGCGCATAGCAACGTAGAGATCTAGCACAAACTTACTTCACCACCTCCATAGGAGGCAAAGTTTGTAAAATTGAATTGTGGGTGTGGTGTGGGGTGTATTTATAGGCATATTGAGGTTTGGGAAACTTTGCCCCTCCTGGTAGGAATGTATATCCCATACGACACTAGCTCATGGACTCTTGCCAATTACATGAAAGAAATATTCAATTCAATCTCATCAAATTAGCATCTTAAAAGTACAAATAGCCCAAACGTTTCAGTACCAGACTGGTACCTTTTTCAATGGGTGTTAAATATGTGTCCCAAGTGTTCTCTAACCAACCCAAGAGAACACTTGGGACACATATTGAACACTCATTGAAAAAGGTACCAGTCCGGTATCGAAATGTTTGGGGTATTTTTACTTTTAAAATGCTAATTTGATGAGATTAAATTGAATATTTTCACGAAGACTGGTGAGTGCAGCGTTTTATTCTTGAACAGGATAAATGTTATTGATATATATATATATATATATATGTGTGTGTGTGTGTGTGTGTGTGTTTATACATATGTATATATATATATATATATATATATATATGCACACACACACACATATATACACTTATAAACACATATATACACATGCACATACATCTATAGATCTATATGTACACTTTGGATCCCTTTACTCACAAATACCTTAAAAATTTTAATATTTAAAAGTGTGTTTAACTTAGAACTTAGAAGAAAATGTATTTTTTATTTTTAAATATTTATTTCTATTAATATCTGTATATCTTTATTTCTATAAATGTATATATATATATATATATATATATATATATATATATATATATATTTATATACAAACACTCTGCTAATCCGCATCTCCAGACCATATGAAAAGAGAAAAAATATGGCAATTTTTTTTAAAAAGTTAAAAAAAACACAGCTTTATTAGGTACAAAAAATATTAAAATCAGTTGCATGTAAAAACATGAAAGAAAAAAGTAAGAAATCAGCTACAGTCCTGTAACTGACATTGAGCAGCAGCAGCCAAACATGTTTCGGGCCTGGTGTCAGCCCTTGTTCACTGGCATAACTAATGTGGGATAGAGCCTTAATTTAAAGGTAAAGTTAATTATCAATTACATGCATCTGTTAAATTAACCCATGACTGACTTAATGGTCATGGTTAGAAAATGAGTTATCACTGATTATCCTTTGTTTTCTTATGTTAAATTTTCTTATTTTAAAGCAAACATAAATGTAAAGTATATTTTTTTAAAAACTGTCAGATGGCTAGATATATATAGGAAATGTTACCCTGATTTAATCTAAATGGATGTTAGATTTTTTTACTTTTATTCAGTTTCTTTTTTTGTTGAGAAAATGAAAAAAAACAATCATTAATTTATTAGTAAAATAAATCAACATCCATTATGGAATTTAGACCAAAAGGGTGCTTTGTTTTGAGATGGAAAATCCAAAACACTTCCCTTTGGTCCAAAAGTCTCTATCGCCTCCCCTCCTGTGTCTGGGGACATGGTCAATAGCTTGTACTGTCAAAAGGGCATCATTAGAATTATGTTCCTCTCTAAAGTGCTTAGCTATTGGTGTAGTACAATCCGGGTTGCCAATGTCTCTAAGATGTTGTAGAAACCTGTCACGTAGGGCACGTTTAGTTTCTTACATCCTTGGCATGTGAGTAAATAGATGACAAATTTGGTATTACATGAAATACTAAAGCGTATATCAAACTCCCTATTTGTTGTACTTGATACAAATGTGGGTCCCTGTTGTATGTGTGTACAGGTTTTACAAATGTTTCCTTGGCATTTTATAGAACCTATTCTTCTCTTTAACCAGGATTGGTTAGTTTGTGATGGTAACATTGATGGAGCTAATAAGCTTCCTAAGGTCTTTGCTTTACGTGCTGAAAAATTGCAGCCATGTTGGACTATTTTACATAACTTGGCATCACTCTTTAAAATTGGCAAACAATTACGGATTATGCCACAAATTTTGTTGTAGTCTTTACTGTAATTTGTTGTAAAATATGGTTTGTTGTTATATCTCTTGTTCTGTGTTTTACTCACACATTTAGTAGTAAGAAGATCATCTCTGTTCAATTTATCCAATCTATTCTTAGTTTCCTTTAATAGTTTTGTATCATAACCTTGGGCTTCCAATCTGTGGCTGGTATTGGTTACATGTAATTGAAATGTATCCTCAGTGGTGCAGTTTCTTTTGGTCCTAATCATTTGGCCATAGGGTATAGAATTAATGGTGTGCTTGGGGTGACAAGAAGAAGAGTGAAGAATAGTGTTACCCGCTGAACTCTTTCTGTATAATTCTACCTCCAAAGAATGTGTGTCAAAGTGTGAAGTAAGTGTGACATCCAAAAAATTAAGGCAATCACTACTTTCAAACATAGTGAATTTAAGATTTAGATTATTGCTATTGGCATATTCAAGGAACTGATGAACCAAATGACTGTATCTCCAAAGACGTGGCACAGCTCCCAGAACCCATATACAAATTTGCATATGATGGTGCGAATTTCGCACCCATGGCTGTGCCAAGTTTCTGGAGATAGTACTTGCCCTCGAACATAAAAAAATTGTGTGTAAGTAAATATTCGACAGCAGTGTGCAAAAATTGAATTGTCAGAAAATCATACGTGGTGAAATTCGTAAGAAAAAACATCAATGCTTGTAATCCCATATCGTAAGGGATGGATGTGTATAATGATGTCACATCCATTGTGACCAATCTGTAATTATCACACCAAGTTATGTGTTCGACCTGTGCAATAAGTGCTGTAGTGTCTCGTAAATAACCATATAGATTAGTAACTATAGGCTGTAAAAACGTGTCAACTAGATCCGAAAGTCTCTCATTGAGTGAACCAATACCGGCCACAATCGGGTGGCCCAGAGGGTTTTTGGGGTCTTTGTGAAGTTTAGGCAAGTGGTGGAATATCGGCATAGTTGGATATTTGGGTAATAGATACTCCACCACTTTTTCAGAAATCACTCCATCCAATTTTGCCTTATGAACTAGCTCAGCTAATGATCTACAAAAAATGTCAGTAGGGTCACAGATTAAGGGCTGGTATACATCCTCATTGGCAAGTTGCCTATTGGCGTCTGCCACATAATCACATTTGTTTAAGATAACAGTATTACCACCCTTATCTGATTCCCTAATGACTAAATTCGGGTCATTTTTAAGGTCATTAATAGCTTTTCTTTCAAGTACAGTCAGATTGTTGTTTCTAAAACCTTTACTTGTAGTGCTTTTATTCTTACTATACAATTCAATGAGCTGAGTCTCAAGTGTCTGTTGAAAAACCTGTAGATTTAAGCCCCTACTACAGTATGTATAGGGTATAAATGGGTTTTATCTTTAAATCTACCAAGATCAATGTCTTTTTCTGAGGGGCCAAATTTTTGTTCAACATTGCTGTCCCTCATAAGTTCTTGCATGTCTGTCATGGCTGCTTGGTCATTAAAGTTAAAGTTGAAATTATGTGTGGGCTCAATAGTAGTGCTATTATCACCATCTTTTTGTGTTACACTATGTTCCTCTAACTCATCATTAAAACAATGTTTTTTCAAAGTGAGGTCTCTTACAAATCTGTTTACATCTAAACAGATGGGGGCAAAGCTCAAACCTCTTTTGTAAAAGTGAAATTTCCTGATTTTTCAGATTTCTAGATGATAAATTAATGACATTATTTAAGTAGGAGTTGTCCTGTAGGACACTTTTTTCCTTTGGGGATACCTGTTGTGATTTACACCTTCTCCCTCGTCCCCTGCTCCCTCTACATATTTTCTTTTGGTTTTTGTTTTTATTTTTATGTTCGGTTTGCTGGGGCCCACCCCGTTTTTTGACTGGGAGGATGTACTGTGGGTTGGGGTGTCTAATACAGAAATGGTGTCTCCTATTGAATTGCCATTAAACGTATTTTGCTGTGAGGTTTCCTGGTCAGAAGTGTCATAGTCATATTCAGTTTCACTGAATGTGACTTTTTTGGATTGTTTAGGCCCTGCATTTTTGTTAGCCATGCCTTTCTTGTGTGTACCTCTGTTCTTATATGGTGTCCTATGATCATTGCTACTAGACCACTTATAAACCTTATTAAGCTCATAATCAAGCTTGTCCCTGTGCATTTTCTGTTGTTTGAATAACCACAATTCCTTTTTAAAGGACCTCATATTGTCCTGGAATTGTTTGTCATAATCTTTAAATTCTTTTTGATATTGATGTTTTTTTAAATCTCCCTGCAACTCCTGCATATGTCAGATAAGTTGCAATCTTTGTTTCTTTTTGTATTCAATTAACAAATCTATTAATGCTTTGGAACAAGCTGTCAATACATCATTCCATTTAGTTATAAAATCTTGGCAGGTCACTTGAAAAGAGAAAAATTTAGAAATTCTTAAGCCCCGTGGAATTCTGGACTGTTGTTGGTAAATCGGAAAAATTTTAATGTCCAATTTTAATCTGATGTCCCTTTTCCTGAGATTGTCCATTTGCTGAAATAAATCATCCAACACAGTCTCTATATCATCCAGAATGTCCTCCATGTCAGAGGACTCACAGTCTATATTAATGTCTTTTAGGACATAAATGTCATAAATGCCTTCCATTATTCTGGTAAAATAACAGATCTTTTACTAGACTTTTTGAAAAAAAAAAAAGGAGATATAGCAAGAGTGTATTTATGATAGCTAAAAGACTCCAAGAGGAAACAACAGGCGTATTTGTGTGAACAGCTAAGCAACTGAAAAAAATGTATATATATGAAAAAGCTTTTTCCAGACAGTGTTAGCTAAACTTCACATTTAACAGGCTGATATCAGTTCCATAACCTTGAATAGAGCTATCACATTATCCATTGCTGTATTAGATAAAAGAAAATATGTTTTATATATATATATATATATATATATATATATATATATATATATATATATATATATATATATATATACACACACACATATATATACTAGTTATAAACACATATATACAAATGTACATACATCTATAGATCTATATGTACACTTTGGATTCCTTTACTCACAAATACCTTAAAAAATTTAATATTTAAAAGTGTGTTTAACTTAGAACTTAGAAGATAATGTATTTTTTATTTTTAAATATTTATTTCTATTAATATCTGTATATCTTTATTTCTATAAATGTATGTATATATATATATATATATATATATATAGAGAGAGAGAGAGAGAGAGAGATCTAAAAAGATAAGCGCACAAAAACACCTTTTATAGTGAAGATCAATTAATAAAATATGACAAACATATATAACACCTTTTCCTAAGGTAATCCCTACTCACAATATGAGTCCTCAATCATATGAGGTAAGGATGGATGGGTAGATAAAAAAAGTGTCCCCACTGTATCCACAAGTCCTGGTGTGAAGAAGTTCTTCTTTTGAGTCACAATTAGCCAAGTTCTGTAATGCAGACCAGGGACACTAAATGTAGCCAAATCAATTGCTCAAACAACGACAATGTAAAATGTCCAGAAAAACGCTGAAACCACCACGACCAGCGTAGACTACTAGACAGCGTGTGTATAGCAAATGACATAAGGTGGGTGTGGCCTTACGCATTTCATGGAACTCGTCCGCTTCGTCAGAGGCTTGATAGGCGCCCACCTCACAAGCTGTTTATTTCAAGACAGCGAAAAAGGGACACACCCACCCTACGTCACCAAACCTGTAATATAGAAAGAAGGCTTGCTAGAGAGAATAATTTCCTTTAAAAAGCCTACAATTGCACAAAGCTAAATCCATACTTAATGTTAATATTAATATTAAAAATCTACTAAAGTAAATACAACATAATGCATTAAAAAAAAACCTTTGTATAGAGAATTTGTACTCCGTAAAGAAGACATATAAATCTATGTGTGTGACTCTTAGTTTACCCTACTTTGAATTAATTACTTTACATTTTATCGCTAATGATATTATTAGCATGACTCATTGTATATAAGTCTATACAAAATGATACTCCCTATACAGTAATGCATATTGGTGTACAAAGAACACTAAACTTAAGGTATTATCCTACAAAATTAACAATTGAAAATGATCAATTATAAATAGAAGCTATTGTGTTCATGAATGCATTCCATCTATCTAAATACCTTGAAATGTATCTCCTATATCCTCTAGTTGCAAAAATGGTACAACTTGGTTTTAAATTTTATCCTGTAGTTTCTACCTTATTGCGCTGTTATGTTTGTCTTTGTCAATTTGTCCACATGTCTTGACAAAAAACAAATACAAAAATAAAAAAATGCCAATGTAGATTTAAATATAATTGAAAACAAAAATCTTTCCTCCATCCAAATTTTTAAATGGGTGTATAAAATGTCAACTATTAAGATGGAAAAACGACTTAATGTAAAAAACTAAAGAGCTGGGACATAGTTGTTATTATGTCTATTATATCAAAAAAGCTTGGATGTCCACTTCCCTATTCATTCCCAGGGGTTCAAGGGTTTGGAGGGAGTATATCCAAAAGGTCTCCCTCTGTCTAAGCTGTAACATTCTATCCCCCTTCTCTCATCTAGTGTTACTTGCTCAATTGCTTTGAATCACAGCCATGAAGGGTCATTCTGATGGAATTCTCTATAGTGGTCTGTTACCCCATGGGACACATTTCCTTTTTCTATGTTGGTGATATGTTCCATTACCCTTCTTTTAAAAGTTCTCTTTGTTCTACCAACATATTTGTGGTGGCAGGAACATTCTAAAACATACACCACCTGTTTTGAGTGGCAATTCATTGATGTTTTTTTTTTGAGTAATAAATCTTTTATTGAGGTTATGCGAAAACAATACAACTTATATGGAACACCATAGCATTAAAACAAACATAAATGGTACATTTCAATTTAACAACTTCTGTATAGATAGAAAGATATAATTCTCCATATGAACAATCTTATAGGAAAAACTGGAACCTCTTTTTCTATTTTATTATGAACTAAAATTAGCAATTTGAGTGGTCACTTTTGGACCTGTAAGCTTAGAGTAGTTTAGCAATTCGTATTGTAAATAATAGTAAGAGTGAAAATATAATTTTGCTGTGTAAATAATATGGTAAGATATGTAGGTATAAATAGTTAGGTTACGGCATAGGCAAGATAAGCCATATAGTTAGCCCTCCTAAATTAGGAGGTTTCTTATGGGGGGGGGGAGGTGGTAAGTTGAATATGAGGAGTAAAATATGTATATTGACTGCCAAAACTAAGAGCTATAAATTACATAGGATCAGAAATGCGACATTTTCATATGCTCACTCATCCATCTTCGTATCTGGAGTGATCTATATAGGCATATCTAGGTATGCAAAAGTTCTAAACTGATTCTCAAGCTCATAATAGCCTTAAATTCTTAAGGGTCATATGCTTATAGGACAACACCTAGGGGATAAAATGAACTCACTGGTCAGGTATTTGCTCCAGTCACACATCCCACTTGTTTGAAGATAGTTATATTTATATTGCACATATACTGTCAGGATAGGTAAAGTCCAGAGTTAGACCCAAATGCTAGAATGAGGTTAATAACACCCTAGCACAGTGAAGAAAAGAGATCCCTGTCTTAAATCTAAAAGTCCTGCTTCAGCCGCCACTGATCTACCAGGTTTATCAAACACAGAAGAAAATATAGATACAAAAGTGTCAATATCCTGGAGCAAAGGATCATCCTTTTCCAACAGTGGAGAAACCCAAGCCAGGGCTTTACCCTTCATAAGAGAAATTAAAAAGGTGATCTTGGAGGTAGAAGAAACAAACATCTGAGGATTATTTCTGAAGTGTAGGCGGCACTGATTAAGAAATCCTCGACAGTCTTCAGGATTGCCGTCATATTTATCCGGTAGTGGAATTCTAGGAATAAATTGTTCTGCAGGTTGTGGCGGATTAAACGCAGGGTTAGAGCTGGCCGCAGGAACAACAGGTGTAGCAGAGACTTGAGAAGGTGGAGACAGATTATGCAGGAGAGCAGTTATTTGATCCAATTTAGAATCCAGGGATTGCAGGTGTGCAGAGTGGGTTCCAAGAAGCTGTCCCTGTAGAGCCACAGCTCTGGATAACTCACCAGAGTCCATTATATGGCCTGTTTGTAATGTCAGGATAGGTAAAGTCCAGAGTTAGACCCAAATGCTAGAATGAGGTTAATAACACCCTAGCACAGTTAGTATATACCAGGACCTGACCCTGCGACAGCTGTAGTATAATATACTCACAGTAATAGACTGGAAGATGGCACAGCAGGGTCAGGAGAAGAAACTTCGTGTAGATAGGATTAATCAATAGAGTAATCAGGCAAGCGATGTTCAGCAACGTGTAATCAGGCAGGTAAGGTTAACCAATAGAATAGTCAGGTAAGCAATATCCAGTAACGTGTAATCAGGCAGGTAGGGGTTAACCAGTAGAGTAATCAAGCAAGCAATGTCCAGCAACGTGTAATCAGGCAGATAGGAATTAACCAATAGAGTAGTCAGGTAAGCAATGTCCAGCGACGTGTAATCAGGCAGATATGAGTTAACCTATAGAGTAGTCAGGTAAGCAGTGTCCAGCAACGTGTAATCAGGCAGGTATGGGTTAACCAATAGAGTAGTCAGGTAAGCAATGTCCAGCAACGTGTAATCAGGCAGGTATGGGTTAACCAATAGAGTAGTCAGGTAAGCAATGTCCAGCAACGAGTAATCAGGCAGGAAGGGGTTAACCAATAGAGTAGTCAGGTAAGCAGTGTCCAGCAACGTATAATCAGGCAGGTATGGGTTAACCAATAGAGTAGTCAGGTAAGCAATGTCCAGCAACGAGTAATCAGGCAGGAAGGGGTTAACCAATAGAGTAGTCAGGTAAGCAGTGTCCAGCAACGAATAATCAGGCAGGTAGGGGTTCAGGGTTCAGAAATAAGGAGGCACAGGTTCTGAATAACACAGGTATAACTTGTACTCACTTAGCCAACGAGTGAAAACAAACAGGCACCGATGAGAGGAGACGCCGGAATAAGAAGGCCTCCTGACGTCATCAGAAGTGCCGACAGGAACAGGGTTGCTAAGCAACCAAGAAAGCGCTACCGCGCTGAGACAGAGGCAGAAGAAAGCGATCAGCAGCTGAGCGATCGCGACAGTGCCCCCAACTCAAGGACCCCTCCGGGGAACACGAACAGGCTTTGAAGGATTCTGGGCGTGAAACTGTTTGATCAAGGCAAAGGCACGGACATGAGAAGCAGGTTCCCAAGAACGTTCAGTGATGGGATATCCCTTCCAATGGACCAAATAGTATAGACGGTTACCCCTTAATCTGGAATCAAGAATTTGACTGATCTCAAATTCTGAAGTACCATCCACAAGGAACGGAGAGGGAACTCTACATTTGGTGGAAAACTGGTTAGAGACTGCTGGTTTAAGAAGAGATACGTGAAAGACAGGGTGAATCTTCAAGTTGTCTGGTAAAGCCACCCTGTAGGCAGTAGAACATACCTTGGAAACAATCCTGAATGGTCCGATGAATTTGGGGCCCAATTTAGCACAGGGTTGTTTGAGTCGGATGAATCTGGTGGAAATCCAAACCTTGTCTCCAGTCCAAAAAGAGGGCGCCTTCCGGCGTCTGCGATCAGCAAATCGTTTATACTTTCGAGTAGAGAGAAGAAGAATTTCCCGAATCTTCTTCCATTGTTTACAAAGACTTCTCACTGTACGATCTGCTCCAGGAACTCCAGAACCTCCCGAAGACATAGGAAAAGTTCTAGGTTCGAATCCATAGGCTGCCTTGAAAGGAGAAGTCTGTAAAGAAGAGTTGAAGCGGGAATTGTAAGCCAGTTCTGCTAAAGGAAGAAGTTGAGACCAATTGGAGTGCTGATGATTAACATAGTGCCTGAGATAGGACTCAAGAGATTGATTTACCCGCTCAGTTTGACCGTTGGACTGAGGATGATGAGCAGTAGAAAGAGATATGGTAACTCCAAACTGTTTGCACAGGGATTTCCAAAATCTTGAGACAAATTGAACTCCTCGATCAGAAACGAAGTCCAAAGGAAAACCATGTAATCTGGTGATATGGAGAATAAACAATTCAGCGAGTTTCTGGGCCAATGGTAATCCAGTTAATGGAACAAAATGAGCTGCTTTGGAAAACCTATCTACCACCACCCATATGGTCTTGTTTCCGGCAGAATTAGGAATTAAGATCTGTAATAAAGTCCATGGAAACATGAGACCAGGGATAATACGGAACAGGCAGAGGTTGTAAGAGACCAAGAGGTAAAGATGAAGACTGTTTATTTGAGGTACAGGAATGACAAGCTGCAACATAATCCTTGACATCTTTGCTCATGGAAGGCCACCAGACATGTTGTTTGAGTCTCCACAAAGTATTACGCACTCCAGGATGTCCAGACAGAACATTATTATGAGCCCAACGAATAAGTTTTAGGCGGAATTCAGTAGGTACAAACAAGATCCCAGGAGGTATGTTATAAGATGAAGGAACAGAAGCTTGAGCAGACTGTAATGCTTGTAAAGGAAACATAGATAACTGAGCCAGAACTTTAGCAGGGTGGAGAATGGGTTCAGAATCCAGAAATGTAGAATCAGAAGCCAGAAATTGTCTAGGCAAAGCGTCTGCTTTCGTATTCTTAGAGCCAGGAATATAAGAGAGGACAAAATTAAATCTGGAGAAGAACAGAGCCCATCAGGCTTGACGTGAGTTGAGGCGTTTGGCAGTATGAAGATACAGAAGATTTTTATGGTCTGGGAGTATAAGAAATGGTTGAACAGTGCCTTCCAGCAGATGTCTCCATTCTTCCAAAGCCATTTTAATAGCTAACAGTTCTTTGTTACCAACGTCATAATTCAGTTCGGAAGTATTGAACTTCTTGGAGAAAAATCCCACAGGAAGGATCTTGCTAGAAACAGGATTCCGCTCAGAAAGTACTGCCCCAGCAGCAATCAGAGAAGCATCCACTTCAAGAATGAACAGGATGGCAAAGAATGGGAGCCGAAGTAAATGCAGACTTTAGAGATTCAAATGCCTGTAAGGCTTGATCAGACCAATGCTTGCAATCCTGACCCTTTTTAGTAAGAGCAGTAAGGGGTGCCGAGATGTTAGCAAAGTCCTTTATGAACTTACAATAGTAATTGGCAAACCCCAGGAACCTTTGAAGAGATTTTAAGGAGGTAGGTCTAGGCCAATCTAGAATAGCCGACAGTTTGTCAGAATCCATCTTGAATCCAAACGGTGAAATAATGTAACCCAGGAAAGGAATAGATTCTTGATGAAAAGAACACTTTTCAAGCTTGGCAAAGAGAAAATTTTCATGTAATCTCTGGAGTACTAATGTAACATGATGAATGTGATCCTGTACAGTCCGGGAATAAATTAGAATATCATCAAGATAGATAATAACGAATTGATTAAGATAGTCTCTAAATATTTCATTAACAAAATGTTGAAAAACTGCAGGGGCATTGGATAACCCAAAAGGCATAACTAAATATTCATAGTGCCCAAACCTAGTGTTGAAGGCAGTTTTCCACTCGTCCCCTTTACGAATTCTGACCAAATTATATGCCCCACGAAGATCCAATTTGGTAAAGATGGAAGCACCCTGGAGACGATCAAATAATTCGGGAATGAGAGGGAGTGGATAACAATTCTTGATTGTAATTTGATTAAGAGCTCGATAATCAATGCAAGGACAAAGACCTCCATCTTTCTTTTCCACAAAGAAAAAACCTGCCCCTACTGGAGAAGAAGAAGGACGGATAAAACCTCGGGCCAAATTATCCTTGATATATTCCTCAAGTGAAACATTTTCTTGACGAGAAAGTGGGTAAGTTTTACCCTTAGGTAGAGGTGCTCCTGGTAATAAGTCAATGGGACAATCAAAAGTCCGGTGAGGAGGGAATACTTCAGCATCTTTTTTAGAAAAGACATCACAAAAAGAATGATATTGTTCAGGCAAAGAATCAGGAATGTCTAAAACTGCCACAACAGTACTAGAAGTTTTGGGAGCATTCTGTAGACACTGTGTGAAACAAGAAGATCCCCAAGCAACAAGCTCTCCTTTAGACCAGGAAAAAACTGGATCATGTAGTTGAAGCCAAGGAAGTCCCAGAATGAGAGGAAACTGTGGGGAAGAGATGATGTCAAAGCAAATGGTTTCGGAATGAAGTACTCCTACAGACATGAGAAGTGGAATGGTAGAATGTCGAATGAAACCAGAACCTAAAGGTTGACCACTGACAGTAGTGACCTTAATTATTTGGCTCTTGGAAAGCAAAGGAATATGTAAAGCATTGACAAACTCCGAATCCATAAACATTCCTGCAGCTCCAGAGTCGATGAGTGCTTGAGCCTGAAATTTGGTGTTGCCAAAGCGGACAGTAACTGGAACAAACAGCTTGGGATTGAGGGAAGAAAAAGAACTTCGGCTTAACTTAGTCCCTCTTCCTGGAGTTAAGCCCTGGCTTTTACTGGACGAATTGGACAATCTTTTAACATATGCCCCTTAATACCGCAGTAAAGACATAGTCCCAGATTACGCCTTCTGAGACGTTCAGCTTCGGATAATTTAATATCACCAACCTCCATGGGTTCACTTGACTCAGAGATAGAAGTATTTGGAGTAGGAAGTTTTGGAGAATGAGGCATAGGACGAAAGGAAGATCTGATAAAGGATCTTCTGTTACGGTCACGTTCATGGAGACGCTCAGAGTAACGAGCATCAAGCTTGATACATAAGTTGATAAGATATTCTAGAGAATCAGGAAGATCCCTATAAACCAATTCATCTTTCAAACAATCACAAAGACCTTTACGAAATGCTGCACGCAGGGCCCCATGATTCCACATAGTTTCAGCAGCTAAAGTCCGGAATTCTATAGCGTATTGTGCTACAGAAAGAGATCCCTGTCTTAAATCTAAAAGTCCTGCTTCAGCCGCCACTGATCTACCAGGTTTATCAAACACAGAAGAAAATATAGATACAAAAGTGTCAATATCCTGGAGCAAAGGATCATCCTTTTCCAACAGTGGAGAAACCCAAGCCAGGGCTTTACCCTTCATAAGAGAAATTAAAAAGGTGATCTTGGAGGTAGAAGAAACAAACATCTGAGGATTATTTCTGAAGTGTAGGCGGCACTGATTAAGAAATCCTCGACAGTCTTCAGGATTGCCGTCATATTTATCCGGTAGTGGAATTCTAGGAATAAATTGTTCTGCAGGTTGTGGCGGATTAAACGCAGGGTTAGAGCTGGCCGCAGGAACAACAGGTGTAGCAGAGACTTGAGAAGGTGGAGACAGATTATGCAGGAGAGCAGTTATTTGATCCAATTTAGAATCCAGGGATTGCAGGTGTGCAGAGTGGGTTCCAAGAAGCTGTCCCTGTAGAGCCACAGCTCTGGATAACTCACCAGGGTCCATTATATGGCCTGTTTGTAATGTCAGGATAGGTAAAGTCCAGAGTTAGACCCAAATGCTAGAATGAGGTTAATAACACCCTAGCACAGTTAGTATATACCAGGACCTGACCCTGCGACAGCTGTAGTATAATATACTCACAGTAATAGACTGGAAGATGGCACAGCAGAGTCAGGAGAAGAAACTTCGTGTAGATAGGATTAATCAATAGAGTAATCAGGCAAGCGATGTTCAGCAACGTGTAATCAGGCAGGTAAGGTTAACCAATAGAATAGTCAGGTAAGCAATATCCAGTAACGTGTAATCAGGCAGGTAGGGGTTAACCAGTAGAGTAATCAAGCAAGCAATGTCCAGCAACATGTAATCAGGCAGATAGGAATTAACCAATAGAGTAGTCAGGTAAGCAATGTCCAGCGACGTGTAATCAGGCAGATATGAGTTAACCAATAGAGTAGTCAGGTAAGCAGTGTCCAGCAACGTGTAATCAGGCAGGTATGGGTTAACCAATAGAGTAGTCAGGTAAGCAATGTCCAGCAACGTGTAATCAGGCAGGTATGGGTTAACCAATAGAGTAGTCAGGTAAACAATGTCCAGCAACGAGTAATCAGGCAGGAAGGGGTTAACCAATAGAGTAGTCAGGTAAGCAGTGTCCAGCAACGTATAATCAGGCAGGTATGGGTTAACCAATAGAGTAGTCAGGTAAGCAATGTCCAGCAACGAGTAATCAGGCAGGAAGGGGTTAACCAATAGAGTAGTCAGGTAAGCAGTGTCCAGCAACGAATAATCAGGCAGGTAGGGGTTCAGGGTTCAGAAATAAGGAGGCACAGGTTCCGAATAACACAGGTATAACTTGTACTCACTTAGCCAACGAGTGAAAACAAACAGGCACCGATGAGAGGAGACGCCGGAATAAGAAGGCCTCCTGGCGTCATCAGAAGTGCCGACAGGAACAGGGTTGCTAAGCAACCAAGAAAGCGCTACCGCGCTGAGACAGAGGCAGAAGAAAGCGATCAGCAGCTGAGCGATAGCAACATATACAGATTGAACAAATGGGCCTATGATTGTAGTAGTCTCTTTATGGAAGTCAGTCACATAAGAATGCTTTGTGATCTATAGATGGATTAATGTAGTTTCCTAACCTGCTTATATATTAAACTTTCAGCATTGTCATATTTGCCATTATCCACTATGGCCACAATAGCATGCTGTGCCTTATGTATTTTAACCTTGTCAATTGAGAAAATGGCATCAACCCATCGGACTAAATTATGGAAGTTTCGTGTTCGATTGGAAGATCATGGTGATAGATTTAATTAACCTATTCTGACTTTCCTAGGGCAGAAATGAAGCATTTCACCATTTGCCTCAAAGGTTCTACGTGGAGGGAAAGAATAGGCAAATACTTCAAACAATTAGGGCTATATATTAGGGCTATATATGTGAGTGTATTGACATAGCTAGAAGGCCCTATGGTCAGAGTTCTAAGACAATATTTATATACACGTAAATTATATTCCTAGGAATTCTGAGGACTGTAGGGGTTATTTTGACTTAAACTAAAATACATTAGAAGCATAACCAACTCAATGAGATGAGATGAAGAAAAAAGGCATTAGTATCTATTGCGACTGTGCATAAGGAATCTGCAGACAAAGTGAGAGGCTTGAAATAAAGCCAGGTGATTAGGTGAGAGAATAAGGCATGTACAATTGTTATGCATGTGTCTTAAGCTAATACATTTAGGTAAGAAGGGAGTAACCAGCAAATAGTATCTTATTAAACTGTGGGTCTATAGCAATTCCATATGTAAGTTGGATACCAAAGGGCTATATACAAAGAAATGCAGGGCAGTAATCTCCAGGAATCATACTGGCTATAAACAAACATTAGCATTTGTTGAATGCTAAATGATAAATGCTATACTAAACAGCTCCTATAGTCTGGAAGAGGTGTATTTACTATGTCTTATGGGAGAGTAAAAGACTGGTGTGTTCTAGGCTTAACTAAGCCACAAAAATAAGTCTCCATAAGTAAATCTTATAAAGCCATGCTGCCATGGCCGCTGGCACCACGACAACATGCACTGGTTTATATTATATATGTATATTATTGCATAGCAATGAAGACTGGAGTTATGCTAGTTAGGAAAAGCTTAGTAAGTACATGAGGTGTGTATAAACCCAACTGACAACTGAACCAACTAGTCACAGTGAAAAAGCAAAAACACAAGCAAAACAGTATGTAGGTAACATTCACAATAATAACATTTTTGTTCTGAAAGTCTTCGAAAAACAGGAAATGTACTCTTTATGTGAATAGCTATTTGTGTGAGTCTTGTTGATCCTCTCCAGGTAAGATAGGATATCCTACCCCACACCGGTCACCTCTATCTGCTCCAGTTGACTAATCCTGAGGCCAAAAAAGACCTCCAAGATTCCAGAGCCTTTAGGTAAATGGGTAACTTCCTTCTCCCACACTGTGCTATTCTCACCATTGAATTCCAATAGTTTTGCAGCCACATTTCTTTCTGGGGTCTGACACGCACTTTATCTGTAGTTTTTTGTGTTCCTGCGCCTTGTCTGCTGGGCCTAATGTGAGGGCCGACTTAGCTATGGCTGTGCTGGTTTCGCTGATCCTCATGAATTGTTCTCATGCTGGGCCATGCTCACAGTTGCGGCAGCTTTATTCGCAAATACCGGCTCCGAAATAACAGGGACCGAGTCCCTCACACATCATGTTGGAGTGATGTTTGGGCATATGGGACCCGAAGCACAAGTATGCACATCCTCAGCTGAAGCAGATCTAAGATGTGTATATATCTGAGAGGTACAGGAATCCCTGTGTTTAAAAGTGTTGGTCATAAGTCCTTCAAGAGCAGTATGGTGCTCCGTAAGCATACAGCTCAGGGTCTCCATAAAGCTATTAAAGCTTTCCATGTTTTGTGCATCAGGCATCAAGGCTATTATGTAGAGGGGATAAGCAATAATTGACCTCAGTACTCAATATAAGCTCACGGAGTTTGTATAGCCCGCTGTCACGAAAACACAACAATGGCCGCCAAACACGCAATGTGATGACAAGCTTCTGATCTTAACCTAACATTACCGCTCCGTTTGTTAAATTCAACACTCCTCAGATATAGGGTAGAAGTCCATATGGTTATCGAAGGGTTTTGTAAGGTTTAGTTGTAGTATAGGTGTCATCCATGCTCAATTATAAAAGTATTAGTACCGGAGCAGTATGAGTGTGCGACCATTCTTGTGCGTTGCTGGCTCCGCGCCCTAATTCATTGATGTTTTTTTATATCCATTGGCCTTGGAGACTATTTGTTTATTATCTTTATCTATAATTGGACAGGTATTGCAATCCTTTCGATTGCATCTAAAAAAAACAAAATTGGTCTTATTCAACCAATTGTTTTTTTTATTTTGTTTTAAGCAACTAGGTGCTAATATGTCTTTAAGGTTTTTGTTTTTCCTAAATACAACTGAAGGAGTCCTATCTAAAGTTTTACCCAATATGGGATCCTCCTAAAGGACATGCCAATGTTTTTTAATAGCCCTTTTAATTCTCCATGACATTATATTTAGTTAGAAAGATATTATTTTTCTTCCCTCGATTTCAGGGTTCTTTATTTGTGTCAGCAATGATGTTCTATCTAATTGACCTGCTTTTACATACCCATCTTTTATGATCCTATCTGGATAACTTTTTGCTTTGAACTTTGTTTTCAAATGTTCAGATTCCACATCAAAGAAAATGAGACTCGAACAGTTCCTCCTTAGCCTCTGGAATTGGCCATACAGAATATTTTTTATCCAATTCCTATGGTGACTACTTCTGGGATGGAGGTAACTGTTCGAGTCCATCTCCTTCCTATATAGAGAGGTGACTATTTTGTCTCCCTTATTTGATAAAATTATATCAAGGAATTCAAATTTTTCTTTGTTTTAATTTTTAGTAAACTTTAAGTTAAACTCATCTTCATTCACATACTTGAAGAATTCTAGAACACTATTTTCATCCCCCTTCCAGATGACAACCACGTCATCTAAGAAGTGTTTCCAAACTATAATGTTCTCTTTAAAGGGATTATTTTGCCAGATATACTTGTCCTCCCATGCTCCCATATATAAATGTGCATAGTTGGGGGCAAAGCGAGTACCCATCCCTGTGCCCCCAACTTGCAAAAAATACTCCTTCTCAAAGAGAAAATTGTTTTTCTGTAGATTAAAACCAATTGATTGCAAAAGAAAAACTCTCTGTGGGAGGGGTAAGTGGTTATATTTATCAAAGCTATATTGCCACTATATAGAGTCCATTATCGATATTATATATATAGAGTCAATTATCGATATTATATATATTTATAGAGAGAGAGTCCATTATCGATATTATATGGGGGTATCTCTGACATATGATTTTAGGGTAAGACCATTGGTTTTAACTAATAGTCAACAAATTGGGAGAGATTGCTTGTTATAGAGTTGATACCTTAAATAATAGGCCGTCCAGGGGGCTGTTGTTGATTTTTATGGACTTTAGGTAGGTGGGTAAAATTTTGCCACCCGACATTTGTTCGTGAATAAAAAATCATATTCATTTTTTGTAATGGTCCCTGCTTCCATAATATCTTCTAAAATTTTTTTTAAACCTTTTGTTCGTTTTACCCAATATGGGATCCTCCTAAAGGACATGCCAATGTTTTTTAATAGCCCTTTAATTCTCCATGACTCTGCATTATATTTAGTTAGAAAGATATTAATTTTCTTCCCTCAATTTCAGGGTTCTTTATTTGTGTCAGCAATGATGTTCTATCTAATTGACCTGCTTTTACATACCCATCTTTTATGATCCTATCCGGATAACTTTTTGCTTTGAACTTTGTTTTCAAATGTTCAGATTCCGGAATTGGCCATACAGAATATTTTTTATCCAATTCCTATGGTGACTACTTCTGGGATGGAGGTAACTGTTCGAGTCCATCTCCTTCCTATATAGAGAGGTGACTATTTTGTCTCCCTCATTTGATAAAATTATATCAAGGAATTAAAAATTTTCTTTGTTTTAATTTTTAGTAAACTTCATTCACATACTTGAAGAATTCTAGAACACTATTTTCATCCCCCTTCCAGATGACAACCACGTCATCTAAGAAGTGTTTCCAAACTATAATGTTCTCTTTAAAGGGATTATTTTGCCAGATATACTTGTCCTCCCATGCTCCCATATATAAATGTGCATAGTTGGGGGCAAAGCGAGTACCCATCCCTGTGCCCCCAACTTGCAAAAAATACTCCTTCTCAAAAAGAAAATAGTTTTTCTGTAGATTAAAACCAATTGATTGCAAAAGAAAAACTGTGGGAGGGGTAAGTGGATATATTTATCAAAGCTATATTGCCACTATATAGAGTCCATTATCGATATTATATATATAGAGTCAATTATCGATATTATATATATATATATATATATATATATAGAGAGAGAGAGAGAGAGAGAGTCCATTATCGATATTATATGGGGGGTATCTCTGACATATGATTTTAGGGTAATGACCATTGGTTTTAAATAATAGTCAACAAATTGGGAGAGGTTGCATGTTAAAGAGTTGATAACTTAAATAATAGGCCCTCCAGGGGGCTATTGTTGATTTTTATGGACTTTAGGTAGGTGGGTAAAATTTTGCCACCCGACATTTGTCCGTGAATAAAAAATCATATTCATTTTTTGTAATGGTCCCTGCTTCCATAATATCTTCTAAAAGATTTTTTAAACCTTTTGTTAGTTGGGTCTTTTTTCAATTTAATATAAGTAGTAGGGTCATTCAAAATCCTATATGCTTCTGCTGTATAGTCCTCCTGTCCTGAACAACTATACACCCTCCCTTGTCCGATTCCCTAATTACGATTGTAGTAACTTGTTTTAATTTAATCAAAGCATTTTTTCTCAAAATCATTCAAATATGTCCTGTTTTTTATTTTTTCATTCTCCTTCTTACACAAATCCATTAGTTCCTTTTCAACTAATTTGTAAAAAACTGGTTTATAGTTTCCCTGGGAATACAAAGGATAAAAAATGGATTTGGGTTTGAAGATATGTCCCTTTTTATAATAATCATTAGTTTCTTCCAAGTCTGAGAGAAGGTCTAGAGTGTACTGGTCTAAACCGCTGGTTAATTTATCCATACCTAAACTATCAGACTCCAAGGCAATTAGATTTGTTAAACTTTCAAAATCATTTTCATTCAGAATTGTATTCTTCTTTTTGCAGTTATTCTTTTCGAAATGCCTGCTCAAAGTTAGTTTTCTGATAAATCTGTTCAGATCTATGAACAATTCAAAGTCATTCGGATAACTAGTGGAAGCAAAATGTAATCCTCATGCTAATAAGCTATATTCTGCAGGTCTTAAAATTCGTTTTGATAGATTAAAAATGTTTGTATATTCTTTACTCCTCCCTATTTTCTCCTTTTTATTTCGTATAGCGATTCCTCCTTGGTGTCCTCTTCGGACTCTATAGGTCTTTTTAATTATGGTGTTCTGATGAGGTAATGCATAATTGGGGGGTATTTCCCCAAGATTTGCCTAGGGGCGGCTTGTTTGGTTTGTTTACTCGTTATAAAAAAGAAACCGAGGAGGAAGCAGTGTCTAATCTCTCTCTTTCTATATGTCTCTAGAATTCTGTCTGTCATCCAGTCTATTCCCTAAACTCAATATCTCTCTACTTTCAAGCCCCCTGTCGTTGGCCCTAAAATAATGTGATTTGTATTCATGTTCCTCAATTGGTGCATAACATACTTTTCCCTATTGTATTCTATTCTAATTGTCTGGTACAAAACTCTTCTGCATATTTTTATGTTTGTTATTACCGTTGTAAATATGCTTATTTTTATTCTTATTCATATTATTCTTTGGCTGTCCATTAATATAAGTTTTAGGGTTTGGTTTATATTAATGAACCCTATATATGGATGCTCCCATTTGTACCCTATGTTCCATCCCTCGGGGTCTTAATTGATATGTATTGGTATTTTTTGTTTCTTGTATCTGAAATTAAAGGGCCCTCATGTGGAGTAGTGCCTATTAAAACACTCCCTAATTCTTGTTCATTTTCCTTCCTAGATTTTTCTACTAGATTATCCAAATCTCTTTTAAATTTTCTATTTTTTCTCTTTTTTGTCTCTATTTCATAAATATAAACTCTTTGTTTAGTGTCTTCATTGAGTTGTTCATATACTACATCTCCTTTGTGTTTATCTAATTCTTCCCTAATTTTATTAATTTACTCCGTTATTTTAAAAAACTTCATATCCCTAGATTTAATTAATATGTTTACAATGGTTTTGGAGCAGTCATTTAGAACTTGCTCCCATTCTGTGTGGTATTCTTTAGGTATAATACCTTTCTTCATATATCTTTTTAAGATTCTCTTATCATAAAACTGGTTAATCTGTCCTTTACTAAGTCTCTCTAGACTATTATACAGGTCTATGGGATCCATATAGTTAAGGTCCTCATCTTCTTCCTCCACAGATTAAGTACTCCCTGTTCTCCTATTGGAGAATTAATTCCCGTAGTTGAATGAAGACATATTTGAAAGGTGCTGCTGCTTAAAAAGAACCTGTGAAATGTAAACTACCTGTATGTATAAGTATACCAAAAATGTTCTCACTAATACAGGAAAAAGCTGCGCACACTGTTAATGGTATAAATCACAGATAATATTAATCACTAGTAAATTCTAGTGATTCACTATAAGTCAATGACTCACTATAAGTCAATATTGGTCACTAAATTTATGCTAATCCAATATTGTTACTTACTAATATACTGCACTAAAATAAGTAAATGAAAAACAATCAGAATAAAATGAAATCTAATAAAAGGCAATCTAATAAAATGAAATGCAATGCAATCAAGTACAGTGAGATGTGGTTTCAAATTTGTAAAACATATAAATATAATACAATTGTAATGAGTATAATACAAGAAAGTTTTATCCTTTTGTAAAGGTTCCCAAATATTCTGCTCATTGAGGTGTTAAATGTAGCTCATCCAAAATTTACTCAAGGTTCAAATTAAGTGTGGAGGTACAGCTGGAGAGATCTAAAAAGATAAGCGCACAAAAAAACCTCACATCATTTACTATACACATGCTGTCTAGTGCACGCCGGTCGTGGTTGTTTCAGCGTTTTTCTGGACATTATACATTGTCGTTGTTTGAGCCATTGATTTGGCTACATTTGGTGCCCCCGGTCTGCATTACAGAACTTGGCTAATTGTGACTTGAAAGAAGAACTTCTTCACACCAGGACGCTTCTTTGTGGACACAGTGGGGGACACTTTTTTATCTACCCGTCCATCCTTACCTCATATGATTGTGAGTAGGGATTACCTTAGGGAAATGTGTTATATATGTTTGTCATATTTTATTAAATTTGATCTGCACTACAAAAGGTGTTTGTGTGCACTTATCTTTTTAGATCTCTCCAGCTGTACCTCCACACTCAATTTGAACCTTGAGTAAATTTTGGATGAGTTGCATTTACCACCTCAATGAGCAGAATATTTGGGAACCTTTACTCTACAAAAGGATAAGACTTTCTTGTATTATACTCATTACAATTGTATTATATTTATATGTTTTACAAATTTGAAACCACATCTCACTGCACTTGATTGCATTGCATTGCACTTTATTAGATTGCATTTTATTCTGATTGCTTTTCATTTACTTATTTTAGTGCAGTATATTAGTAAGTAACAGCATTGGATTAGTATAAATTTAGTGATCAATAGTGACTTATAGTGAGTTCTAGTATTTACTAATGATTAATATTATCAGTGATTTATACCATTAACAGTGTGCGTAGCTTTTTCCTGTATTAGTGGGAACATTTTTGGTGTACTTATACATACAGGTAGTTTATATATATATATATATATATATATATATATATATATATATATATATATATATATATATATATATATATATATTGGGGTTTTGCACTGTAGGTCTAACATAGTGTCGGCGAGTGATAAGTGTTTCTTTTCTTCAGCACGCTCCATTGAAGTCTATGGGGAGAAGAAGCTAATGGGGTTGTGATATCCTGCAGTTAGCGAGCATCGGGTTTTGCTCACATGCAAAAAGTTAAAAGTGTTAAAAGTTAAAGGGACAGTATACACCAATAACCACTACTACAAAGAAGAATATTCACACATACTTATCTAAAAATCCAGTTTAAAACCTTTTAAAAACTTACTTACAATCTCCCAGTTTAGCACTGTTGATGAGTTTAGTCTGGGACACCCATTGAAAGTGATTGAGAAAGCAAGAAGAGCAGACCCATTACACAAATATAAGTCTACATCCGATACTTTGGAACTTGGTTAGGAGTTTGAAAATCAGCACAATGTTATAAAAAAATAAGCACAATCTAGCCCTATAGATAATTGCAGGAATATACACTAGCAAAACTGTAAAATATAGGTAAACTGATGCACAATGAATTTTAATTTTGGTCTCACCTTTACAAGAAGGCTGTAGTGTCTCTAAATGTAGCCTTATATGTGTCTGTCAGAAGGAACTGACACTGCTCTCTATGAGGTCTGACATTTTGTGCTCAGTGGGAAACATTCCACTGCACCATATAAAAAGATTCCATTTTTAAATCAGTGCACCAACATCATGTAGAGGATATACAGTACATTGTACATTGCTTTTCTTTAGAATATACAGATAAAAAAGATAATAAATGATAAGGTATTTTGAACTCTAGTACCCGTCTAATGTCAATTATATTTAGAGCCTTTGTGTAAGACTTTTTGTTACAGTAAAATCTAAAAATATGAGAACACTTCAATTTTAAAATATTTCTTGCATTAAAAAAATTACGACAAAGCTGAATAATTTCATTTTGACACTATCAGGAAGTATGCTTTTTTAAAGGGACATTCTATTATAACAAATGTGTGCTCTAATTTATTAGAGCATATATTTTTGTGTTAGCCTGTGTGGCTTAGACACATAGGTAAAGCCCTGCTATGGATCTGAAGCCTTGCAGCTCCTAAGCAATAAAATTAGTGATTGGTGGGGCTATGAGCCTGTTGCGTCTGATCGGCTCAAATAAAAACATGTAATTTTTGCACTGCTTTATTGGTTAAAACTAACAAAACTGATAAGCATAAAACAAAAACATTGTTCTCAGTATAAGAATACCTATTTTACAGAAAAAAGAACAAAACATGACATATTTTAAAATGCCATTTTTTTAGATGAAATAAAAAACTTTGATGTTTTAATTACACTGCTTTGGTTTTTAAGTGCATAATAAGTCAAGATCCATGTTTCCATTTAAAGGGACATGATACTTATATGCTAAATCACTTGAAAGTGATGCAGCATAACTGTAAAAAGCTGACAAAAAAATTCACATGAACATGAATGGAAGACACATTTTACCTCAACATTTATTCAGCTCACCAGAGTAAGTGTTCTGTAATTGAGAGCTACTCTTTTTAATATCATCTGAAGTGAAACAAAAAACAGACAATCAGCTTTATCAGTAATTAGTTTACAATTTACTTTATTGGGATCTTATGGACTTTCTCAATAATCTTGTGAAATGTCATAATAAACTTCCTTTAGCCTTTTTTTACATGGGGATATTGATGTAATACTGGGCTGGTTGATGCAAAACTGGGCTGGCTACTAAGCTTAGATTGCTGCTTTTTCAAATAAATATACCAAGAGAATAGGAGTAAATTAGAAAGTTGCTTAAAATTGCATGCTCTATCTGAATTAATTAAATAAAAAAATTGGGTTTAGTATCCCTTTAACACGGTACTCATTACAATTTATTTTGCAAAACAGTGAAATCTATGAGAAAAAAAAATCAATCTAAATTTGAACCCCCCCCCCCAAAAAAAAACCCCCAAAACATTTAAATTCTCTAAAAAGCTGGAAACTTACTTAAAGGGACACTGAACCCAATTTTTTTCTTTCGTGATTCAGATAGAGCATGCAATTTTTTTTTTTTTAAATTCTTTATTTTATTCCAACAAAGCAAGATATTATAAGTGCATAAAAGAAATAGATTTAACAATTCGTTACATGACACAGCAAGAAAAAAAATAAAAAAAAAAATTGAAATCTTATTATACACGTCATATCATATCATTTTACTAGATTCTTATACTAACATTTTCAACCTTAACGATAGTACAACCAAAATTTATTATTAATGTTAAGATTAATCTTGATTTTTAACCTTGTTATATGCTTTGTTGGTTTTTTCCTAATTAAATAAAAAGAACAAGAGAAAGAATACTACTTAGATTTTTACCAGTTTGTTTTATATTGTGATATTTTGGACCTGTGGATGAAGAGGGAGGAAGTCTACAATCAACGGAGAAAAAAAAAAAAAAAAAAAAGAAAAATTAAAAAAATAATTTGTTACCATATATTTAAAAGAACAATTTCAGTATTCCGAAATGGGTATATTATCTTATCAATTTCACTCGTAGGGAGCGATTTAATAAATTTTGACCATTTTTGAAAGAATCTGTTTATTTCAGATTCTATATTTAGATCTGTTGCTAGTTGCTCAACCAAGCATTGTTTTTTAAGATAGTTCTTAAGTTCTACTATTGATGGTATTGTGCTATTCTTCCATTCTTTAAATATCACATTTCTGGATGCGAGGATAACTAGATTTATAATTGCTATTTCTTTCAAGTCTGAGTTCTTGTCCTTTAAGAAGATAATATCTATACCAAGAGAGACTTCCTGTGGGAGGAGCAAGGAGGAAGGTGTGCTTGCTCTGGGCTCCCTTGAGTGAGGAGCAAATTCAAACATCTGAAACCCCGCCACGAATCCCTATTACCTGGGGCAAAAGATTTACCCGGTCTGGGGGACAGAAAAAGCGTGGTAGACGGAAGTCAACTCACCCTGGGCAAATAAAGTGGACGTAATATGCCTTCCAAGAGGTTGCTATAAACAGTACACCCAAAGCCAAACGGAGAAAAAGATACAGCCGGACTGTGGAGGTAACTCCGGTATTACCTGATTTCTGAGAGGTGGAGACCCGAGGGGCAGTGGAGGACCTGGTCCGGGAGACTGCTGGAGCCACCGCCTGTTGAATAGCCCGGATAGCGGCTACAATTCCCCCCCCATACCGGAAAGACGGCCAGGAATCATGACGTCATAGCGGCTTGGCGACGCCGACGTAAGGAACAAGCAAGCGAGAGTGGAGCTGAGGTCAGCAGAGGCCGCATATCGCAGACCCCCCTGGTGGGGTAAAGGTGGCAGTTAGACTTTTCAGTGACCGGCCGTGAAGCAATGGGGGGGTAAGTATAAACAGACTATGTATATCGGCAAATAAATCAGAAGTTGGCAAATATCTATGTGATGTGGCTTAATAGGGGTTGGCAGAGCAGCAGGAAGGCCCATAATTCTAAAATAACCAGGGCGAGCTGTGACATTAATCCCTGATGGAAACCTACTCAAGTATACACATACAGTTTCCGGAATTTTGAAAATAGAAGAGCCCCCTTATACATATTACTATACAGAGAGCCCCCCTCCTTAAACTTTATTATTTGCGAAAGCATGGTGACCATAATATGAAAAGATTGACATACATAGTTCAGTGGAGCAAAGTATGAGCACTGATGCATGGAAAGCTGTGAGAGAAATTTGATGCTCTAATACCACGAAGCACTGGAGGGAACCAATTATAGAGTGCATGGAGTATGGGGTCTGAATCACCTAAAAGAACATAAGGGCGGCAGGAGGAGGGAATTGGTGTAAACTGACTGTTAATGAGAAATGCAGCAGTTATAGTTCTATGGAAGCTGCTAAAGACTCTAACACACTATATATATTGGGACAATGATTCAACAAAAGTTGTCTGTAATTATGGTGGTTTAGGAAGGGCAAGCTGGAACTTGAACAAAGTATTGTAGCTAATTGCATGACCACTGCCTCTTTGACTGAAGACTTTCTTTCTCTTTTTTTTTTTTTTCTCTTTTTTTCCTTCTCTCTTTCTTTTTCTGTTGTTTAGTCTGCTGAAACATAAAAAAGCTGCATGTAAAGTGAAAAATTATAATAGCTGTTTCTGAAAGGAAAATCATAGACATTTTGTTTATAGAGCTTTGAGAAGTGTAAAAGACGAAACTTACGTTATAATTGGTTGCACAAGGAAAGAGCTTTAAGGCAATGTAATAAATTAAGTCTATAAATACAAAGAATAGGCAGGGAATATATGTGGTATGCAGCAAGAGATTAACTAAGATAGAAAAACCTGGGGACAGATCCCTGTTCATTGTGTATTAAGGTGTATTGTTGGTGGAAAAATTGTTACAGAGTGCATGATAGTATTTAGGTAACCAAAGATATTTGACAAACCTAAAAAAGGGTATGTAAATGAATGAGTAAAGTGTTATATAGGCAAGGAGTCTGCATGAAGCCCACATAGTAGTAGCAAGGAGCAGTAAAAACAATTAACTACGGTATGGGCCACAAGTGATTCATTGTGCTAAGTATACTGGTTTCTCAGGGGAGTTAAAAATAAATACTTTATAATATTTAATACACAGGAGCTGGAGGAAAGTTGGAGCTTGGGTGGCAAGCTCGGTTACAGATTTAAGTGTTAGTATCATATTTTTTCAAGGAATAGAGCGGCCAAATAAGTATACTGGCATTGGAAATATAGACACATTAGGGGAACCAAATAGACAAATTCAAAGAATAAGCGCATGACTGTATGAAGTAACAGTAGTATCTAACTGAGGCAAATAGTGAAGATATAGGCTCTAACGGGCTTAAATCAAGGGATTGTGATTCTAAATTAATCCAGGGCACTAGATCATAAGAAGAGGAAATAGGCACAGAGGAAATAACATAATATAGTGTGAAAGTACAGCGTGTCTGCAGGTGTGAGTTTTTATACTTTATAAAAAAGGGATTGAGTAATTAGAAGGCGCAAAAGGGAAAAAAGGAGCACAAATGGAAAAATATGTCACAAACGTGAAAAACAAATCACCAGCAATGCCACTAAAAAGAGATAAAAGGCAGAAAGCACAAAGTGAAATTAGCAATACAGAAGCTAATGTTCAGAGCCCAGAGAGAAATTTAGAAACACAGCTCACAATAAATCAATTGGCAGACCTAATATTACCCCAATTCGAAATTGTTAAAAAAGAAGATCTCAGAGTTATCCCAGGAAATCAGGCAATTTTCGATCAGATTAACTGAGGTAGAAAATAGGGTGTCCGATGCAGAAGATAAGTTAATTACTCAAGGGTCAACAATGGATAAACACGCAGAAAAAATTAATGCATTGCAGGCAAAGATAGAAGATTTGGAGGATAGGTCACGGCGGAGCAATATCCGTGTAGTTGGGCTGCCCGAAACAAACGGACAGGAAGACCTACTGACCTTTGGTGCAGTTACATTACCCAACCTGCTAGGTATGCAACCCGTAAATGGGGCTTTGCTGGTAGAGAGAGCACATAGGATCGGAGCACTAAGACAACCTAGAGAGAGCAACACCAGGCCAAGAGTGCTCATCATTAAATATTTGAATTTTCAGGATAAAGCCAGCATAATGTATCACTATAGAAAGAACAGAACACTTTTGATAGGGGACAAACCAATTTTGATCTTCCAGGATTTTTCGGTGGAGACATCGGGGAAACGGCGTGCTATGGCACCGTACTGTACAGCGCTGATAAAAGCTGGGTTGAGAGCCTCTATGAGATATCCAGCTAAAATTACGGTACTGGGGATGGACGGTGTCATAGCACTCAATACGGTAGAAGAAGCAAAAGCTTTTTGTACTGAAAATAATATAGAAGTATAGGATATTAGTAGTTCAGCACGAACACAGAATAAGGATGTTGTGGAATAGAGAAAGAGATGAAGAGGGGGGGGGTGGGGGAGTGGGAGGTCCAGGGGGTGGGGATTGCACTTTTTTTTTTTTTTTTTTTCTCTTTTCTTTTATTTTTTCCCCTTTTCTGACACCTAATAGAATAGAAAAGGATGAGTGTGGCAATTAATTGTGTATCATGGAATGTGGGAGGGATAACCTCCCCCATTAAGCGCAAGAACATTTTTAAATTATTGAAAAAGCAAAAGCCTGACATTATATTTCTGCAAGAATTGCACCTAAAAGCGGCTGAAATAGATAAATTGAGAACTAATTGGCTGGCAGAAGTCATTGCAACCCCATGCGTGTCACGTAAATGTGGGGTAGCTATACTATTGAATAGAAGTTTAGATTATGAGATATTAAAAACAAAATTGGACCCTCAGGGTAGATTCATTATTATGCAAATCAAAATAGATGAGAGAATATGGACCCTGTGTAATATATACGCACCCAACACATTTGAAGTTAATTTTTGGCAGCAGATAATAAAGGAACTGACACCGTATTTAGGCCAGAATTTGATAATAGCAGGCGACATGAACACAACGTCATATCCTGACAGCGATAGATCTAAGGTGGGTCGCAGACAGGCATATCATCGGGAGGCAAGAATTTTTCGTAATTTTCTGAAAACTATTAAAGTACACGATATATGGCGTTTGCAACATCCGGACGAACGATCTTATACGTGCGAATCTAAGGCACATCGATGCTTTTCCAGAATAGATATGTTCTTAATAGATGAACATCTTTTAAAACATGAAATCAGGACACACATAGAAGAGATAATAATATCGGACCATTCAATAATCAGTTTCAGGATACTACTCCATGATAGGTCGAGCTCTAGGATAAACACTTTCAGATTTCCTGGCTATATGTCGGACACTCCAAAATTTAGTAACTGGGTCTCAAACAAGTGGAAAGAGTACATCGCATTCAACAGAGATTATGCTGATGAGCTGGAGATTTTGTGGGAGGCAGGTAAAGCGGTCATACGCGGCGAGATAAAGGTATATATGGTCAACTTAAATCGTAAAAATAAGGCGAGAGAAATTCAATTGGCAAATCAAGTTAGAAATGCATACGTGAGGTACTTGAATAGCTCTAACCGGGTTAACTGGGAAAAATATGTATATGCAAAAACAGAAAGGGAACAATTTATGAAAGAAAAATGGGCACATGAAGAGGCAAAATGTAGGGCAAGATTCCAAGGAGTACAGGGAGTTTCGGCAAAACACTTAGCTAAGATAACTAAGTTTCGTAAGAAACAAAATATAATCTCCACAATTAAGGAAGGTAAGAATACATACACCAGCCCTACAGCAATTAAAGAAGCATTTTTTCAATTTTATCAAAAGCTATACTCGAAGGAGGAAGTAAACACAGAAAGTAAGCAACAATTTTGGGAGCAGATAAAAATTCCTAAAGTAACGCCTGAGGCACTACAGCAGATTAATTCTCCAATTCTGGAAGGAGAGGTGTTAAGAGCTATTCAAAAAGCCAAATCAGGAAAAGCTCCTGGGCCGGATGGCCTCTCGGCTGAATTTTATAAGATGACTTCAGAAATAATAATAGGGACGTTAACTAAGTTATATAACGGTTATTATATTAAGAAAGAAATGAAATCCCCTTATTTTTCGGACGCAATTATATCATTAATATTAAAAAAAGGGAAAGATGCTACAAATTTATCATCATATCGCCCTATCTCATTATTAAATCATGACTACAAGATATTAATGTCTATAATAGCGGATAGATTAAAAAAGCAATATCAGATCTAATACATCCAGATCAGGTCGGGTTCGTACCAGGAAGGAATTCTGTACGTAATATGAGACGGGTGTTAGCAACGGTGGAGCACTTTTTTTGGGCCGGGCAGGGCACCGCGGGGCAGAGAAGGAAACGGGGAGATAAAGATATTGCAATAGTAACAATAGACGCCGAAAAGGCATTTGATTCTATAGGATGGGACCACCTCTTTGAATCTCTGGAGAAGTTTGGCCTTGCCGGTGCCCTGCTCGACCTGATTAAACTGATCTATAAGACACCGAAATCACAGCTGCTAATCAATGGGGAATTATCTAAACCAGTAGTTCTTGAAAGGGGAACTCGTCAAGGGTGTCCACTTTCCCCTTTATTGTTTGACATTGCGCTCGAACCACTTGCCATATATATTAGACATAAAGTAGCCCCACTGAAGATAGGGGCAGAAAGAATGACGATCTCGCTCTACGCGGATGACATTTTACTTTTTTTGTATGACACAGTTACCTGTATCCCACAACTTCTACAGATTATCAAGGTATTTAGCTCATTCACAGGCTACAAAATAAACCCCGCGAAATCCGAAATCTTATGGATAAATAAAACTAAGGCGAGTCAAAACACAATTTTTAAAGAGGTCCAGTATATTAGTTATCTAGGGATCAAAATTTCACGGAACCCTGGCGAGTGGTATCAGTTGAATTATAAAGAACTATTCGATAATATGGAATCAGAAATAGGAAAGTGGAACATGTATTATTTGTCACTATCTGCCCGTATCATACTGATAAAAACAATTTTCTTCCCAAAGATATTATTTCGCATGCAAAATTTACCATTAGTGATTAAAAAGAAAGATATTGACAAATATAATAGAGCATGTTCATTATTTATCTGGGGCAAGCAGAAGGCCCGTATATCAACTGAAAAACTGAGTTATGCAAAAAAACATGGTGGATTTGCCTTCCCTAATATTAGGTATTACAATTATGTAACTTTGATTAAATTCGGAATAGACTGGTTAACCGAGTCAGAATATATTACCTATTATAAACTAGAAACTGAGATAGTCAAACCTTTCAATCTGAAAGCAATACTGCATTGTCCGTATAGGAATTTACCAAGTAATGTGGTGAATTTAGTAACATTCACTAGTATAGTTTGGGCATGGCAAAAATATTGTGATACAGTGGGTCAAGAATACCAAGTGTCAGCACTGCTGCCGATTGTTGGGTGTGTAGATTTTTCACCGGGGCTACATAACAGGATCTTTCGTGAATGGCAAGGCATGGGATTGGAATACTTCTCACAAATAACAACGGGGCCGGAGGGATTAATACGAACCTTCGAGAGCTTGGCGACAGAATATAATTTACCCGCTAAGCATTTTTATACATATCTCCAGATAAGACACTATATAAACACTTATATTATGAGATATGGTGCGGACTGGTGTCAGCCCGGGATTGAGCCGGGTCTAAAGCTATATCAGGCTGGAAAGCGGTCTATAGCTATATGGTATCAGAATATAATACAGAGATTAGGAATGAGACAAATAAATTTGAATACGGAAAAATTTCTCAGATATTTTCCTTCCATACAAAGTGAAAATATAGTGGATAGTATTAAAAGGGCGGAGGAAGCCACGGAGAGAATTAGTTGGCGGGAGTCGCAAGCAAAATTGATAAATAATTTTTATTTGACGCCAGAGAGAATTAGTGGTTGGGCCAGAACAACTCCAATAAGCTGTTATAAATGTAACCACGTAAAAGCAGATCTGATGCATTGTTTATGGAGCTGCCCGAAAGTACAGCAATTCTGGCGAAAAATTCAGTTCTGGCTCAACAAATATTTAATTGTTAAAATAAATTTGGAAGCAATACAGATATTTTTTTTGTATCAGACGGAAAATATAGGAGATAAAAATCTTACAAATTTGGCCATTTTGGCAGCACGCAGTCTCATATTCCAGAAATGGAAACATAAAGAGGTGCCAAATATGAAGGAGTTTATAAACAGCATGAAATTTCAAATGATAGTGGAAAGACAGGATCTAAAAAGCACAGAGAAACATTACAAAAGGTATTTCAGCAAGTGGGAAAAATATATCGAAGCCTGGCCGAGGGCGTTACAGCTGCAGTTTCTTGATCCTTTACAAAGCTCAGTTCCTTTTCTAAATCTAGTAGTAGCAGGAACTTTACCGGCACATTGGGTGAGGAGATGAGGCAACACATCCATCCTGGATATAAATAAAAGAAAAGTACAAGAGGGGCTTTTTTTTTTTTTTTTTTTTTTTTTTTTTTTGTGTGTCTCCCCGGCCTTCGACACTCTCGCCCGTAGTAAATAAGTTTTTCTTAGATAAAAATGGTAGATGTTGCGCGGACATTGACGAAAAGTAGATATAGAAGATGTTGAGAAAGTAGCCCCAATAGATCGGATAGAAGATATGAAGGGTCTGAGAGAAGTATTGGATACCCGCAGGGTGGTAGTTATAGAAACACCAGATAAAGGTCGTCATCTCAGAGTGGTCATTAATCCCAGGTTTAAGAGTAAAAATGAACATGGACAAATGTATGTATTGGAAGACAGAGAATAAGACTGGCAATTAAGTATTGTGTACCGGGATGGCCTTTATTAGGTCAGGAAGTGAATTGGATAGGAATATCATAGGTCTTATTTCCCGGGGATACCCGGGGGAAAGGATATTTGATTCAATGTATTGATGTTCCTAATGTGTTATTATTTTGTTGGTCTCCGTTTTTCAGTTTTTCTTAAATCTGTTGTCGGGTTGGTTCAAAGAATCTTTTCAGAATGTTGAGTTAGTTTAAAACTGGTATAGTATAATTTTTAGAATTTAACATATGGTAATTTAAGATGACAATGAATGGAAATGTCACAATGCGGAGCTGCGTCTCCAATGATATGTATTATCAGATATAATTTTCAATAAAAACATTTAAAAAAAAAAAAAAAAAAAAAAAAAAAAAATATCTATGTCTGAAAACTTGAAAGAGATTATTTTCAAGGCTTTCTCTATCCAGTATTCAACTTTAAGCCAAAATTGATAAATTTTAGGGCAGGACCATATCATATGTATTATATCGGCGACAGGTAGCCTACACTTAGGGCATTTATTGAAGTTTAAGTTATGCCATCTATATCCTTTGTCTGGAGTATAGTAGGCTAAGTATATTAACTTAATATGGGATTCCCTCCAGGTCTCTGAGATAGTAGCCTTATGAAGCAGGGCTAAGGAACATGTTACTTGACGCTCTAGGCCATTTTCATACATGAGAAGATTCTGCCATTTATACGCTATATACGCAATATTTTTTTCTCCCTCATAGCTAACCAAAAAATTATACCAAGAAGAGATAGATGTTACCCCTGCTTTAATTAAGACTGACCAATTTTCCAGCTTACCCCACGACCAACTCTGCGAAAATTTACTGGTTAATTGAAACGTATAGTGTCTAACTTGGAGATAAGTGAAAAAATCGCGATTATCCAAGTTATACTCTTGTTTCAGCTCTTCAAAAGTTTTTATATTTTCTGTCTCTGGATTAATGAGTTGACTTACATAATATATCCCATGTTGTTTCCATTTTAATAATAGTGGTGACTGTAAGCCTTCCTGAAATTCTGGGTTTCCTATGAATGTTTGATATTTTGGAATATTTGTATTAACTCCAACTTTTTTCCCAATTTTATTCCAGGCCTGAATGATCGTATAAATTGTTTTAATTTTTCTCACTTGTTTAGGTATTAACTGGGGGGAAAGATGTAAAAGAGATGTTGGTATAAAAGGAAAAATCATGTTTAATTCCAGTTCATTATCTGTGAAATGATCTGCTGTTGATATCCAGTCTGCAGCTATACGTCCTAGCATGACTAAATTGTATAAATGTATATCAGAAAAGGCCATACCTGCAAATTGCCTGGGTAAGATTAGCTTCTGAAGCGAAATTCTAGGCTTTTTAGATTGCCATATAAAACGTCTAAGATTATAGTTAAATTTTTTTATATTGTAAGATTTTATCAGCAGCGGTAGATTCTGCAAAATATAGAGGATTTTAGGTAAAATTATCATCTTAAAGAGGGCTATTCGCCCTGAGATGGAGAGAGGCAATTTTTGCCAGTTTCTCATATTCTCAATAGCTTGGTTAAAAATGGGAGTTATGTTAAGAGAATACCATTCTGAGGGTTTATTTGAAATTATAATTCCTAGATATCTGAAGGAGTTAGTAACTATTTTAAAAGGAATTTCTATTCGTGAATTTTCTGTCTTTCTCAGCCATAATAATTCCGTTTTCGTGTTATTTACTTTATAACCAGAGCATTGGCCAAATAGTTCAATTATTTTAATAAATTTAGGTATGTTTAGTGAGGTGTTAGAGATATACAACAATAGGTCATCAGCATATAGAGCCACTTTCAACTCTTTTTTATAGATTTTTATGCTATTAATCTGCTGTCTAATTTTCATTGCTAGTGGCTCTATTGCTAGATTAAAAAGTAACGGCGATAATGGGCAGCCTTGTCGAGTGCCCCTTTCCAGTCTGATCGCTTCAGAAACCTGCCCGTTTATAATCAAGCTGGTGGATGAACACGAACATATTCTCTCCACCAGTTTGAGAAAATTATTACCCAAACCGAAGCGTGATAATGTGTCAATCAAATATTCGTGGTTAACACGGTCAAACGCTTTTTCGGCGTCAACTGCTATAACTGCAGCATCTGGATAATCTTTTGAAAGATTCATCTCAAGATTTTTGAAGTAGTCAATGGTCAAGAGCAACTGTCTAATTTTAACCGCTGAGTTACGGTTACTAAGGAAACCCACTTGATCTTTATGAATTATTTCTTTTAACCCTTCCTGTAGCCTTGATGCTAAGATAGATGCAAATATCTTGTAATCGGTGTTTTAGCAGGGCAATTGGCCTGTAAGAATCTCTGTCCGAGGGGTTCTTTCCAGATTTAAGAATAAAAATTGTGAATGATGCTAGAAAATTAGCTGGAATCTGTGTCTCTCCTAGTAGATATTGATTAAAAAGTTTGGTGAGATAGGGGGTAAGAGATGGTGCCATGGATTTATAAAAGTCGTTTGGCATTGCATCTGGTCCAGGGGCTTTCTCCGTTTTTAATGCTTAAATAACTTTTAGTACTTCACTTTCAGATATAGGTAGATTCAATTTGTTATTAAATTCAGAGTTAGCTTTTGTTATTTTTAGTTCTTTCCAAAAATTTTCACTAACGGCTTTATCTACTGCAATGGAGGAGTAAATTAGTTTGTAGCTTTGGTGGAAAGCTTCTAAGATGTCTTCAGTAGTACTTAATTTTTTATTATTGATCTGAATTAATTCAATTAGTGAGGTTTGTTTAAAATTTTTTACTAGTCTAGACAAAAGTTTGCCTGATTTATTCCCAAATTTGTAAAGTCTTGCTTGGTATTTTAATTCTGAGCGTATTGTGTAGGTTGTTAATAGGGAGTCCCGTTCTTTTTTAAGATTATTATATCGAATCCAATTTTCTTCATTTAAACAGTTTAGGTATCTATTATATGCGTTACTTACTGCCATCGTGATTTGTTTCTCCTTTAAGCAATATTTTCGCTTAGCCCTTGCCATATAAGCAATAATTTCACCCCTTAAAACCGCTTTTGCAGATTCCCATCGAAAAGTTAGAAACTGATCCCATATTAAAATGAAAGAATTCCTCTAATTTATTTTTAAGCCAATTTCTAAATTTGGGGTCATTGTTAAGGTATTTTGGATAAAAAAAACGGGCCCTTCCCCTTTGAGTGTTATTACTAGGGACATCTAACATTACAGGGGCATGGTCTGAGATGCATATTTCAGATATTCTAGCTTTAGCGCCAGTTTTAAATAAGCTATCATTTACTAAAATTAAATCAATTCTAGACATTGATTTAAATGTCTTTGAATATCAGGTATAATTTTTGGTATCTGGATTTTGAGCTCTCCAGATGTCCCTAAGCGCAAGATTTTGAAAGATGGCATTAAAAATTTTTGATTCTAAGTTATCTTTTTTTGTCTTTTTCTGCCTAATGCCTCTTCTTAGTCTATCCAAAGGATATTGGGGGGCCATATTAAAATCTCCTGCCAAAATTATGTGCCCTTCTGCTACTTGTAGCAATTGAGCCTGGAGGGAATCCCAAAAGTCTGTATCTATTATATTTGGTGCATATAAGTTACAGATTGTGTACACAACCTTTGCAATTTTCAATTTTATAATTATATATCTACTATTAGGATCAATTATTGTCAAAAGTTTTTCATATATTAGTTTTTTTCCTAGTAGGATGGCTACCCCCTTTTTCCTGTTAAGAGATGGGGCATATATTACCTCCGATACCCACAGTGTTTTTAGTTTCATTGATTCTTCCTTGTTTAAGTGAGTTTCCTGTATTAATGCTATTGAGGTATTTAATTTCTGTAAATGTGTTAAGATCATTTTACGTTTAATAGGAGAGGTAATGCCCCCTACGTTCCAGGATGTGATTCTATAATTTCTATTCATCTAATTCGTTATATATATATATAATAACAAATAAAAAAAAAAGAAAAAAAAGAAAAAAAAGAAAATGAAAACAAAAGCAAAACCTTCCTCTTCATCCACATAGATCTGCTTCTACTAACCATAATTAGAATTAACATTATATTAAAGTGATAATTAGTTTGACTCTGACTTGGGACTCCTAGAGTCCATGCTCAGCCAACTTTTTTTCTGCCTCAGACGCTGTCTGATAGAAAAAAGTTTGACCATCCAATATCACCTTGAGCCTAGCTGGGTATATAACTGTGGCCTGCCAACCTGCTTTTAACATTTTTCCACATACTGGGGAAAGTTCCTTTCTTTTGGATGAGATCTCAGTAGAGAAATCTTGAAATAATAGAATTTTAGATCCGTTATATAGTAAGGGCTGGCTTTTTCGATAATATTGGAGAAAAAGCATTTTGTCTTGATAATTTAAAAATTTAGCTATGATTGGCCTCGGTTTGGTCAAGTTATTTGAGTTATTGGAAGGTCTCCCCAATCTGTGAACTCTTTCTATTAAAAAGGACGTATGCGTTAAAGGGATACTTAACATCTGAGGAAGTGTAACTGTCATAAATTTCATTAAATCTTCATATTGTGAAGATTCTGGATATCCAATGATTCTTAAGTTATTTCTCCTTGATCTATTTTCAAGATCATCTATTTTAGCTTGAAGCTTAAGAATCATGTTTTGGTTATCACTAATTTTAAGAGTATGAGAGTTAGTTACGTCTTCAATATCAGATATTCTATGCTCCATTTCTTGTATTCTTTGAGAAAACTGTCTTACCTCAGATGTTAGTGCCACTATATCCTGTTTAATTTCGTTTCTTAGACTGTCAAGTTTAGGGGAAATGGCCTCTAAAATACTTGCTACTAAGAGTTGTGATCCTTGCATCTCTGTAAGGTTTAAGTTTTGTGTTGTAGCGGGGGATTCAAGTGTTAATGGAGGGGCCTCTGGTAGATTCTTATTTCTACGATCTCTTGGTTTAGATGCCGTGCCTGGATTAGGTTTAATAGTGAGTGAAGGGGAGGTAACATATTTATCCATGTGTATGTATAAAAAAAAAATAAAAAAAAAAAATAAATAAATAAATAAATAAATAAATAAAAAGAGTGCTTGTGAATTTAAGCAACCGGAGCAGTGAGTGATTAGTAGATTGTGAGGGAAGAAAAAAAAAAAAAAAGGTGGGGAGGTGATTTGTGTGGTGAAGGGAAAAAAATAAATAAATAAATAAATAAAAGTGCTTTACATAAAGGGAGTTATAGACCAGATTTAGGCAACCATTCAAGCGCGCAGATTCACTTAAATAGGCTTTGAATTTTTATATATAGTACTTAATACCCTCTTTCCTCTTCTTTATCCTCCCTTTTCTCTTCCTTTCCCCTCTCTTTATGTAAATTAAGATAACTGTGAGGCCCTTAGAGATAAAATATTATATTTGTAGTAAAGTATGCAGTCTGTTTATCACTATTCTGTGATACAAATAAAGTTTGAAGGAGAATATATCAACAAAACAAGGTCACCTTCTATCATACAAGAATCTATCCAATAACAATCACCCTGTGTATTTGATACTCATGTAATAATAAGAACAAGATTAAGGCTTATGACCCCCAAAAATTCTATTTGTAATATTTATGTTATTAAATTTCAAGCTCTGACATTAGTATAACAAGGCTGCTATCGATTTACTTTAGACTGACATTTTGTTAAGGGAATAATTTTATCTAGCAGTCTACATAAATTTCTCTAAATTTTCCAACCGTTTAATCCCTCATTATTATTCAGCTGTGAGTCTATTCCCAGTATGTAGATACATCTAAGTTGCTGTTAAATAAGCACATTCTATTATAAACACTATATAGATATCTGATCCAAAACCATCATAATTGTTATATATTATAAAAGAAACAGCAGATAAAATAAAAAAAAAAAAAAAAAAAAAAGGCCAATAAAGAGAAAAAAAAAAAAAAAAAGAAGAAAAACAAAAACGTTCTTGTTTTGATTTATAACTTTCAGACTCTGAGTTATTATGTATCCAGAAAAGTCCAGTAAACGGAAAAGCCTCAACACTTCAACAGGCTCAGTTAGTTGCGACTTTGTATACCCAGATATGCTTATGCTTATATAAAGATATTTGAGTCAATCTTTAATTATGTTGGATAAGTTCCACTTTAATAGTATCAGTCCGGCTTAACTGTTAAGTCTGACACTGTTCAAATTACCTTTAGTTCAATCCTCAACAAGTAAAGCGCGCCAGCAACCCTCTGCTTTTACAGACAGGATTCTTTTGTCACTCTTCCCCCTTTTCTCTACTTTTCTTTCTTACCCTTTCGATGATGATTCAGCTGTAATCGGGGGTTAGCCAGTCGAGTTCACAGGAGCTATAGCGCGTATATTTACCCCTTAGCTTCCTCAGACCAGGACAGGTTCTGTATCTCTTGTTTTCCACCAGCCGGTTTAGTCTGTCAGCCTCTGGAGCCTCATCTCCGTGTTTAATCAGATAGATCACTCCACGTTAGATCCAATCGGGAAGGGGGGCCTGTTCCGTCAGCTGCCGATGTACCTCTGTGTCAACTCACCACACGCAGCATCGGTGGGTGGGAGCGACTCCACTCAGCTCAGCCTCAGACCACCCCTGGAAAGGTATGAGAGATGAGCATCGAACCTCAGCAGGGCGCCATATACCAGATGGGGTAAATATCGCTAAGGCTACTCCATTAACTTGATAAAGGGTAAGAGTGTTACTTGCTGACCTGCTACCTCCTCTACCCGGCCGGGGGAGGGAGGGAGGACTAACTTGTAATGTTCAGTATTGTATGCAGTTTATTGACAGATATGTAAGAAATAGTCAGGGCAATGGTAGTATTGCTCTCTTGTCCAAAGATTTTCTTTAGCGTATGTTCAAAGTTTACGCTATGGAGGTAACTGGAGCGTAGTGTTAGCCAGCTGCAGGGTTTCTCTCAGGCTTCGAGGAACCAAGCGCAACACGCCGCCAAGGTGTAGCTGCAGGGGAGTGCTACCTGCACAGGTGCAATTAGTGTACAGGCTCCTGCTCTTCCTCCTTAGAGCATGCAATTTTAAGCAACTTTCTAATTTACTCCAATTATCAATTTTTCTTCGTTCTCTTGCTATCATTATTTGAAAAAGAAGGCATCTAAGCTTTTTTTTTGTTTCAGTACTCTGGACAGCACTTTTTTATAGGTGGATGAATTTATCCACCAATCGGCAAGGACAATCCAGGTTGTTCACCAAAAATGGGCCGGCATCTAAACTTACATTCTTGCATTTCAAATAAAGATAACAAGAGAATGAAGAAAATTTGATATTAGGAGTAAATTAGAAAGTTGCTTTAAATGTCATGCTCAATCTGAATCACGAAAGAATTTTTTTGGGTACAGTGTCCCTTTAAGTTCCATTTCCCCTGAATATCATTAATACAATTTTCACCTTCATAAGAGCCAACTACAACAGTGCAACTCTAGGCAGGACCCTCTCTCCCCATTTGATCCCTGTAATCATTTTTATATGCCACCTATGTTCATAGCTCTGCAGAACCTGTTGGTGCTCTACAAATACCTGATAATAATAATAATATCTAATTAAAAATATGTTAATGTATTTACAGTAAATACATAGTTTACTTAATTTAACTTTATTAAATAAGAATATTACATAAATATGATTTTACATGTTTTCATCTACCTTGCTGTAAAGGGTTTCAATGAACACACACATTTTTCCTTTTCCTGCCTTTTTTTCTCTAACATCTGAGACCTTGCGGGGTAGTTATCAAGCCGTCAACCTCAAATACGCTGGAATTCCGCAGCGTATTTGTGGCGAGGCTGATACACCTTAGTTATCAAAGGCTCGAGACCGGCAAAAGTAGAATTTGTGACGTAAGCATCGATCCGCCGGACTCCATCCGACACAGATCGATTCTTACATCACTCCAGATATTCCGCACACAAGTGCGGCACATTCTCACTACTTTTGCTAGTTATCAAAAAAACTAGCAGGTACGCTCGGCACTTTTACGGCCCAGCGTACCTGGTTTTCAATCCGCCACCCCTGGAGGCGGCGGATCCCATAGGAATCAATGGGAGTCTGACCATAGCAAAAGTACAAGTTCGCCTGCTGACAGACATCCCATTGATTCCTATGGGAGCTGTCTACACCTAAACACCCTAACATGTACCCCGAGTCTAAACACCGCTAATCTGACCCCCCTACACCGCCGCAACTAAATAAAGTTATTACCCCTAAACCGCCGCTCCCGGAGCCCACCGCAAGCTACTCTATACATATTAACCCCTAAAACCGCCGCTCCCGGAGCCCACCGCAACTATAATAAATGTATTAACCCCTAAACCGCCGCTCCCTGAACCCCCGCCGCAACCTATATTAAATGTATTAACCCCTATCCTGCCCCCCCTGCACCGTCGCCCCCTATATTAAATGTATTAACCCCTATCCTGCCCCCCCCTACACCGTCGCCACCTATAATAAATTTATTAACCCCTTATCTGCCCCCCCTACACCGTCGCCACCCTATAATAAATTTATTAACCCCTATCCTGCCCCCCACTACGCCGCCGCCACTGTAATAAAATTATTAACCCCTAAACCTAAGTCTAACCCTAACCCTAACGCCCCCCTAACTTAAATATTAATTAAATAAATCTAAATAAATTAACTCTTATTAACTAAATGAATCCTATTTAAAACTAAATACTTACCTTTAAAATAAACCCTAATATAGCTACAATATAAGTAATAATTATATTCTAGCTATTTTAGGATTTATATTTATTTTACAGGTAACTTTCAATTTATTTTAACCATGTACAATAACTATTAAATAGTTACTAACTATTTAATAGCTTACCTAGCTAAAATAAAGAGAAATGTACCTTTGAAATAAATCCTAATCTAAGTTACAATTACACCCTAACACTACACTATACTTTAATAAATATTCCTATTTAAAAATAAATACTTACCTGTAAAATAAACCCTAAGATAGCTACAAATATAATTAATAATTATATTATAGCTATCTTAGGATTTATATTTATTTTACAGGTAACTTTGTATTTATTTTAGCTAGTTAGAATAGTTATTAAATAGTTATTAACTATTTAATAACTACCTAGCTAAAAGAAATACAAAATTACCTGTAAAATAAATCCTAACCTAAGTTACAATTAAACCTAATACTACACTATCATTAAATTAACTAAATAAACTACCTACAAATAACTACAATTAAATACAATTACATAAACTAACTAAAGTACAAAAAATAAAAAAGCTAAGTTGCAAAAAATTAAAAAATAAGTTACAAACATGTTAAAAATATCAGGTCTTGAATCTTCCTTCCGCCGACGCGGAAGCACCTTCTTCACCGACGGACTACGACGAATGACGGCTCCTTTAAGGGACGTCATCCAAGATGGCGTCCCCTCAATTCCGATTGGCTGATAGGATTCTATCAGCCAATCGGAATTAAGGTAGGAAAAATCTGATTGGCTGATGGAATCAGCCAATCAGATTGAGCTCGCATTCTATTGACTGTTCCGATCAGCCAATAGAATGCGAGCTCAATCCGATTGGCTGATCCAATCAGCCAATCAGATTGAACTTGAATCTGATTGGCTGATTCCATCAGCCAATCAGATTTTTCCTACCTTAATTCCGATTGGCTGATAGAATCCTATCAGCCAATCGGAATTGAGGGGACGCCATCTTGGATGACGTCCCTTAAAGGAGCCGTCATTCGTCGTAGTCCGTCGGTGAAGAAGGTGGTCCGCGTCGGCGGAAGGAAGATTCAAGACCCGGCTTGGAAGATGACTCTCGCCCGGATAGAAGACCTCTTCAGCGCCTCTTTGAAGATGACATCGGCCGGATCGAAGACTTTTCTTCAGCGCCGCCTGGATGATGACTTCATCGGATGGAAGATTTCTTCAGCGCCGCTTGGAGGATTAACTTCTTCCGCTCCGGATGTCCTCTTCAGTTCCATCGGTGGCTCGGCTGAGTGAAGACGACTCAAGGTAGGATGATCTTCAGGGGATTAGTGTTAGGTTTATGTAAGGGGGGTTTGGGTTAGATTAGGGGTATGTGGGTGGTGGGTTTTAATGTTGGGGGGGGTTGTATTTTTCTTTTACAGGCAAAAGAGCTGTTTTCTTTGGGGCATGCCCCCCACAAATGGCCCTTTTAAGGGCTGGTAAGGTAAAAGAGCTTATGAAATTTATTTAATTTAGAATAGGGTAGGGCATTTTTTTATTTTGGGGGGGTTTGTTATTTTATTAGACTAGGGGCTTAGATTAGGTGTAAGTAGCTTAAAATTGTTGTAATATTTTTAACATGTTTGTAACTTATTTTTTTTATTTTTTTTATTTAATTGTAGTTATTTGTAGGTAGTTTATTTAATTAATTTAATGAAAGTGTAGTATTAGGTTTAATTGTAACTTAAGTTAGGATTTATTTTACAGGTAATTTTGTATTTCTTTTAGCTAGGTAGTTATTAAATAGTTAATAACTATTTAATAACTATTCTAACTAGCTAAAATAAATACAAAGTTACCTGTAAAATAAATATAAATCCTAAGATAGCTATAATATAATTATTAATTATATTGTAGCTATCTTAGGGTTTATTTTACAGGTAAGTATTTATTTTTAAATAGGAATAATTTATTAAAGTATAGTGTAGTGTTAGGTGTAATTGTAACTTAAGTTAGGATTTATTTCACAGGTACATTTCTCTTTATTTTAGCTAGGTAAGCTATTAAATAGTTAATAACTATTTAATAGTTATTGTACATGGTTAAAATAAATTGAAAGTTACCTGTAAAATAAATATAAAATCCTAAGATAGCTAGAATATAATTATTATTTATATTGTAGCTATATTAGGGTTTATTTTAAAGGTAAGTATTTAGTTTTAAATAGGATTCATTTAGTTAATAAGAGTTAATTTATTTAGATTTATTTAATTAATATTTAAGTTAGGGGGGCGTTAGGGTTAGGGTTAGACTTATGTTTAGGGGTTAATAATTTTATTACAGTGGCGGCGGCGTAGTGGGGGGCAGGATAGGGGTTAATAAATTTATTATAGGTGGCGACGGTGTAGGGGGGGCAGGGATAGGGGTTACTAGGTATACTGTAGGTGGCAGCGGTGTCCGGGAGCGGCGGTTTAGGGGTTAATACATTTATAAGAGTTGCGGCAGGGTCTTAGGAGCGGCGGTTTAGGGGTTAATACATTTATAAGAGTTGCGGCGGGGTCTAGGAGCGGCGGTTTAGGGGTTAGTAACTTTATTTAGTTGCGGGGGGCTCCGGGGGCGCCGGTATAGGGGGTAGAACAGTGCAGTTTAGTGTGAGTGCTTAGTGACAGGCCTAGCAATAAAGCTGGGAAAAAGCCGAAGGGCAGCGACGATCGGATGAGTGATAACTGTCACAGGTCCGATGCTCATCGCCCTGCGGCTTTTTGACAGCATTATCTGATAACTTAGGCGTATTTTTTCAGGTCCGCGGCAGCGAAGGTAGGTTGAGCTTAGGCGGGCGTATTGGGCCGGCGAAGTCAGAAAAGTAGACGGCTTGATAACTACCCCCCCTACATGTCTCTGAGCCCTTAAAACTTTTGTGTGCATTATTTTTTTTGTAATAATTTTTCGTACATGATGTTATTATGATGAGTGTAACTTTACTTTGTTATATATCTTTGATGTTTTTGTGACACTTTTTTGTTTTGTGAAACAGTTAACCAGAGCTCAAGCGATCACGTTTACTACAAGGTAAAACCCAACATGTGCAAACAGCCACAATAACCCCTTTTTTTCACTTGCGCGCAACAGTTAGAGCTCCACTCGTAATCTAGCCCTTAAAGTGTCAGTAAACCTAAAAAATAATGTTATATAATTCTGCACATAGTGCAGAATTATATAACATTATATTAATGTTATCGTTATAAAACTTAATATTCTCTTTGAATTTTTTTAAAATATGGCTGGTTTTAAGACCCGCTCTCTGTGCTCTTCTGAGCGGGTCTGTTTTTATTACACAGCACATTGGGCCAGCTGTATAGTCACAGCCCGGCCCGACCGCGCCATTACACTAAGTGCAGCTCGCTCCTGCTCTGTCTGACTATACAGCTGGCCCGATGCGCTGTGTAATAAAAACAGACCCGCTCAGAAGAGCACAGAGAGCGGGTCTGAAAAACAGCCATATTTTAAAAAAATTCAAAGGGAATATTAAGTTTTATAACGATAACACTAATATAATGTTATATAATTCTGCTCTAGGTTTACTGGCCCTTTAAAGGGCCTCTAAAGTCAAAAATAATTTCATGATCAGATAAAAAATGCAATTAATAAAATCCTCTATACTTATTCATTATCAAAGCACTTTTTTATATTCACACTTTTAGAGGCTCCAGCTCCTACTGAGCATGTGCAAAAGTGCACAGTATATAGGTATATACATTTTGTGATTGTGATTTGCAATTTGAAGAATGTAGTATTGTATTGGGAAGAATAAAAAATTCATATTTTTTTAACATTGGTTCAAATTGAGGACATGCAGTATTAAATAGTTAAGTAAGGGTGTTGTGTAAGTGTTAAATTATGATATACAGAATTCGTAGAAATTTTTTTAGTATATAGTCAATGGATATGTGAATCTAAATAAATTAGTTATTTGTATAGATGTTTGTCTGTCTTTCTGAGTCTTTCTAACATAAGGTCAGATTTCAAGTGTCATGCCATTTGGAACTCCCAAGTGTAAACTTCACTAGAAGTAATCTTTTTGCATGTGTGGGTTTAGTCTGTGTATTACAAGTTGAAAGAAAAACGTTTGCATGTGAGTAAAATCAGATATACCCTAACTAAAGGACTTAGGATATCACAACCTCATTAACGTTTCTCCCTGTAGACTTCCAATGGAGAGCACAGAAGAAAAAACTAACATCACTCATGCGCTAACCCAACAGGATTTATCAATATTTCACATGCCAATGTTCTTCACATGCAGTAAAATTATATTTATTTTGCATGATAATGATAGTCCATAGGGATCAATAACATGTGGGATATATTTCTCACCACTAGGAGAAGGCTGAGAACCCACACAAGAGCTTTAATCCCTCCCAACTCCCATCTCTCCTCAGTTTGTTCTCTGCCTCTTAGGAGAAGGGCTGAAGATAGAGGTGCTTCAACTACTTGCTTAAAATATGGATTTTATGGGAGTTCAGACCAATGATAGACTCTTAACCCCTGATGCAGATTCATTCAGTAAGAAGAGATCAGCAGAAAGAGACTTTCAGCACATTGAATGAGACAGGGGCTTATTATGTGCGCAGTATCTCCCTATGGGATTTGAGCCATAACTACCCTCAGGCATCATCGGACATGTCCCCTAGTCTGCCCCTGTGGAATTAAGCCTTTAACGAATGCAAACATATGATGTACATCGCCGGTCGTTAAGGGTTTTCTTGCGGTGGGACTTGCGCTATTATGACCCTCCCTTCTGGTCACCGGAAATAGGCGCGGGTGGAGGGGTGTTTCAATTGGGTATGTATACAAACAGCACTCACACAGCCCACAGGCTATAAGAAGGTACCTTCACTTAAGTATAGCATAGCCATGGGATTTAGCCTACCTACCTACTGACACATTTTTGTCTCTTTTTTTACCCAAATCATTGCCCTAGTTATATCTGGGGGGCTATCTTGGAACCCATATATCCCACTTAACCCTCTGGCAGCTCTTCTGGGACCCTTATTGGGCAAATTTTAAAATTGGGTATCTGTCCTTTTAAGAGATAAGCTGAGTATTACCTGCTGTTAGCAGTTACCTCCAGCAGCATGCAGTTAGACTTTGAAAGGGGCTAGGATAATTTCAGTGGTATGTATATGTTTTCTTTGCACTTTCAAGATTTTTACAATTTAAAAACATTTGTGGCCTCTCTGAGGCACCAAGACCGATTCGGGCAGTAGCCCACCCCCTCGGATTGGCACTTCTTTCTCTGGCCTCCCTGCTGCTGTAGCCTGTCATATAAGATAAGGGGCTGCTGTATTTGCTAGACCCTGGAGAGGGTGAGTACGCACACAGGAGCTACCAGGTGGGTCATTTTTGGAAGTTTGGTTTCTTAGTTGTGGAACTTATTACAGTTTATCTCTCTACAATATATTTGTGTCATAGGTACATATTGGGCTGGCCTAGCATAGAGGGCTCTTTTCTCCATATTTATTTAACATTGGGTGTAAAACATACCATTGTTGTTTTTACACAGTTTATTTTTTTTTCATGGATCTTAACATGTCTTTCTCCCTGTAACCTTGTCAGACCCATTGGTAGATACATTTACTGATCATACCTCATTTCCAATACTTGTGTATTTATTGCAAAACTGTTCCAGTGTGTCAGATTAACCAGACTATGTAATATTGTGTACCTCACATTATGCATGCAAATCAGCCGCACCACATTATATCTGCTAACTACCTATGTCCTACCCCAGTTTATGTTACTCAGGGAGCAATTACTGATTTTAACTTACATAAAGCAATGAGTTAGCTATGGCTATATGAGTATAGAGTGTAAAGTTAGAAACTAGACACTGTACATAACACCCAGGTTTAACATTGTATACTATAAGTAGCCACACAATCACTGTACATATTCACCCTCTACCCAATAGAGGGAGCTCACAATATTTGGTTAATATGTGACAGGAAGACATCCTGGACTGATTTTTTTGGTTGCACGTGAAAAAACTGGAAAGTGACGTCATTTTAACTTCCTGTTTGACGATTTTGTGAAAATTCAAGTTGCTATGAGGTAGATTTTTTTTTGCCACAATTGATATGTGTTGTATAGAATATACACATTGGGATTTACTTGTTAAAATAAGTACCTGGCGAAACCGGAAGTGGGGAACCGTTACACATCCTGACTGTTTTTTTTGGTTGCACATAAAAAACTGAAAGTGACGTCATTTTAACTTCCTGTTTGATGATTTTGTGAAATTCAAGTTGCTATGAGGTAGATGTATTTTTTGGCACAATTGATATGTGTTGTATAGAATATACACATTGGGAATTACTTGTTGAAAATAAGTACCTGGCGAAAACCGGAAGTGGGGAACCATTACACTTCCGGTCTGGGTTTGATTGGAACACAGAGATGCATTTCAATTATACTGTTTGGCGCTCTATTTTGATTGGAATGGGAGGTATGTGTTTGCTGTGCTGTATATAATGTGCTGTTGTTAACACATTTGTCATCTGTTTTTTGATCTGATGAAAGGGACTTGAATTCCCTGAAACGTCATCTATTAAAGATGACCTTTTATCATGCAAATCCTGAGAGTGCAGTATTTAATGGAACTATTATTGGCTATATTTGCACCCAGGTAGCTGTACCTATATATATATACTAGTCCTAAAGCCTGTGTACACGGGACATTTTTTGCAGTTACAGCGGGTCCCACCCCTTGCTCTCTCTCTCCCCTCTCTTTTACTCTCTCCCCCTCTCTTTTACTCCTCTCTCTCCTCCCCTCTCTTTTACTCTCTCTCTCCCCCTCTCTTTTACTCTCTCTCTCTCTCCCACTCTTTTGCTCTCTCTCTCCCCCCTCTCTTTTGCTCTCTTCCCCCTCTCTTTTGCTCTCTCTCAAACATCGGAATGCATTTATGTGTTCCAATCAGACCAGACCGGAAATGTAACGGTTCCCCACTTCCGGTTTTGCCAGGTACTTATGTTCAACAAGTAAATCCCAATGTGTATATTCTATACAACAAATATCAATTGTGCCAAAAAGACATCTACCCTCATAGCATCTTGAATTTCACAAAATCGTCAAAACAGGAAGTTAAAATGACCTCACTTCCAGTTTTTCATGTGCAACCAAAAAAATCAGTCAGGATGTCTTCCTGTCACATATTAACCAAATATTGTGATCTCCCTCTATTGGGTAGAGGGTGAATATGTACAGTGATTGTGTGGCTACTTATAGTATACAATGTTAAACCTGGGTGTTATGTACAGTGTCTAGTTTCTAAATTTACACTCTATACTCATATAGCCATAGCTAACTCTGTGCAGCATTATTTGTTACACCCATTTTATATATCTCCCCTGGATTTACAAATCCAGTTTTGTGGTATACCAACCAGGTTAGTGACGCTAAAGTATTACACCTATATTTTAAATTACAAGTGAAAAAATAAAAATGAACATATAAACACATAAAACAGATATCACTGAATCTCCTCTTCCTAGACTGAACCCTCCCTATGAGAACAGCCAATCCTGACCGTTCAAAATAACACCCACCCAAAAGCAACCAATCATAGGTTGTGAAAAACTCCCAATGTCAATACAATCAAATCAAGTGTACATGATTAAACATAAAAAGGCAGTGTAAATAATATCAGGGTAAACTCAAAACTATGCTCTTAATAGAGTGATTAGTACCAACCGAAGCTCTGTATAATTAAAAAATAATAAAAAACAATAAAAAGAGATGTATGCATATTAAAAACAAATGAACAAGGCATGTGTTAATTATGTTTTTTAGCCCATCATACTACAACTTGGGCGTGTTAGTCAGACACCTTATGCCCCAGACTCTGGTAACCAAGCCCCGTCACTAGGGACTCACATTCATTCCAAAGCATAACATAGATCTCCAATCCACAACACCGATCATCAAGGAGAACTTCCCCAGATCTTAATGAGGCATATCAGCACTGTCACATAAATCTGTGGCAGCCCGGATCAACATATCATAAAAATATGTAAAGCAATTTACAAAATAACGAAAAATAAAGAAGCGGGTGGTCCGAACAGTGTCAATAGGGGCGTGAGCCCCCAATATATGTCAAAGCAACCCTATAAATGAAAAAAAAAAAATATTATACACCAGTGACTAACATCTGATACTGCTGTACCCATACCCCAAAAGCATTCAGGGTATAACAATAAATGACTACACAGTGAGTCATCAATATATCAAAACACAATCAAGTTGTAGACTCACTCCACCCCATCTAATGTGTGCACGATATTCAAACTAGAAGAAACCTCACCTCAACTTGGTGTGCAAGTCATGTCATCATCGATAAAACAAAATGTGTACTAGTACTCTCCACAGACTAATATAATTAAAAATCATATTACAAAAAAATGCTGACCCAATTTAATAAACTGTCACTCATTGTGTAAATATAATACTGAAAATAAATAAAAAGTAAAAACATTACATTGTGATCAATTAACCCTTGAACAGCCATGTCGCCTGAAAACCTAGACCAAGCATAGAAACCGAAAAAATCTATATTAAAAAAATAAAAAACACAACTAAACCTTTACTTAGTGACATATACATTACTGATATTGGACCCTAGCATAATCCACAGAGAATTACACAAACAAACAAACATCTCTACCAGAGACTATAAAAAATAAGGAAACAAAAAGAAAAGCAAAAATATGCAACCATCCTCAAAGTTTAGATTTATTGTCCAAGTATTAGTGTAACTCCAAGCTCCCCAAGAGGTAAGTTCAAACCTTTAAGTAACATTGACAACCCTCAAAAATCAAACACAAGGGGAAAAGAACCAACATCCCTAACCAAATAGATACACTGCAAGATGTATATATACAAACACAAGAGCCCCAAGACGAACATTGATTACTTCTGAGAGCAAGTACGTGGTACCATAGTGAAACATAAGTGTTGAAAATGTAAATGTAATGTAATCTAAAACATTTATAACTATCGACCTAAAAAGAGATAAAAACAACACAATACTGAACAGACAATAAGTACAAAACAGAATCCATATGGAATGTGACAATGGACATTCCATCAACATATCATGGTAAAATATCATCATCATGTAATGGAATAAAAAAAACAAGAGGTCAGAAAACACAGCAGGACTCTCAAAAACATGTCATCATGGACTCTCATAAAAAAATGGCAATTTGGTAGGCCCTATGAAATCAAGGGGGACGCCCCCCTTGAACCACAGAGATAGACATATAGATGGATAGTGGACTCTCATACTTCAATTAACTGAGTTTTATAAATAACATTGCCATCCAGTGTGCACATTTGAGTCCCCTTGGGTTCAAGGTTCCCAGTTCATAAATCCACCTCGACTCTTTCTGTAGGATTAACTTTACTCGGTCTCTGCCTCTTCATTGGATCGGTATATGGTTTAAAAATCTGAATCTGAGATCATTCACTGAGTGTTCCAGTCTCCAGAAATTGGCGGGCTACTGGTTGATCCGATTTTCCCTTGGAAATGGCTGCTTGTATACTGGACCGGTGATTGGCCATTCTCGTCCAGGCGGTCTTCTACAGTTTTCCCTGTATAAAACTTGCCACACGGACAGTTAAGTAGATAAATTATAAATTTGGTTGTGCATGTGAGAAAAAATCTGATCTCATACTTTCTCTTCTTATCCTGATGGTGGAAATGTGTGCCAGTTAGCATCCCATAACTGCCACACCGATAGCATCCTTTCTTGTTCATTTTCAAACAGGTGTGTAGACCTGTTTGAAAATGCAGCTCGCTCATGCTGTCAGACAGAGCAGAAGCGAGCTGCATTGAATGTAATGGCGCGGTCGGGCTGGGCTGTGACTAAACAGCTGACCCAATGCGCTCTGAGGGAAAACCAGACCCGCTCAGTAGAGCACAGGAGGGCGGGTCTGGAAAACCCTCTTCTTTTTATAAAAAAATCACCGGATATATTTGTAATATAAAACTAGCACTAATATAATGTTATATAATTTTGCACTATGTGCAGAATTATATAACACTATTTTTTAGGTTTACTGGCACTTTAAGATAACTCATTCTTCATGTGCTATCCCAAGGTCTAAAGCACGAAACCGGAAGCATGTTACAAATGTTTTACATTCTAATGTTCTTTACATAGAATTGTTTTTTTAATATTTATTATTAAATATATATTTCTATATATACATGATAATGTTAATGTATAATATATCTATACCTATATATCTATAAAAGAGATATATACAGGTATAGTATGGTGTGTAATTGAACGTATAAAAGTAGGTCCCAGGGGAGGTGATAAAACAGTGAAAATGTTTTATAGAGAAGCCTTTTGGATATTCTTATTGAGAACTAGAAAACCTCAAGGGTTCAATATTAGTGGTGACATAATCAATTTTTGGCAAAGAGTATAAACACCAGTGTCATTAGTAAATTTTCTAATACAAGGAATATTTTTACCCATATCAATGAGCCTAAGTAGGGTGACTTACAGAGAACAATAGAGTCCCCCTTAATAAGACATGTATTAGCCAAGAGAATTTATATTAATTAATTAATCTTAACATATGCATAATGTTTTATACTTGGCTAATTCTTCAAGGCTCAATTAAACAGGGGAATGTTGGTAGTTTATAAAATACTTTATGTTTCTGTTTACATTAATATACTTCACTGATTATTATGTAACCACATTCTGAGTGTATCCATTTACCCCAACACATGCCCAGTATCTATCCAAGGTCTGTTTTTTAGAAATTCTGCCACAGTGTTTTTGTATTATTTGATTAGGGTGGCTATTTAAAAGTTGATTGGCCACCAGTAAGCATCTACGATTAAGGCATACTAGCCGAAACGCGTCAGATGCTACGCGTTTTATAGAGAAGCCTTTTGGATATTCTTATTGAGAACTAGAAAACCTCAAGGGTTCAATATTAGTGGTGACATAATCAATTTTTGGCAAAGAGTATAAAACACCAGTGTCATTAGTAAATTTTCTAATACAAGGAATATTTTTACCCATATCAATGAGCCTAAGTAGGGTGACTTACAGAGAAGAATAGAGTCCCCCTTAATAAGACATGTATTAGCCAAGAGAATTTATATTAATTAATTAATCTTAACATATGCATAATGTTTTTATACTTGGCTAATTCTTCAAGGCTCAATTAAACAGGGAAATGTTGGTAGTTTATAAAATATTTATGTTTCTGTTTACATTAATATACTTCACTGATTATTATGTAACCACATTCTGAGTGTATCCATTTACCCCAACACATGCCCAGTATCTATCCAAGGTCTGTTTTTTAGAAATTCTGCCACAGTGTTTTTTGTATTAATTTGATTAGGGTGGCTATTTAAAAGTTGATTGGCCACCAGTATGCATCTACGATTAAGGCATACTAGCCGAAACGCGTCAGTTGCTACGCTAAACAGCACTGCCTCTGTGCAGTTTTTACTACCTGACATGTAGTATCCTGTGACAAGAGGAATAAAAGTTTATTTAAACTCTACCTGAGGCTCGCTGTTTTTTTCTTCATGTTTGGATGTCTAACGCAGTTCCAGCTTGAGCCTCAGAATTCCATCGACAGTGGTCGCCTGACTACACGGATACACTTCCTGACACTGGAAATCGAGTGATAACGTCATCACAAGCGGACTTCATCAGACTCGATTGGTTGCGCCTGGACGCAACCTACGGAAACAGAACCGAAGAGCAAACGGACACGCAGACTAATGCGCATCTCCTGAGTGAGTTCACATATATGCCGAAAGAAGTGGTTTGGTTTACAGACAGCAGAGCCGGAAGGATAAAGACACCTCTGCCGAGAGTAACACCCCCCCGAGGGTTGACAGTCTGATGCCACCGAGTAATCCCAAGGGGACGATGTGATTTGGTAAGACTGTTCCTGTTTATCGGAGGAGGGTTGTGTTGCAGTTAAACCACATAATCACTGAGCGAGAGCAAGTGAACACGTTTTTGGAACTGTTTACACAATATCAAGCTGAAGTGAAAGAGTATTTGTGTTAATTCGGTCTCTTTTTTATTGTTTAACCTTGAGGATATAGGTAATAGGGGGTATTGTTATGTGTATAGTCTAAATTGTGTTTTAACCCCTAATATTCTCGGTTAATATCAGAGACTCATTTCAGTGACTATTACTAAGAGACTGTCGATCACAGAAGTAACATGTCTTCATTTTTTTCACTCAGACCCTTGTCTGATTTGGATACAGGGCGTCTTACTTTAGAGGACAACTTTGTAAAGCAGAAACAAGTGTTAGATATTAGTGATGCTTTTCAAAGTATGGAACGTACACTCATTAGGGAATATAGGACATGGTGGGACAAGAGGGCCTTAGATAAATATCTCCTCTTGGATTTAATTCCCAGGGGACTTAGACTTAACAAATTTCCCACCTTCCAGGTAGATGACATAGATTTCATCAACGAATGGAACAATGCTTTGAGTGAGTGTTCCAAAGTCTTGATGGGTCTGATTATCAGGTTTAAAGATTTACAGCTCACTAAGATAAGAGAGGAGCTAACATCCTACAAACACAATTGAATAGCTTCACTGAACACCCCTAAATATAACGGAATTTGACACTGTCCTAAAAGAGGACAATTAGTAAATTCAGGGTAGAATTGGATAATCATAAGCTAAGAAAATTCAATAGGGATAATTCAGATTACCTTAACAACAGAATGTATATTTGGAACACCAAACAAACACGCAAGTCAGGGAGGAACAAGAAAAATAAATCTAAAGAACCAGGCACCTCTCTAAAACAAGATAGGAAAGTAACTTTTTCAGATTCAGAGTTACTGATGAAGAATCAATGGGGTTGACACAAGCCAGTGAATCTAGTGGTCAATCTGAGGGGGAAGAAGAGGATGTTAGACCAAAACAGTTAACGATAACTAATAAATCAAAAACTGATACTACCATTATTAGAGATAATCCAGTAGTCACTAGACATGCTAGTAAGAAAGCCACCAACCAAACACAGGGATTGGATCACAGGAGAACAGAATTTTTAAGTGATAGTGAGGGGGATGGTGATAGTTTGAGCATCACAACCAGATCATGTTTAAAATCTAATAATCAGCACCCTTTTTTTCAAAAGGTCATGACAGACACAGAGGGGGGGGGGAGTAAGAGGAAGAGGAGAAGGAAGAGGACGAAGAGGTGGAAGGGGCAGGCCAGCCAGGAACAAGTACAAAGTATAAAGGTTATTAATCTATCCCAAGAAGTACTCACTAAAGAGGAACAATCTATATTAGGAATGGGCCTAGGATTTGTGCCAACAAAGAAGTTTAACCTCTTTGAAACCATTATTGATGTCAACAGTTTGGTTAGGGATCTCACCCTAAAAAAGTTTTTTTCTAATAAAGAATCACTATATTCAACTCAGGCACCTAATGGTTCCTCACCTGAGTATCCTTATTATGACCAACACAACATCCATGATATCATAGATTTCAATGAGGGTTGTGATTATTTTGCCCTACAGGGTCTCTATGCAGAATCCTCCACTTCTCAACACTTCTCTATCAAATCTAGACACACAGGGTTTAAACCCAAGTCCGTCTTCTACCCCACTAAGGAGAGAGGCCCCTTTCTGGAGGCCTTTCACCATAGGGTGGAAGAAGATTTGATTAAATTGACTAAATATCATAAGAGAGATCACAATAATTTGTCCGTGGAACAGCTGCGTGCCCTTGACGGCCTGAAAGAAAGAGATACGATTGTCATCAGACAGGCTGACAAGGGCGGGTAGCATTGTTGTCATGGACAGACTGTCATATACTCAAGAGCGCAGAACGTCAGATTAATGATCCTGAAGTGTATATTAATTTACACAAAGACCCCACAGCTGATTTTAAGCGAGAGCTGGTGGATTTGCTGGACGATGGGCTGGAGATGGGGATTCTGGATCAAGCAACATTTGATTTTCTAAATGTTCAATCACCAGTCATTCCTATCTTCCATCACCCTCCCCAAGGTTCATAAATCCTTGGAGGAGGTGAAGGGAAGACCGATTTTTTCAGGAATAGGTTCTCTATTTGAAACCTCTCAGGTTGGATAGAGTCTCTACTCCAAGCCCATTGTCCTACCAGTTACCTTCTCTATTTGAAGGATACCACCCACCTACTTAATAGCTTGGATAAAATCTCCTGGGATGAGGAGTGTGAATGGCTGACCGTTGATGTGGTCAGCCTTTACTCCACTATACCAAACGATGATGGATTAGAGGCAATTAAATTTTCTCTAGACATGTATACTACTTATGATGACAATCTGAAAGGATTTGTGTTGAGGGTCATCAAATTCCTTCTAGAACACAACTACTTTAAGTTCGGGGATGGCTTCTACCTACAAAGACATGGGACCGCTATGGGGGCTAAATTTGCCCCTTCCTATGCCAACCTGTTTATGGGTTGGTGGGAGCGGTCCCACGTCTTTGGGGAACAGAACCCATTTAGGTCCAGAATTAAGACATACAAGAGATTTATTGATGATCTCTTGTTTGTGTGGACAGGAGGTACCGAAGCAAAGGCAAATTTCATTAAGTATCTAAACAAGAATCAAGTCAACCTCAGATTTACTGCAGAATCAGGAACTGTGGAGATACCATATTTAGATGTAATCCTTAAAGGGTCGGTTTCTACAGGCAAAGTAACTACTGGTCTGTATAGAAAGCCCATATCTTCCAATACTATCCTCCACGCAAAGTCCTCACATCCGAAACACACTGGATTTGGCGTAGCCAAAGGCCAGTTCATCAGACTCAAGCGCAATTGCACTCTTGAGTCAGATTTTCTAGTTGAGGCAGACAAACTGAGGGATCAATTATTGGAGAGAGGCTACTCAAAAAAGACAATAAATAGGGCTTTGCTTGAAGTTAAGAGACTAGACAGGGATTCACTACTACAGGGTTCCAAAACTAAATGCAAATATAGATCTCAGGAAGATAGACCCTGTTTTGTTACAACTATAGTCACAGTTTGAAGAAATATGCAATATTGTGAAAGACACCTATCAATAGTGACAGGAGAAGACAGTTTAAAGGATTATGTGTCAAAGGGATGCAGCTTCATTTCTAAGAGGGGCACAACATTAGGCAACATACTATCTCCATCTATGTTACAAAGTAAGCATAAGAGAACTAGTAGCTGGCTTACCTCCAAAGGTCACTATAAATGTCACTTTTCACAATGCATAGCTTGTAATCATATGAGACCCACTAAACACTTCCAATCTTATGTAACCCAAAAGTATTTGATCTAAGTGAGTGCACGAACTGTCGCACAAAATTTGTGATCTATCTTGCAGAATGCTCCCAATGTAAATTACAGTACGTGGGGTGCACCTCAAGGGAGGTGCGCTCCACGGATAAGGGAGCACCTCAACAATAATTGAGCAAGAAATAGATGTTCAGATCTTGTGCGACATTTTATACAAGAGCACAACAAAAAAGTTACCACCTTTAACTGGTGTGTGTAATTGAACGTATAAAAGTAGGTCCCAGGGGAGGTGATAAAACAGTGAAAATGTTTTATAGAGAAGCCTTTTGGATATTCTTATTGAGAACTAGAAAACCTCAAGGGTTCAATATTAGTGGTGACATAATCAATTTTTGGCAAAGAGTATAAACACCCAGTGTCATTAGTAAATTTTCTAATACAAGGAATATTTTTACCCCATATCAATGAGCCTAAGTAGGGTGACTTACAGAGAAACAATAGAGTCCCCCTTAATAAGACATGTATTAGCCCAAGAGAATTTATATTAATTAATTAATCTTAACATATGCATATGTTTTATACTTGGCTAATTCTTCAAGGCTCAATTAAACAGGGAAATGTGGTAGTTTATAAAATATTTATGTTTCTGTTTACATTAATATACTTCACTGATTATTATGTAACCACATTCTGAGTGTATCCATTTACCCCCAACACATGCCCAGTATCTATCCAAGGTCTGTTTTTTAGAAATTCCGCCACAGTGTTTTTGTATTAATTTGATTAGGGTGGCTATTTAAAAGTTGATTGGCCACCAGTAAGCATCTACGATTAAGCATACTAACCGAAACGCGTCAGATGCTACGCTAAACTGCACTGCATCTGTGCAGTTTTTTACTACCTGATCATGTAGTATCCTGTGACAAGAGGAATAAAAGTTTATTTAAACTCTACCTGAGGCTCGCTGGTTTTTTCTTCTTGGTTTGGAGGTATAGGTATATACAGAGCTTATTTTAAGCTCATTAAAATAAAAACAAACATTGTTTTTAAGTTTACACTTTGTCACGGCTTTTATCCAATTGCCTCCCTATGCCTATCTGGGGGAGTTTTTAAACATACAAGCTGTCTCCTAATTGCGGATTGTGCCGCTCGCTCCAGACACAGAGGGGAAATTGCACATTATACCTGGTGCTGATATTGAAGATCTCTTGTGTACTACGAAGGAGAGTCCACGGCTGCATCTCTGACATCTTGGAGGATCCCCCGCCCATTTCAGCGTACTGACTGCTGTTGAATGTCAGCGCTGCCTCATTCGCACTTCTTTATATAAGAGTGGCAGTACTTTTGTGAGTATATTTCCATTCGTTTGTCCTAGTGTAATACCATATTCTGAAGTTTGTCTACACTATGAGGCACTGTCTTTCTTTGTCCACTCCATAGATGCACTGATTGATCACTCAGTCCCAAGACCAGCAGCCCAGCATGTTAATTCACCACCATACCAGAGACTGTATAGCGTCTGCAATATTGCTCAGGTTTTTATTGAAATTGTTTTTGGACTTTTTTTGAACCGGCATATTTGCACTTATTTGTTTTATTTTTATTTATGTGTATGAGCATATTATTTTGTTATTTATGTTTATATCTCAGTTTTAATTGTTTTCACAGTGGTGCACACTATCACTATACATTCAATATAGTGTTACCCTCATATATACAGATATAAATATAAATTGTATTTATTTAAAATAAAAAATAACATATTCCTGTATGTGAAGACCATTGGAATGTAAAATATTTACAGTAAATACACAGTAAAACACATTATTAAATATTATTATAGAATTATTATTTAAGCCACATTTATATATTATAGCCCTTTGTAGTCAAACACATGGCCATATACCTTTGATAACATTATGCGTTTAATTGAGTGTAACAATATATTTAAATGCATTTATGTTGTGTTTGGTGGCAACTTTTTTTAGCCCTAACCTTTATGAGGGGTCTTCAGTCACGCTAACCTTGAAGCACATCAAATTGGTAACGTGCGCAATGAATGCACCTTTTATATTCTTAACATTAGTGCACCGCTTGTAATCTAGCCATAATCTCTTGGAATCATGTTGCTATTCATAAATTAGCTAATGTTAAGAAGAAAGTTAGTTAGTTAATCATTTTATTGATTAATTAGCATAACATCACATTAATTATTTTTTTTCAAATGAAATCTATTTTTTTTCTGATTCAAATATTTTTACTTGAATCAAATGTTTTGCTACTTGAATTATGTTTTAAATGAATTGAGCATCACTTCACCTATCGTTTCCATCATTTATTTAGTTGTTGTTATTAATATGCACAGATGTGTTAAGTCTCTAATCAATGATGTTAATATGAAAAAAACAATAACAACAATAGCAACACTTAGGAAATGAACTAGCAAAATATTTTATGTAATATAATTAAAAAAATATTCACGTCTGTTTTGCTACTGTATAGTAGTCTCGCTAGATAGAATAAATAAGTATGTGCAGGAGCTGGTCGTGAATGTTCCAAGATGTTGTAAAGCAAACTCAACCCCCTACACCTCAGACCAGCATGCAGATTTAATAAAGACTTTATTGCCCATGAGAAAAAGTTTATCTCACATCTGTGTCTTGTTGTTTCAAGCTAACATGATTGTCTCATTTTTTAGGATCCTTGTATTTCTTTGTTTCCAAGTTTTCTATTTTGCACATGTTAAAAAGTAGACTGTTTTACAGAGGGAGTTTTTTTTTTTCCAAATGTGTTTGTTTTGTAAGGCTTTGAAGGTATTTTATTGATACCTGGTACCTGTATCCTTGTCTAGGTGGCAAAAAAGTTTACAATTACAAAATAATTATGTCTCCTTTTATTATAATGGATATTAACTTTCAACTCAACGCTGTGACAAATGGCTGGAACTTATCTCTTCAGTTTTTGAGGTTGCAGATTTGTGGCATGATTTTATCATGAGATTGGTTTCAGCAATAGTTTTACTTAATATAAACCTTCTTTTTCCTCGCTGACACTCGCAGGGCTGCCCCGGTGCAATGATCGTAAAAAGGGGCAGTCCCTGCGAGTTGCAAGATGGCTCCTATTAAAAGTATTGGAGCTCGCTGGTTAGGGGAAACTTCGCTCCTTAGTGTGAAGTTATCAGGGAGCAGGGGGAGCACTTTAAAATTAGAATCCTGCAGCCAATATAACTGACATTACGCTGCTTTCTGCTTATAGCATCTTACATTTGCCTATATTTTTAGTATGCACTTGTTTTTTTATTGGGGTTATAAGTGTTCGTATTGTTTAGAGAAAGCTCGCCACCTTTTAGTTGGCGAGAAAAACTGTGATATCTGCAGTGCGAACATCTTTATAGAATACACTGGATTAGTGAGACACTTGTCATATACGCCCCATGAAACGCCCATGTTCAGCCCATTTTAAGAAAAAACAATTATGCTTTGCATTTTGTATTAAAAAATTCAATTCTTCTGTGTGATTTTTGCACATCCAGTGTACTACAATTACGATTTACGCTGTGCATATTTAATTTGATTTATTCAGTGTAAATTACATACTAATTTACTTTTTTGTTAACATACGAATTTTGGTGAAGAATTTTGTTACAATTTTTGATGCACCTTAACAATACAATTTTTCCCTGCTTATTTTTGTTGTGAATGGTTCTAATATTTGTTTTGTATAATGTTTTAAAATACGAATTTTGTCTTGCACATTTCATATGAAAATGCAGTAGTACGCCCCTTAGCGAGACAACCTGTTTTCAGGTAAAAAATGGCTTTAGATCATTCCATCAGGAATAGAAGAACTGGCGAGCATTCATTAATAATCTCACCAGCCCAGAGAGCTTTCAATCATCGAGCCCTTAGTCTGCACTTCAAATGTGTAGGAGATTTTTTCTGAAAATGTCAATGTTATGTCTATTTAATCTGCTCCTGTATCATATCACAGCCATGAGCCAATCACAAATGCATATACCTATATTCTGTGAATTCTTGCACATGCTCAATAGGAGCTGGTTTACTCAAAAAATGTAAATATGAAAAGACTGGTGCACATTTGTTAATGGAAGTAAATTAGAAAGTTGTTTAAAATTGCTGCTCTATCTGTATCATGAAAGTTAATTTTGACTTGAGATCCCTTAATAATCCAATAATGTTGCTTTTCATATACTTTGAAAGCTTTATGATGCTTTTTATTGTGTCTTTAACATTGAACATTGAAAATCATTAAATGTTAAATTGTTGTTTCTTCTAAATTTATATTGCAAGCCTTTAATTGGACAGTATAACTCCAGAATTGTTATTATTTTATTAGCTAATCCCAATTTTGCATAACCAACAGGGTTATATTAATATACTTTTTACCTCTGTGATTATTCTTATCTAAGCCCTGCAGACTGCTCCATTACTTCAGTTCTTTTGAAAGACTTGCATTTTTAGCCAATCAGTGCTGACTCATAAATAATTCCACGGGACTGAGCATAATGTTCTCTATATGGCTGTCTAGCTGTGGAAACCTGTCAAATTCTCTGAGAAAAGAGGCGGCCTTAAAGGGCTTATAAATTAGCATATGAGCCTACATGGGATCAACTTTCAATGAATACCAAGAGAGCAAAGCAAATTTGATGATAGAGAAAATTGGAAAGTTGTTTAAAATTGCATGCCCTATCTGAAACATGAAAGGAAGGAACATTCAGTAAGTGCTACATCATTTGGCATGACAAAAAAAGCTATTTTTCATCTCTTAATCATAGATTATGCATGCTAACATCTATACACAGATGTGTTAAATCCTTCACACAATAGTTTTTTTGGGGGGTGATAGAAAAATTTGCTAGAGTTTTGTCATAAAAATATAAAAAGCTTCCCGGTGGGCGGACTCCAGGGTTGGCAGCAGACAAGCTGAGCTCCTACAAACTCTGCCTAAAAAGTACTTTTAAAGTGGCTTTAGACACTACATCTTGCCATAAAGATTGTTTTCCTGCTTGCCTTGTCACTAACCCGGAGCCAATGAAAAACCCTTGGCAGACATGGCTGCCCGGAGTGGAGGGGACATACAGCGGAGGACCCTCTCTACCCTTTTCGTGGGAGCTGCATACCGCTCCACCACCGAAGCCCTCTACACTAACCGCCAAGGAGTGTGAGAGCAAGAACACCACTGCCGTACACACTGAGCCAGCACGTACCCGTAACCCGCCGACGACAGCCTGCAGCTGAAACATCTCAGCTGGGATAGACCCTCTCCTTGCCTGGTAGCCGCCATCTTGGGCCCCTCGTGGTCCGCTCCCTCTCCATACTTGCCGCAGAATGGGGAACACCACAGCACACCCGGACTTAGGCAGACAACCAGCCGGACATCCGAATAGCCCCCCTGCAAACATCAGCCTGTCAGTCTGGCATGGGAGGAATTGCGCCCCAGATGATAGCAGCTACAGCTACAGTTACCGCCATTTGTTGCTCCTAGAAGGGGTTCTTTACTCACCCGGACACCGGGAGAAGGACACAGGAGTTGCAGGCGGGTAAGATAACTTTGCCATATCTTTATAAAGGGCACCTACCCACGCACGCCATTGCTGTGCAGGTCACAGGCGCTCCGCTTTTAGACTCAGGTATTGGAGCGGTTGCTGGGAAGTGACATTGGTTTTTGAGCTGCCTGGGAACATTGTGTCTTGCTACCTGGGGCTTTGATTGTGGAGTCCTTTCATGGTGTACACATATTATACCAGCTCCAGCGACGCTAGAAATCAATCACTCTTAGTCTGTGGGGAAACATTGGGGCCTAGCCCAGCTTCCTGAAGGTGGGTGCAACTCTATCTGGGAGGAAAGGGGACTTTCATTAGGCACTGGACAATACCTGTAGTCATTGACAGAGATAACAATGGGGACATATTTTTTTTTCTTTTTCTTTTTTTTTCCTTTTCACTTTTTTCTGGAACTGTTCTGACATGTGCCTCTATTAGGCTGGCTTGTTTCTGCTATTCCCCGGAACTTATAAATATTTGGAACAGATCTGTGGAGCTCTCTATCAAATGCTCTTTTAATCTCTGCATAGTGGCTCACGCAAATTGCTGCCCCTGGGCAGAAACTTTGTTCACACTCAACTAAGAAGCACTTCCATGAGCTCCTTAAAGGGGACTGTTCTATTATATGAAGTTCACCACTGCCAATATATGTATCTGACCACATTTCTCTCCTAACTAGATAGCTAGGTTTGTTATACTAGTGCCCACATAATACCCTGACCCCCGTGAGGGGATAACTTTCTGCACATTGCCCCACTCTTTCAGGGTTTACTTGGTTATGAAACTTAACATTGTCAACATATGCAACTAACCACTTTTTCCTCCTTCTCAGACAGCTAGGTTGGTGGCCCTGATGCTCATATAATTCCTGGATCCCCGGGTAGGGATAACCTACTATACATTGATCCGTTTACTTATGGTGTATGTGGTAATATTTTACATAGGATAACAGTTCAACTTTGTTCTGTCAATTTTATGAGTGGAGTATATCTCCCTGCATACCCCAGCTTGACACAGTCTCCTAATCTTGTTTTTTTTTACTGTAGCACATTTGCCTTTGACGTTTTATGGGTTTATGGAGAAGTACTTAACTAACACACCAATGGCGAGCCATAATAAAGCTAATGACCGCCGCCACAGGGCTGCAAATGACCAGGCCACCCAAGGCCCTAGCTCTGAAATTCCATCAGAGGGAGAACAAATGGATACCCATCCCATTGTAAAACAAATAACCATGCTTTTCATGCCTAAAATTGATAATCTTCAAAGGGGAGTAGACACCCTCGCGGGTGAGGTTAAACAGTTCTCAAATAGGATGGGGGAGGCAGAAGGCAGAATATCTGACCTTGAGGATTCTAATGTTACCCACAATAGCAAGATAGAACAGCTGGAGAGACAGGCCACAACCCTCCAATTGAAAATAGATGATTTAGAAAATAGATCGAGGCGCAATAATGTGCGTCTCCTTGGTCTCCCCGAGTCCATCAAGCAATCTGATTTAATCCATTTTGTAAAAAACACTTTGCCACCGTTGTTAAATTTACCCACTAAAGACCTTATTGGAGGAGTAGAGAGGGCACATAGAGTGGGACCGGACAGGGATGGACAGAATATAGCACAACCTCGCCCCATAATGATAAAGTTCTTGCATTTTCAGACCAAAACTGCCATCCTTAGAGCATACAGGAAACTGGATGGGCTGGTGTTTGAGAATGCAAGATTGCTATTGTTCCAGGACTTCTCTGCGGATTTTATGAGATGCCGCAGGGAATTCTCTCCTCTCTGCTCCCAACTCCATAAAGAGGGTAGGCAGGCCTATCTTTTGTATCCTGCCAGGCTTAAAGTGGTTACCTCTAGGGGCCCTAGATTCTTTGAGTCTCCAACTGCTGCCCAGGAGTTTTTTGATAAATATGAGCCCCCTGTCCGCAGCCCCACACGCAGCCTACAGAGACAAATGAGGGGGGAGGAGGGTTGAGATGGTGAGACAGGACAAGGATAACAATAACTAAGTCTGCTTAATCATATAATGTCCAATCTCAACGTAATGGCTGGATTGGTATTGACTCTGACTCAGTTAGTTTTATGCCTACTGATGTTCTTCCTAGGGAACATCTCTGTTCTGGTTGGGATTTTGTATCCCAGGTTCGTAATTGGGATTGGGGTGGGTGGGACTCAGTGTTGGTCCCAGGTGAAAGGTACCGAAGGTCGCTTAGGAAGTTATTTCACACAGTTTTGCAAAAGTTGTTCTATGTTTACTGTTGTGGTTATTTCTTGGGAACTGCTTCTATCTAAATGCAAACATGAAGGAAAACATATTTGTCACAACACATTAATCTTTATTGGTTATGATATAAAAGATGTGTTAGAATGGATTTCAATGACAAACTTGAGTTTCTTTACAGGTAGAGCAGCTGATTGTGTCCAGTTGGCGAGGCCTGGCGGGGAAGTGGTGTGACGTGGGGCTGAACTGGGAGCCTGCACTCATGCCACGGAGGTTCATGAAAAGGGGTGTGTGGTTTTTTTTTTTTTTTTTTTTTTTTTTGTTTTTCTCTCTCTCCCTCCCTCTCTTCCCAATTATATACAATTTTTTCCCTTTCCTTCCCTGGAACTACATCTCCCCTCTTACTCAGTTGAATGTACTGCACAGCTCCCCTGGATACAGGGCAGTCCCTACATTTAGATCTTAACGTTAGTTAAGATTTAATTTATACTCCTGGAACATAGGGGGAATTCATTCCCCTGTTAAAAGGAATTTGATTCTAACTCACCTTAGGAAAAAACACGCAGAGATTGTGTTTCTACAAGAGATGCACCTCTCAGATTCGGAACCACAACAAACTAGCGGACGACTGGGTGGGCAGAGTGAAATATGCCTCATATAAAAACAGTTAGCATAGGGGTAGCTATACTTTTTGGTAGGCAATTGGAACTATGAGGTTTTAAAAGTCCCTTAAGGACCCTGAGGGGTAGATACATTGTTGTACAGATCAGCACTGCAGATATATCTACACATTATGTAATATCATACGCCCCCGAACCAAAAGAACAGGAAGTTTTGGGGACTCCATACTGACTACACTCACACCTTTTTTGGGAACACACATCATACTGGGAGGGGATTTTAATCTGGCACCAAACCCTCACTGTGAAAGGCTTAGAGACCCCAATAGATGTGCAGTAAGGAAACTGCCTAAGGTGTCGGATAAATTTGAGAGGGAGGTTTTTGCAGGACGACAACTTAACCCAGATGACAGAGACTACACCTGCATATCTCGAGCTATGCCCTCTATGTCACGTATTAACCTCTTTATGATATCAAATTATTTAGTTACCAAAGTCATTGATACAAAAATTGGAGAGATTGTTGTTTCTGACCATGCCCCCATAGCACTTTTCCTTGATGTGACCCCTAGAGTGTGTAACAGACGTAACCCTACGTTTTCCAAAATATCTAGTGACATCCCAGGAATTCCAAGCTTTCTTGGTGCATTGCTGGGATGATTATAGGGCAAACAACATCCAACATCTAAGCACATTGCGGCAATAAAGGCAGGGGGCAAGGTCCTTCGAGATTCTAAATTGATAGCGGAGGCTTTTGCCTCCTACTACTCTTTCCCTATACACAAGTGAACCCCCCCGGGAAGCGAGGTGAGAGGACCCGATTCTGGGAGTCTATTGTACTTCAAAAATCTCTGAGGAGCAACTGAGCAAACTAAATGCTCCTATAGAGAGGGGGGAGGTTGAGAGAACTATCATGTCCATGTCACTGGGTAAGGCACCCGGCCCTGACGGGTTGCCGATCGAATTCTACCGCCTGCTTAAGCCACAGGTATCCCCCTCCCTCATGGACCTGTTTGCTACCTATTTCAGAGAGGAGAAGACACCTGCCTCAGAATTCCTATCAGCCTCCATCACGCTGATCCCAAAAACAGGTAAAGACTGCTTGTTGCCCGACTCTTACAGGCCGATTTCCCTGTTGAACTTGGACTACAAGCTCCTCACCAATTGTTTGCCGAGAGACTAAAATTTATTTACCCACCATTATTCATGAGGACCAGATGGGTTTCATGCATGCACGCTCGTCGGTTGTTAACGTACGTAGAGTCTTGCAGATAGTCCAACACTTCTGGGCTGATTCTAGGAACTGCAGGGTTGCAGACAGACCGGTGGCCTTCTGCTGTCACTTGACGCAGAGAAGGCTTCGACTGAGTGGAGTGGGGTCACCTATTCAACACCATGACTCAGGCTAACTTTTCACCCTTTCATCACCCTTATTAAAAACCTCTATCACTCACCTACGGCGAATGTGCTCGTGAATAATGTTTTCTCGCCCGATTTCCAATTACACAGAGGTACAAGACAGGGGTGCCCTTTGTTGCCCCTGTTCTTTAATATAGCGTTGGAGCCTTTGGCTATTAAATTACAACAGGATTTTCCTGGTATTGATGTAGCAGGAGCCCCGCAAGATCTGTCTCTGTATGCAGATGACATGCTTCTTTTTGTGCAGGACCCTCAGATGCACTTACCCAACATTATGAATAACCTTACTACCTTTGGACTATTCTCGGGGTACAAAGTAAACGTACAAAAATCGGAGATCCTTTGGCTTAATAGGAAAACGGGCTCTGATGAAACGGGATATCACTTATCTTGGTATCAAGATATTGGCTAACCCCAATAGGCTATATGCGGATAATATTACCCCTATATGTGCTAAATTAAAAGTTCAAATGAATGGCTGGAGGTCTTTGCCATTGTCACTGTCGGGAAGGAATTGCTTTACTTAAAATGGTGGTGCTTCCCCAAGTCCTGTAACCCACTGCTTATGCTCCCCTTGCTTCTGACCAAGTCTGATATTAAACTTCTAATTTCTGCAACTAGAGTGTTCATTTGGCAGTGGAAAAAATCTCGGATCTCGAGAGATAAACTCAATATGGCCTTCCTCAAGGAAGGCCTGGCACTCCCAGACTTTAGGCTGTATAATTGGGCCACGCTGATCCACCTGGTGGTGGATTGGCAGGTCAGCACCCACCATTTCTGTCACTCGGACTTGGAGCAGGCAGTGTTGGGTGATTGTGTCTCTGGCATACCTACCGCATGTGGCAGACTCAAGGTCCTTGAGGGCCCTGGGGCCTCAGAGGGTTGTTCAAAGATCCCCTAAAGGCTTGGCACCTAGCCCATAGGTACCTGGGTAAAACCTGTCATGCCTCGCTCTATATACCTATTAGGAAAAACCCAGACTTTCCAGCAGGATCTGAGACTTTGCCCTTCAGGGTCTGGGAGGAAAAAAGGGATAAAGTCACTGAAACACCTAATGACCCACTAACCAAAACAGTTAAAACTTTTGGTGCCTTGCAAAGGGACTATGATTTACCAAGAACTCACTTTTACGCTTTTCTCCAGGTGCGCCACTATGTTGGGGCATTGGTAAGAGACAGGGCAGATTTTTGGGAGGGTTCCCCTTTCCGTCTCACACAGTCACTATACACTATGGGTAGATTCTCACTCTCTGAGATTTTATCAAACGCTTTTGCAACATCACCTTACAGGGTCTTCAGCCGTCCACACAGGCGGGCTGGGTCAGAGAGGGTTTGGAAGAGGTCACTTGGGTAGAGATAAGGAACAATATGGAAAAAACTAGGAAAGCGACTCTGTCAGCTATATTTAGGGAATCCCAAGTACGTTTCTTACACAGGGCATATCTCACACCGAGAGATCTGGCAAAATGGGTGCCTACGTACCAGAACAGATGCACCAAATGCGCATTAGATAACCCTAGTCTCTTGCACTACATTTGGGGATGCCCCCCAATTAGGCAATATTGGGGTAAAATACAGTTCTGGTTGAAACAAAAACTGCAGATACAGCTTGACATACACCGTGAAACTATCATATTTTTGCGCTGGGATGAGCGACATAAATAGCATGATTCAATATTGAGCTTAGTTATACTAGTGGCTAGAAAACACATACTAAAACACTGGATAACAACGGCAGGCCCGTCTTTTAAGGGTTTTAAAAATTTGTTACAATCCCAAATATTCATTGAACAAATGGATGTAAGGATGATGTTCAGAATAGACTTAACCTGTTTTTGCGTAAATGGCGCAGACTTATCCTCACCTTCGAATTGGAAATACAGGGATTGATTCTCAGGCCATTTAAGGACTCTGTAATTTTCATGGAGGACTCCTTAAGAGAAGATTGGAATCACTTGTTTAGTGCAGAAAGTTAGAGACCTAGCATTAGGTCTTTCAAGGTTTCTCTCACACATCCTCATCTCATCTCTTACTGTTCCCTAGTTCTCTTATCCCCCTGTCTCTTACCTCTCCTACCTCCCCCCCTCCCCTCCCCCCTTTTTTTTTTCCTCGGCCAGGCCTCAACCGCAACACCGACACTGATCTTGATCCCAACAGGGTTATTTTGGTTAATAGTAGAGTAGACTATTAAATATAGTTAGTTAGATTTATAAAAAGCTAGGGATTTTATGGTTTAAAATAAATAAAATGTTTGGGAATAACAGACACGTGCGGTTATCGTTATAACACTTGTCTATAGCTTGGCACTTAGCAGGAATGCCTTAACTCAGTCAATATTAATTGTATACACAATGGAGTTATCATTTACTTGGTATTGTTTTGATCACAACCACTCTGCTTATTATATGCAACCTGTACTATGAAACCATGTAATGTCTGTACGTTCTGTTATCCCTAATAAAAATGATATGTGAAAAAAAAAATATATATATATAACAAATTATTAAACATACAGTAAAATATTCTAAATAAGCCATAGAATATATCTATAAAGTTTACAGTATCTTTAATATTTTTTAATAATTTTAATTAATTTGTTTAATATTTTATTTTTTTCAATAATGTGCCTTAAGAATACTAAGCTTTCATTTGGGCTTTAAGATCTAAATTGAGAAACGCATATTTTACATTCATATGTTCTAAAAATAACTGATAATAATGATAATAATAATATATGCGCATTGGAGCCCTTTGCAGTCAAGCGGCAGATAACATGTAAAATCATGTGAGATGTGCTGCTTGTGTTTTTTTACTTAAAGGGACGGTCTAATTGAACATAGAATTGTTATTTTTTTAAAGATAGATAATCCCTTTATTACTCATTCCCTAGTTTTGCATAACCAACACAGTTATATAAATACAGTTTTTTTTTTACCTCTGTGATTACCTTGTATCTAAGAACCTTCTTCCGGCCCCCTGATCACATGACTGTGACTGTTTATTATCTATTGTCTTGCATTTAGCATTGTGATGGGCTAAATCTTAAATAACCCCCTGTGCCAGAACACAGTGTTATCTATATGGCCCACGTGTACTTTCAGTCTCTTTGTGTTACAAAGGAATTTAAAAAGCATGTGATAAGAGGCAGCCCTCAAAGGCTTAGAAATTAGCATATGAGTCTACCTAGGTTTTGTTTCAACTAAGAATACCAAGAGAAAAAAGCAAATTTGATGATAAAAGTAAATTGGAAAGTTGATTAAAATTACATGTCCTATCTGAATAATGAAAGTTTAATTTTGACTAGACTGTCCCTTTAATAACTAAGTAATAACTTAACAAAAAGCACTAAAAATGAGAACTTGCTTTTTTAAATATAAACTTACTACTGAAAACAAATATGCCCCTTTCAGAGACACAACCAGTCCACTGACAGCAGCTGCAGCTATATAAGTTATAAGGGCTTTTCACCTTACAAAGTAGGGATGTGTGAATGTTTTGCAACATTCGAAAAATTAAACAAATTTTAACACATTCATTCATTTGTTTAGAATTTTTAATGTTTGTACAACATTCTAAAATTTGTTTAATGTAATAGTCATTCTAATGCTTTCTTTAAATGTAATATTCAATTTGAAATTTTCTAATAATTTTATTCGAATTATACAATATTCAAATTCTATATATTTGTAATAGTATTTCTAATGCTCACTTTAAATGTAAAATTCAAATTATGCAATATTCGAAATAGAAACATTCAAATTGATATATTTGTATCTATTATGAATCAATTTACTAAATTCCCTACCACATAAACTATTGAACTTCTGAGTAGTATTTATTTAATAGTATTTATTTAATAGAATGTTATATGTGAAATTTTGATATTCGATTTAATTATTAACATTCGAAAATTAAAGTAACATTCAAAAACAACATTCGATTACTGAATTTTAATGGATTTTCCTTCTTATCAACATTCGCTTGTCCAAAAGGAATTTTCACATGAATATTATTATTATTATTATCATTTATTTGTATAGTAAATTCCGTAGGAATATTTGTTCTACCAAAAGAATTACATTTTAACCACATTCGCCCATCCCTACTTACAAGTAATAGAACTTATTAAAAACAATTAGAACTTGTTTTTTTAAATATTAACTTAGTACTTAGTAGCTTAGCAGCAATATAAGAAGAACTTACAAGTAATATAACTAACTTAGTAAAAAATAAAAAAAGAACAGAACTTGTTTTTTTTTCATTAATAATTAATTAACCTAATATATATATATATATATATATATATTATATATATATACTGTATATATATATATCTATAGCCAGCCTTTGCCCCTACGACTGCAGGTTCTCACAAGAGATCCTGCAGTCGGGATTTATCAAGCAGTGGTCATTTTAGGTGGCAAATTTCAATCTCCCTGGGCTCACCTGACCGTGAAGATTGACAGCTTCAGGGGGCAGTGTTGCACAAGAGCGCAAAAGTGCGTTCTTGTGCAATGCTGAATTACGGCAGCTGAATTAAGCCCGCCAGAGTTAAGCTGCAGTGGACAGGGGTATGTATGTACGCCCCTGTCGGCCGTAGCATGATAAATCAACCCCATTATATTCTCCTAAAATAATCTATTTAAAGCAGGCAGTGGCACAAACTTTAGTATATTATACATTAGCAAAAATTATCAAATGTGTCTCAGTGAGGGGGCACAGCAGACACAGGTACTGCTAGCAGTCTGATACACACTGGCCTAAGGCTGAAAATGTTAGGCAGTGATTTAAATCCCTCCCTTTGAGAATGATGAATGGGGAGAAAATGTCACACGCTTCCACTGATAGGATGATAGAACCTGCCAATCTATTCACTGCTTTTTTCTGGTTTTCATTCATTGGCTAAAGCCTGCCTGTATCATAAAAAGCAGCATCCAAAAATGGAAAAACGAAATTGCAAAAGAAAATAATGCTCAATTATTTTTATCATTTTAGTTTAGTTTCCAGATGTTTTCTTCTTTGGTATGCAAAGAAAATAATGAAAATGCCATTTTCATTATTTTCTTTCATTCTTCTGAAATGAATGCATATCCCTAGTAGAAATATGTATTTCTAATTAAATAGAACATATTCTGCTATGTGAAGAACATTGGAATGTGAAATATTAATATTTCATGTCAGGTTAGCGCACTTGGTTAAACACGATCAGGTTTTTTCCACTTTTCTTGCTCTATTAGGGTTTTTTCCACTTTTTGTGTTCCATTGAAGTCTACGGGGGAATATGTCTACACGACTGTGATATTTTAACGTCACCTTTTTGCGCACATTCGATACAGAAATCCAGGTATTTCCAAATAATTCACAAACATTTTCTTGCAACTGTATTTTACTTATCTTTTGTTGTTTCTGAAATATAATTATACAAAATGTATTTCTTAGCTATTAATACATAACATTCCTGTTATTCTGCACATAATTTTAGAATGACAAGCATTTATTAAAGCTAGTTATAAATGTTATATTTCTCAGTAGCATCAAGTATTACAATATTTTACAAATGAGTGACTACCTTAATCCCCAGTAAACGTTTCAGTTATACATAGAAAGAAAACATTTCTACAAATATTTATTAATTCTTTCTGAGTCTCTTAATTGTTTTTAAAGTTGTATATACATTTTACAGTTCCAATTTTTCCAAATATCTCTGAAAGTATTAACAGAAAGTCTGTGCAATTGGCCTTGTTATCTTGAAGCTTCCATTATTGTTCACTGGGTATGTGCTTATTTCATCATGAGGTCTTCAAATATTGGTATAATAATTATGTACAGAGTGTTTTGATTTATTTAACACATTTAATATTCAATGGTAATCAAAAAAGACTTGATAGGCCAGATGGTAGAAAGTCTGCTTGTCTTGTCCACAATAATTAACAAAAAAGCAATAAAACTGATTATTAACAGCATTTCAAAAATATTTACTTCATGCACAATAAAATGTTCTCCTTCTTACTAAAACCTTTGTTTTCTCATTTATGTAATATTTCCTCCACCTAAATATTAACTTAGAATTTTATAATTTTATTTTAACTCGCAGACTTCCATTTTACCTAACTATCAGCTAGATTCCGAGTTTTGCGCTATGATTGAAAAAGCAGCATTGTTGCCCATAACTCTGCTTTTTTCCTAACACTGCTATTACAAGTCTTGTAGGTAGGTGTAGGTGTAGCCTGTCATGCAACGTCAGTACCACACTTTTAAAGAAGTCCTGTTTCAATGAGACTCCTATAGCGCTGGTATTATGAGTTTGCCTGGGAGACCAAAAAGTGAGCGGTACACCCTATACTGACAAGATCAGTACTGCCATCTAAAGTCATGAGTTTTACGTTAAAAAGCTGTAGCATAAAACTCATAACTAAAGTGTTAAAAAGTACACTTACACCCATAAACTATCTGTTAACCCCTAAACTGAGGCCCTCCCGCATCGCAAACACTATTTAAATATTATTAACCCCTAATCTGCCATCCGCCCACACCTCCGCTATAATAAACCTATTAACCCCTAAACATCAAGCCCCCCACAACAAAATATACTAATATAAACTATTAACCCCTAAACCTAACGACCCATAACTTTATATTAAAATTACAATTTCCCTATATTAAATTAAATTAAAACTAACCTGTCAAATTATATAAATTAATTTTAAACTAACAATTAAACTAAGATAATTATTAAATTACAATTAAACTAACTACCAATTAAATTAAACTTAACTACACATAAAAAATCCTAACACTACTCTAAAAATTACAAAAAGTATCTAATTACAAAAAAAAATAACTAAATTACAAAAACAAGTGTTTCCGGTGGGAGGAGCGTACACGCGTTGTGTGAGGAGTGTGTGAGGAGTGCACACACGCTGTGTGAGATCCTGCTCATCTGCCTTACGATGAATATACCAGAGGATCGTCGTCTCGCCTGATTCCTTAGCTGCTACCAATTCAGGCGGCTTGGATACTCTGAAGTCCCACTATGTGGGACCTGGCGAGTGGAAGCAAAATGATTGGGCTGTGAGCCGAGTTGCCCCGGCACCTGCATACCCGAGCGCCAGAAGCAAATAATGTGAGCGCTACACATGACCTGACCTGACTTAACGGAGGTGAGACCGCTGAATATCCCGGCACAGGAAGGAACAGAAAGTGCGGTGGTATATGGATCAGCAAACCCCTTAAAAAGCGACAACCTGCTATAAGCAACTGAAGAGGGCGAAGAACCGGCAGTACAGGTACAGTGCTGAGGGTCCTTTGTGCCCTATGTTATATAACACTTATTAAGTTAGTTTGGACTACGGGCTGACCTGATGCTAGCGTGCCTCACACCTGGCCCAATTTAAGCTCTGTTTGATTCAGCCGCCTAGGGTAAGTCCCTGATGCGATCAGGGTGAAGGTAGGGCGGTCTTTTCTTGAGGGCCAGGGTGCTGTGTTACATCTTGGACTGTATATTGTTTGATACAAGTAAGCCCAGTATAGAGTGTTGCAAGGGGTCTCTTCTATGCATCAAGTTATATAATACACCTCGATACATGTCTATACATGGAAAATAGGCATCAACATGAGCGTCCTTTATTCTGTTAAGCTCTAAAAACATACAGGGAGCATACTATCCTTCTGGGAAGTTATCTTCAGCTGGAACTCTACCCATTTTCTAAAGCTTATACAGAGTTGACGGTTGAATATACATATGAACTGGCTATTGATGGATTATAAATATCAACAAACTTTTCCTCTGTAGCCCTCATACCTTCTTACTCACTAGGATAAAGAAGAGCAATTTACCTAATAGTGTTTCTGGACATGCTTATGAATCCTTTTTGTTATAAAAGAATGTCTTGTTTGAAGTAACTGTTTTTATTTAGTTGAAAATTGTTGGAAACTAATCTTTAATGATGTTTGTTCTTTTAGAGAAACTCTGAAATATAAGAGCTTTGAGTAAATTCTGTCTACTACAGGTTCAATAGTTACTAAATAATAACATATTAAAAAAGAGAGAAATACCTGATAGTAGGCAGTTAAAGATTTGCTAGCTGCTGAGTATTTAAGAACAAGCTTGATTCAAAAAGGGAAAAGAATTACCCAAATACTGCATACTAATTAAATATATATAATAGGTGTGATATCTAGTTTAGATTAATGACTGTTAAATGTACCTGAAAATGCTGATATTTCCCACTCTCTCCATAGGAATTATATATTGTATATAGTGTCAAGTTATCAGAGGGATTAAGTGACATTGAAATGTGCTTGTGTTTTTCCTTTTAGTTGCTGCTGCTAAGAATGTTAAAATAATCATGTCTATGTCCATAGGTCCAAATTAAGCCTTTTCCTGAAATACTGTGGGCCTCTTGATTACAGACTATTTTTACGCAAAGTTTGAAGTGTATATATAGCATGTGATAGTAACATATTTTTTGATTCTCTACAGTGACCGATAATGCAAATAACTAGTCTCTAGGTGCATAGAATCAACTTAAAAATAGTAAGGCGGCATAGCCATAGCCACGAATGATTTCTTCTTTATATATTTCACTATTTATATGCCTTCTGATGAGGCTTAGGCCTTCTATATATAGAATTAAATAATTGACCCACTTTTTTTGATTTACAACACACTTACACTTTAATTTTCCTTTTTTTTTTTTTTATATTCTCTCTCTTTTCTTTCCTTAGTGTGTGTGATTTATCTGTGTGATACATTTAATGGACACATTTTTGTCCTCCACCGCTTTTTCACCCCTAGCTATGCCACCTAAATCAAAAGACAAAAAGGGACCCCGAGCTAGCTTAAGTTCTCAGGAGGAACCTTTATATTTTGAAAGTAAACAATTATTACAAAGTATGTCAGACTTATTTATGCCACAATTCGCAGAGATTAAAATGGAGAAACCCAATCTAGCAACAGAAGTCCGCCAATTTTCTGGCCGACTTGACGAGGCAGAGCACAGAATTTCTAACTTAGAGGACTTATTAAACAACCAAGATATAACAGTAGCGGATCATGAAAAAAAAATAGCTACCATGCAAGCCAAGATCGAAGATCTTGAAGACAGATCCAGACGCAATAATCTAAAAGTAGTGGGCCTGCCTGAAAGCGCTGAGTTTAATGACCTCATACATTTTGCATCAGTTTTACTACCACAATGTGTGGGCTTACAGAACCAACCGCCTCTGTTAATAGAAAGAGCACACAGGCTAGGAGCAGTTAAGGAGAACCTTTCAGGACCTGCTAGACCCAGACCAATTATAATAAAATTTCTTAACTTCCAAGATAAGACTTTAATAATGCAGAATTATCGTAAAACTCAGGAGTGCAAAATAAACCAACATAAATTACTTCTATTTCAAGATTTTTCTGCAGAAACTTCGGCAAAACGGAGAATCATGGCACCGTTCTGCTCTAAATTTATCAATGCTAAATTACAAGCAAAATTGGTTTATCCAGCAAAAATCATAGTTAAAATCAACGATATCACCCAAATAATTACAGAACCTGAAGCAGCTCAAACACTATGTAAAGAACTTAAACTCAATTAGAATGAATAGAATTCTAGGTTTCATTCTTACCTGTTCTTTTTTAGATTTAAGTATGGTGCCTGGCTGGGATGCTTGTATGAATGTTGTATGTATGAGAAGGGTTTTTGTTTTTGTTTTTTTTTGTTTTTTTTCCTGCTACGAATCAAAACTGGTGTAAATTCCGGGCCTAACTTTTCTAGACTTTTCTTTCCCTCCTATCTAATAAATAATCTACAATTCACTAATTGGTTGCGAGAGAAATGGAATGAATATAAAAATAATAATATCTCCTTTTGGTTTAAACCAGAAATATTTTGGGAAGCATTTAAGGCGACCATTAGGGGTGAAATAAAAGCATATCTATGTAAGTTAAAAAGAATTTGTAAGGCCCGAGAAACTCAGTTAACAAATCAAACTAGGAATGCCTATGAGGTATATATTAGGGATCCTACTAAGCAAACTTGGGATAACTATTCTGAGAAAAAAAATGAAAGGGATCTATATATTAAACATAAGACTACCCAAGAAGACTTAAAACTGAGAGCTAGATATCAAGGGAATTATGGGAGATCTGCTAGGTATCTTGCTAATCTAATTAAACATAGACAGAGTAATAGAAGAATTAATAAAATTAGAGTAGCAGGTAAAAATATCACCAACCCCGAGGAAATTAAAGAAGCCTTTTATGAATTTTATAAAGAGATCTATAAGAAAGAGGAAATAAATGATCAAAATAAACTAAATTTCTGGAATAGTCTTAAAATACCCAAGATATCTAGTCAAGAGCTCGAGTTATTAAATGCACCGATTACAGTGGAAGAAGTTGCAAAGCAGATTAAGGCGGCTAAAACCTCTAAGGCACCTGGCCCTGACCAATTGCCAATGGAATTATATAAAATTCTTCTGGAATATGTTCTGGAAACTCTGGTGAAGTTGTTCAATTCCTATTACATAGAAAATAAGAAACCATCTAGATATTTTTCGGCCTCTTTAATTACACTTTTACCGAAAAAGAATAAAGATCCAGAAAACATGGCAGCATATAGGCCTATATCACTATTAAATTGTGACTATAAGATTCTCACATCAATTTTAGCAAATAGATTGAAAAGTTGTATTGGAAATCTGGTCCATGCGGATCAAGTTGGTTTCAGGCCAGGTAGAAATGTGTCCAAAATCATACGCCGAGTCTTGACAGTTTTGGATTTTTTCTGGTTAGAAAATAAGGGCAAAACATGTCGAGAAAGATCTAATATGGCCTTAGTGGTGATCGATGCTGAAAAGGCTTTTGATCTCATTAACTGGGATCATCTATTTTGTTCTCTAGCAACTTTTGGTTTTATGGGTAACTTCCTAACAATGATCCATACAATTTATCAAAACCCAATTTCTAATCTATTAATAAATTCTGAACCTTCTCCAGATATTATTTTGGGTAAAGGCACACGACAGGGCTGCCCGCTTTCACCTCTTTTGTTTAACTTGGCGTTAGAGCCTTTTGCGGTGAAATTAAGGCAAGACTTATCAGGGATAACGATTGGTAAAAATAAAATCGTGCTTACTTTATATGCGGATGACTTACTTCTATTTATAAATGAATCAGATCTATCCATACAACATTTTTTGACCCTAGCTAAACAATTTGGGTCCTTCGCGGGCTATAGGATCAACCCAGAAAAATCCGAAATCTTATGGTTTACTCAAAATGATACTCCACCGGGTAGATATCCTTTTAAACTGGTAGATTCGATAAATTACCTAGGGATAAAAATTCATAAAGACCCCAATGCATGGTATGATTTGAATTTCACACCGTATTTTCTCAAATACAAACAAGAACTGGACAGGTGGAACTCGCTTCCAATTTCGCTATCTGCGCGAGTTGCCATGATTAAGACTCTCTTCTTCCCCCAGCTTCTCTATTTACTTCAAAATTTGCCGCTTCTGATTAAAAGTAAAGATGTAACCATATTTAATAACCTCACAGCAGGGTTCCTATGGAACCAAAAACGCAGACGGATATCTATACAAAATCTAGCTTTACATACAAATATGGGAGGCTTGGCACTTCCAAATCTCAAATATTATAACTTAGCCATATTAAGTAAATACATTCTCGATTGGATCACAGAAACAGAGTATACAACCAATCTACACCTGGAAATGGAAATTGTATCTCCATTCAGTCTGAGAGCTTTGATTCATTTGGATAAGAGGGAGCTACCTAAACGGCTGGTTAAGATGGGGACTCTGCTGATCCCTATCCTGGCCTGGCATAAATTGTGTCATGAGCTAAGGATTAATTGGAAATCATCTAAATATCTGCCCATTCAAGGCAACCCTACATTTCCAGCGGGAATTTCTACTAGGACCTTTAAACTATGGTTTAATAAAGGATTACAGGATGTGATCCAAATCAGGGATAATAGGTTAGATATAGCTAAGTCGTTTCTAGATCTTCAGAGTGAATTTGGGATCCACAACATAGCTTCTATGCATACTTGCAACTGAGACACTTGTATGAAGAATTGTGGCAGGACAATAAAACTGATTGGAAGCTTGGAGATATTGATATAATAATTAAAATTTACAGACAAGGTATCAGGTCTATTTCTCCCTTATACAATTTATTGATCCAGAAAGCTGGCCAGGCCCGACTTGAAGTTTTAGCTGAGAAATGGAAAATATATTTCCCCCAGCTTACTTCGCTAGAAATCGAAGATAGTTTTAAAAGAATAGGGAAAATTACTAGTATAATATCTTGGAGAGAATCGCATTGCAAACTTCTTAATTTGATATACGTTACCCCTGCACACCTTAAAAAATGGTATCCTCTTGATAACAATATTTGTTTGAAGTGTGGGAATTTGAATGCAGATATTATGCATTGCTTCTGGAATTGTCCAATAATCTATCAGTTTTGGAATAAGATACATTTCTGGTTAGCTCTTAGTTTAGAAGTCCCATATAAGATAGGCCCATTAGACGTTTTCCTCCTGTGTAAACCCTCGGAAAATAAACATTACAAGACAATCAACACAAGTATATTAATTGCCCGTAATACAATTTTATTAAATTGGAAATCTAATAGATTTATATCTTTTCAAAAATACAAAGCAGTGGTGGCCAATACAATTATTATAGAACAATATTCTAGTGATCTATTTATAGAAGGGAATTTGAAGAAATATCTGCAAAAATGTTTGGGTATAATAAAATCATATTCCCCCTTAATCCAAGAGCAATTAATCTTGGGTATAAAGAATACAACTTTTTTTTGACATTTTGGTGCAGTTAGGTAGTTTACCACCTGAATGGGCGTAAACTTCTCACTCCAGAAGGTGACTAATCATAAAATACTTGAATATTTGGAATGAGAATGGGGGTGGGAGAAGTGGAGGAATCCTTTTCCCTTTTTTTTTTTTGTGTTTTGTGTTTTGTGTTTTGTTTTATTTTGTTTTGTTTTAATTAGTTTGATTGGGGGGGGGGGCAGGCAAATACAATAATAAAAACACACCAACATCAACCCAATGTTAATGAAAAATTGAAATAAGAAAAGAAAGGAGTGAGAAAGGGAGAAAAATGCTAGGCAAAGTAAAACTATATATTCAGAATATTCAGATAATCAAGCTGACACAAATAGTTATATATGTTCATTTTTCCTTTCCTTTTCTCTTTTCCTTCCGAGCTATCTGATATAGTATTTGTTAAGTTTTGTTTCAAATTACCGTGCGTGGTAAGATTAATATGTGCATGTAACAAAAAATTTTCTGCTACAGATAATGTCTGGATATTTTGTTGGTTTATAAATAAATAATAAAAAAATAAAAAAAATTACAAAAACAAACACTAAATTACGAAAAATAAGAAACAAATTATCAAAAATAAAAAAGAATTACACCTAAAATAATAGCCCTATCAAAATAAAAAAAAACACCCAAAATAAAAAACCCTAACCCACAATAAACTACCAATGGCCCTTAAAAGGACCTTTTGTGGGGCATTGCCCCAAAGAAATCAGTTCTTTTACCTGTAAAAAAATACAAACCCCCCAACAGTAAAACCCACCACCCCCACAACCAAACCCCCAAATAAAATAACTATCTAAAATAAAATAAGCTCCCCATTGCCCTGAAAAGGGAATTTGTATGGGAATTGACCTTAAAAGGGAATTTAACTCTTTTACATGTCCAGACCCTAAATTAAAAATAAAACCCACCCAAAAAACCCTTAAATAAAGCTAACACTAACCCCCGACGATCCACTTACAGTTATTGAAGTCCCGCTGAAGGATCCATCCAGTCGATAAGAAGTCTTCATCCAGGTGGCCTCTTCGATTTTCATCCAGCCGGCGAAGTCCTTATCCAGGTGGCAAGAAGTCTTCATCCAGACGGCATCTTCTATCTTCATCCATCCAGCGTGGAGCGGCTCCATCCTAACGACATCCGGCATGGAGCATACTCTTCATACGGTCGCCGCCGTAATCTGGAACTTCAATGCAAGTGACGTCATCAGCTCAATCCTATTGGCTGATTCAAACAGCCAATAGGATGAGAGCTGCTCAAATTCTATTGGCTGATTGGAACAGCCAATATGATTTTAGCAGCTCTAATCCTATTTTCTGATTGAAATCTTTCAGCCAATAGGAATGCAAGGGACGCCATATTGGATGACTTCACTTGCATTGAGGTTCCAGTTTATAGCAGCGAGGATGCTCCGCGCTATATGTCTTTAGGATGGACCCGCTTTGCGCCAGATGGATGAAGATAGAAGATGCCGTCTGGATGAAGACTTCTTGCCACCTGGATGGATCCTTCAATAACTGTAAGTGGATTGTCGGGGGTTAGTGTTAGGTTTATTTAAGGTTTTTTTTGGGTGGGTTTTATTTTTAGTTTAGGGTCTGGGCATGTAAAAGAGCTAAATGCCATTTTAATGGCATTGCCCATATAAATGCCCTTTTCAGGGCAATGGTGAGCTTAGCTTTTTTTAGATAGTTATTTTATTTGGGGAGGTTGGTTGAGGGGGTGGTAGATTTTACTGTTGGGAGGGTGTTTGTATTTTTTTACAGGTAAAAGAGCTGATTTCTTTGGGGCAATGCCCCAAAAAAGGCCCTTTTAAGGGCCATTGGCAGTTTAGTGTAGGCTAGGTTTTTTTTTATTTGGGGGCTTTTTATTTTGATAGGGCTATTAGATTAGGTGTAATTCTTTTTTATTTTTGATAATTTGTTTCTTATTTTTTTGTAATTTAGTGTTTGTTATTTTATGTAATTTAGTTATTTTTATTTTTAGTAATTTTAGTGTTTATTTATTTTTTTAATTTTAGGTTTTAGTGTAAAGCAGGTTAGGTTTTATATCACAGGTAAGTTTGTATTTATTTTAACTAGGCAGTTATTAAATAGTTAATAACTATTTACTAACTAGTCTACCTAGTTAAAATAAATACAAACTTACCTGTGAAATAAAAATAAAACCTAAGATAGATACAATATAACTATTAGTTATATTGTAGCTAGTTTAGGTTTTATTTCACACGTATTTAGTTTTAAATAGGTATTATTTAGTTAATAATTGTAACTTTAGTTTAGCTCTATTTTATTTATTAGGATTAGGTTTAGGGGTTAATTAATTTATTTATTGGTAGTGATGTGGGAGGCCAGAGGGTTAAGGGTTTAGTATAGTGGTGGCGACATCAGGAGCGGCAGATTAGGGGTTAATAATTTTATGTAGGTGGCGGCGATGTTGGGGGCTGCAGATTAGGGGTCGATAACATTATGTAGGTGGCGGCAATGTTGGGGTAGGCAAATGGGGTTAATAACATTATGTAGGTGGCGACGATGTTGGGGCAGCAGATTAGGGGTTAATAACATTATGTAGGTGGCGGCAATGTTGGGGGAGGCAGATTAGGGGTTAATAACATTATGTAGGTGGCGGCGATGTTGGGGACGGCAGATTAGGGGTTAATAACATTATGTAGGTGGCGGCGATGTTGGGGCAGCAGATTAGGGGTTAATAACTGTATGTAGGTGACGGCGATGTTGGGGGCAGCAGATTAGGGGTTAATAACTGTATGTAGGTGACGGCGATGTTGGGGGCAGCAGATTAGTGGTGTTTAGACTCTGGATTTATGTTAGGGTGTTAGGTTTAAACATTATTTTCTTTTTCCCCATAGACATCAACGGGGCTGCGTTACACAGCTTTTGTTTCTGCGATCGCAGGTGTTAGGCTTTTTTTTTTGCCGGCTCTCCCCATTGATGTCATGCATGAGCACGTCAAAGCAGCACTTGTTTTCGGTGCGGTATGGAGCTCAACGCAACCATTTCGCCCGCGCAAGCCTGCTTTTTCAAAACCTGTAATACCAGCGCTATAGGGAGGTGAAGTAACCCCGCTTTTGTAGTGGTCGTTAAAATCCCTATAGCGCTCAAAACTTGTAATCTAGCTGATTGTGCTCAGTTGAAATATGAGTCATGGTAAAGTTGTTGATATTTAACCTAACTCTAGGTTACAAAATATAAAAAATCAACATGTTAATATGAACTATTTTACTATCTATCTATCTATCTATCTATCTATCTATCTGTCTGTCTCTCATCTATCTCTACCTATCAATCTTTCTAATTATTTTGTCGTCAGTACATATCAGATTTTACAGATACTGATACTGTTTGTCATTTAACAGTTCAAAGCTGCCATAGACGATTTTTATAATTAAGATGATTACAGTATATGTTTAAGCTCAATAAAGGTTGCCTGTCCTGCTTGTTGCATTACAAAGAACCAAATAGATAACTGTAGAGGGACCTTCTAACATGTATACAGTGTAACGCATCCCTTCTAATGCTCTTATCTTAATTGCAGGCTTTGACTATTTTCAGGCTGCTACTTGTTCTATACAATGATATCTTTCATCTAACATTAGCATGCTTTTATTCATATATTTATTTGTTTTACAATTGTTGTTATGTTTGGCACTCTTACTATTTGACATCAAACAGTACACAATACGTTTGAATGCGGTTTTGACTTTTGGAATTGCAATGTTTTTTCATTCACACATTCAACAGCTTTATCATAAACTGTTATTAATTGTTACTATGCTATTTTTTGCAATATGTGTTATTGTCATCCAACAGAAGTAACCACAGCCTACATTTTTATAGATTGCGTTTATTATAAGGTTCCTGCTATCAGAAAGGTTTTCCAGCTCAATGAACAGATAAAGGGTTGTTACTGATATTATATAAATAACATGATTAAAACAAAATACATTCATATCCAAAACGTTTCTTTGATGTTTATAAAGGAATTTATTTATACAGTATATATTTAAATATATTCCATTTCTATTGTTTGGTCATTCTGGGGAAAAGTTCAGAGAATAGAAGTTGAATATCTTTAAATCAATGTTTTAAAGATTAAATACATCTAAACAAATGTAAAGGTTAAATAGATTTTTAAATAAATATAAAAGAAACGTCTTAAAAACAATTTAGATTAGTAGTAGAATAGTCAGTAAGGAAAATAAAGAAGATAATTGCATGTAAATTGTGTACGTCAGATGGGTTAGTTAGTGGACTGATATATAAAATAAAAAGAGTAATTCAGATTGCTTAGCTTTTCACAACAAGAGACTGCTAATTCATGTGTGCCATATAGATAACATTGTGCTCACTCCTGTAGAGTTGTGCAGGACACAACACTAACTGGATAAAATGCAAGTCAATAGATAAAAAATAGTCATTTGATCAGGGGGCTGTCTGAAGAGGCTTATATACAAGGTAATCACAGAGGTAAAAAGTATACTTATATATTTATGTTGGTTGTGCAAAACTGGGAAATGGGTAATAAAACAATTATCTATCTTTTAAACAATAACAATTTTGAAGCAGACTGTCCCTTAAATCTTAAAGGATTCTTTCTCTACTAGAAGTTGATTTAAAATTAGATCAAATGCTCAACCAGGAAACCACAGACCTGTGAGCTTAACATCTGTGCTGGGAAAATAATTTGAATTATTATTAGGAATTAAAGCAGTGGTTCCCACTTTTCTTACTTTATTATATCTTAGAGAAAAGTTAGCTTCACCTTGCTGCTTGCTTGGTGCTGTTATGAGACTCCCCCTGCACTGTCACAGAATCACTGGGTGCTGCTCCAGTATCTGCATTGTGGGTCTGGCACAAAAGCCTCTTGGTTTGCTGCTGAGGTTGCAGAGGATGGTTTATTTTCTCAGGTTCTGTCTGTCCTCCCTAGTATTTTTAAACGTTTCTTCTAAAATAATAAAATGTGTCAGACATTTCATTTTTTTCCTCTACTTTTGTATCTAACACACACTATGCTCAGTAAAGATATATATATAAAGATTACATTAAGGGACCCATGTATTAAACGGTATGAGGACAAGTTTCTTAACCTGACAAGTTGTCTGCACGCCTTCGCTGTATATTGGCAGCGGATCAGTTTCCCCACTGGCCCGTATGCATCATTACACACTCTGATGAGTGTATAATGCCCGCCCCTTTACTCGCGCGACCAATTGTACGAGAGAAGGGAATGTCAATCACAGAGTGATCGAGGATTCCTCTTCACCACCTCTGAGATGGCGAAGTCTTACATCGCGGGAAGCAGGCTTGCATGTGTGAACCTACAATAAAGGGCTCCGGAGCAGCTTACGCTTCTTCACACATGAAGCCCTTTGTGTTTCTAATGATCTGGTATAAGATGTTGGCATAATGAAAATATGCACATTGACCTGTTACATGCATAAGCAACACTGAAGGCAGAATAGGGAAATATTTGGAAAATTCAAGAAGTATATATAGAAATTGAAACTGTTGTAATATCTTAACAATTGAAATGAAACCTTAAAATGTAACTTCACAATTCAGATAGAGCATACAATTTTAAACAACTCTCCTTAACTTCTATTATTTATTGTTTGTTCTTTTGTTATCATTTGTTGAAAAGCATACCTAGGTAAAATCAGGAACGTGGAGCTAGCTGCTGATTGGTAGCTGCACATATATGCCTCTTGTCATTGGCTTACAAATATGTTCATCTAGCTCCCAATAGTGCGTTGTTGCTCCTTCAATGAATGATGCCAAGAGAAAGCAGAAAAAAATATAAAAGGAGTAATTTAGAAAGTTGTTTAAAAATGTATGCTCTATCTAAATTACGAAAGAAAAATGTTGAGTTTCATGTCCCTTTAAGAATAATTTCCATTAGTTTGGCTGCTTGAATGTTGTCTTAGTAAGAAAGGACATTGCAAGATGAAATTATTTTGCTTGCATAGCACATCTATAAAGAAACCATGAACAATTCCTAAGTATCATTTTTCAATCTACTTTTATAAATCCAATTATTTAAAAAGTGCCATTTTATACCCATACCAATAACAGTAATTGAAAGGACTGATGCTGAACATTAATTACAATACAATGATATAATATTTACCTTCACTGACACATACAAGCAGCATTTACCAAAAGTAAATGTTTCAGACCTACTAAAAGCTTAACTTGCTTGTGATTGCTAATGGGAAACAAGAACAAAAAAGGATAAAAACATTCTTGGATTTTATTTGAGATATGCAATAACATATGTAATTCTGTTGGATTTCCAAAGATTCCTCTAAATCAAAAAACAAAAGAATCACAAAGGAGAAGAAACTGAAAATATACTAAAAATGTTAATAATTTAATGATATTAAAGGGATTTAAAGGGACAGTCTACTCCAGAAAACACTAGAAAAGAATCCAGACATTGCCATGCCTGTACCCAGGATTGAATCTGGGCTTTCTGGTTAGCAGCCTTTTTCCTTATCTTTGAACCACTGACGGTCCCTGGCTAATTCTGAGCATCTTTTGTGACTATCTGTCTGCACTGTCTGTGCTCTTTTGCTCCACCTTCATACCAGCTGTAGGTCATTCTCTAAATAGTTTGCTATAAAAGGCTGATTCACAGTCTCTGCCCTGCCCTGACATTGGCTCACTCTTTCTCTAAATCCCTGTTTGCTTGTGCCAGTTTTTCTGGTCTGGCGTCTTGTCTCATTTTTTACCAAGCTTGTTTCCAACCTTGCCTTTCAGATATCCTTGTAATTTTTTTGGACTGCTACCTGGTTTCCTTAAAACTGTATTGCCCTGGACTATTGCTTTTGGATTAAATTCAAAACCTTGTCTGCCGGTGTGATATCCAGATCCTGTATCAGTCATAGAACCTGCTTGGTATACAGATCCTATCTCAGTCATACAGCCTGCCTGATATCCAGTTCTTCTCTCAGTCATATAACCTGCCTGATATCCAGATCCTGTCTCAGCCACAGAGTCTGCCTGATATCCAGATCTTCTCTCAGTTATAGAACTGGCCTGGTATCCATATCCTGTCTCAGCCATAGAGCCTGTCTGATATCCAGATCTTGTCTCAGCATTGGACCTGTGCTCTCACGCTAATTATTTACTTTCAACTTCTAATATGGGCTCTAACCTGGATGCATTAAACATTTACTTTGAGTGCAGTTAGCATAAGAGTGCATAAATTAGCACACCACTTTTAGTAGGAAATACATTTAGACTTCAAGAAGTGCAAGTTAGAAAATATTAAAATTAAACATAAGTTGAAATATGCAAAACTCTTTCGTGAATACTTTGAGAGGACATCATGGAAATGCATGATTTAATAGCAATACTTTTATTCTACAGTTTACATATTATATAGGAAAGTAAGTGGTGTGTTGTTCTCTTAAAGGGTCAGTCAACACCAGAATTTTTGTTGTTTTAAAAGATATATAATCCCTTAATTACCCATTCCCCAGTTTTGCATAACCAACAAACTTAGAATAATACATGTTTACCTCTGTAATTACCTTGTATCTAAGCCTCTGCAGACGGCCCCCTTATTTCAGTTCTTTTGACAGACTTGCATTTTAGCCAATCAGTGCTCTCTCCTCAGTAAATTCACTTTCATGAGCTTGAAGTTATCTATATGAAACATATGAACTAACGCCCTCTAATGGTAAAAAACGTTCAAAATGCATTTAGATTAGAGGTGGCCTTCAAGGTCTGAGAAGTTAGCATATAAACCTCCAAGGTTTAGCTTTCAACTTAGAATACCAAGAGAACAAAGCAAAATTGGTGATGAAAGTAAATTTAAAAGTTGTTTAAAACTACATGCCCTATTTGACTCATGAAATATTTTTTGAATTTGACAGTCCCTTTAATCTTTGTATTGGCATTATTTCCTCTTGATCATTATACTGGTTTTTGGATGTGTTCAAATGAAACACCAATATTTCATACTTTAGCAGCTAGCTACAGTGCACTTATAATACTTTTAGGCTTAACTCTAATTTTAATATTTTGTTCCAAGGCCCTGCCTATTAATTGAATCATCTAGTCTGCCCATATTTCAAGATGAAATATATATATGTATTCATGTGTATATATGTGTTTATATGTGTCTATATGCTTGTATATACAAATATAGATATATAAATACATGAATTCACATATACAAATATATTCACACACACACACACACACACACACACATATATATATACTGTATATATATACTGTATATATATATATATATATATATATATATATATATATATATATGTAGTAGCCGGTGGCCTAGCACTCCATCCACATCAACGTTTCCAATGCCCGGGTGCAATCCTCAAGTGATATAGAATACTGGTAGGGAAGGAGGGCACTCACAGGACTTCATACATAAGGTAATCTTTTATTGTAGTTCTAACAAAAGTGAATTGTCGACGTTTCGGCCTTTTCTTAGGCCTTCTTCAAGACAAATTTCATAATCTAAAAACATGAACAGAAAAATATGATAAAATACATTACAACCATGTGATATCCAAGTGAACACCGAATCGTGAACCTCCACCAAGAAGGACCAAAATAGCCCAGGTGAAACTTAAAAGATGCTTCTATTGCGATAAACACGTCATAACATCTAACTGCCAGGGAAGACATAAACAGAGGATGAAAAGAGATAAACCAGACATCCAAGAGAAAAGAAAACCAGATGTGAATCAAAGTGGAACAACAAGAATAAGATAGTAGCCAGAAGAAAGAAAAAAGAAACCACATATGGAATTACCACGGTCTACCTGATACATAAGCATCCCATATAGGTAATTTAGTATAACATACCAGTTGATAAGCATATATCATAGTGCGCTGACGAAAGGGTTAACAGCCATGGCAATAGTTCAAATAATAAACAAAATAATTATAGAAACAGTACTCAACAACCACGGATTATTACAACTCATCTCACATTACCTATATACCAATGCTCATATACAGAATATAGTTAGGGCAATTAGAAATTGCCATAGTGGGCGCAATCTACAGACCACCAACCATATTATCACATCTAAATTACTAGAGGTAGTCACGGTGGTGTCCATCATACCAACCGAAATCCGTCACCTAGTGACGGCAATAGTCAAAAATGGAAACCACAAATCGCTTAATAGCAGACCCCAAAGTGGTTTTATAGTGATCCCTGCAGGATCCATTGTGGTTCAAAACCCAAACAGATCCCAACGTATATCAGTGCAGTAATTAATCATAGTGCTTAATCTACACGCATGCTGCCGCATTAAGTATATACATTAAAGGAACCACTCATTGAGCCAAGTGGATATACAAATTAATATAGCTGTGTACCGCAGCAGATCCGTCAGCCACTCACCTACATACCCTGGTTCGTATAGCAACTATCACAATGAGCATATGGAGTAAGGAGACATATTATGGGCCATAGCCCCTCTTACCTGAACAAGTGCGGAACACAGCGTCCGCGTCAAATCCCTAGAACGACAGAGTCATATATGAAAAAACAGCCGCGGCGTAGGCCCTTAAATAGGGTTGTACCCACCCCCCGCAGAGGCCAATCAGAACACGCGCCGCTGACACACCTTAGCTGGCCGCTTAACAGAACCAAAAGGATAGTAACCTACCCTGCGCGTGCAACAAGTGACAAGCCTAGTGAGGTTCACAACAACAAATGCCGGACCCCTAACCCTGATCCCATAAGAAAGCAAGGCTAATATAAACAAGTATCACAGCTCTGCATGCAATTCATGGTGCACATTTATGCCCCGGCTATCACAGCCAAAGGGGCCCGTTATCCGTCATATAAAGGGTACCCAAATACCAATACAACGATGGAACCCACGGCTGCGTGTGAACCCCGATCACAACAACCCAAGCAACAGAGCAAAAAAGCAAAAAAATACTGAGCATATAGCCGCCACAAACATGGCATACCCCCTCAGACACCAGAACATATAGTACAGTGACATACCATGGGACCCCTGGGACATGAAACCAGAGGTCAGGCAGCAATGGTTTCCCAGATACATATCAGAGGATGGTGCGTGGCGGTCAAAGACACCAACCAATCACTGACATCCATACCACAAATGGGGCTAGGCCCCACAACTAGTGATCGAAGTGGTCAAAAAGGACAAACCTAGTATAAAGCTGGGCATAGAATCATGACATACCTATGTCAAACACCTATCCGTCAAGGTGTTACAAAGTCAATCATCTAGTCCTACAGGGAAGGTGGTAGTGCACTCCAAATGGAGACCTACGGATAGCAGGAAACCACAAAGACCCAATACCATCATCAAGTGTGTCCAGAGTAGAGAGACATCCAAGAGGAAGACAAACAGTAGATAAACCAGTGCAAAAGTGGGGCAAGACCTGGAAAGACAATCCGGTACAGTAAAGGAACAATGAGAGGTTAACAATTGCATTATCAGAAAAATAAAGCATAGTCAATACTGGCATTTAAGCCATTTGGGACAAGTGTATTCAATCTATGGATCCATCTGGCTTCACTCTTAAGGAGTTCTGAATTCCTGTCGCCCCCCGGTTTTAAGGGGGCCACCCTATCAATGAGCATGGCCCTAAGGGTGGATACAGCATGCCATTGTTCAAGGAAATGTCTCGCCACTGGCTGGTCCGAGTGGCCATCTTTTAGGGCCGCTCTAATGGCGCTCTTATGATTGGCGAGTCTCTCCCGAAACGGGGTGATGGTTTTACCTACATAGAACCGTCCACATGGACAGGACAATAGATAGACCACGAAATCAGATGTGCACGTTAATCTGTGCCTTATCACAAAGCTCTTATTGGTGGTGGGATGGTTAAAACGTTCCCCAGTTATGAGGGAGCTGCAAGTCACGCAACTCCCGCACTTAAAGCATCCATTTTTAAGGGGTTTTAGCCACGTTCTTTCTTTCCTCCAAGGGTCAGTTCTCATCAGATGTGACTTGAGACTTCTTCCACTTTTGTGTACCACCCTAGGAGGGGGTTTTTCTTTGAATGGTAGCATTTTATCTCCACTTATGAGCGGCCAGTTCTTATGGATCACCTTCCGCAATGCATCTGTGGCTGGAGTAAACCTGGTCACCAGGTTCAAGGTCGGTTCATCTTTGGTAGGGTCACTACCCAGTCCTCTGGCTACTAGGCAACTTTGTTCCTGCTGCAACACTTCTTCAAGTGTTTTTTGCACCATCAACGGATTATAACCTCTGTTGAGGAATTTTGTTTTCATTTCATCAAGTTGGTGCAACATCAACGCGTGATCAGAATTGTTGCATTTAACACGCATCATTTGGGACTTGACAATTCCCTTCTTAAGTTGAGGTGGATGGTAACTTGAAAATTGTAGTAGTGTATTCCTATCTGTGGGCTTGGAATATAAAGTCGTATTCAGTGTGCATTCCCCAGCCCCCTCAGACTTAAAGATGCATAGGTCAAGGAAGTGTATCTTCTCATGGCTAATCTCATGCTTGAACTTGACTGGGATCAAAAAATCGTTAAGGGATTCAATCCATATCTGCAGTTCTTCGATTGTTCCACCCCAGATGACCAACAGGTCATCTATATACCTGCGGTATAACAATAAATTTGGGTTGTTTTGGCTAAACACAAATTCCTCTTCGAACCATGCCATAAACAGGTTTGCGTAAGACGGGGCCAAACTGGACCCCATGGCCGTCCCTACCATCTGGAGGTAGAAATGTTCCTCGAATCGGAAATAGTTGTGTGTCAAGCACATCAATAGCCAGTCCAATAAGATTTCAACAGGGGGGCCCAGGTATTCATCTGATTTCATCAATGACTGCCTCACAGCCTCTACACCAAGATCATGAGGGATGATGGTGTAGAGGCTGTTGACGTCGAGAGTAACAAGGTAGCAATCAGCCGGAAATGATCTCTCCTGGAGCAGATTGATGAGTTGGATCGAGTCTTGGAGGAAAGCCTTGGTGTTCTTTACAATCCCCTGAAGGTGAAAGTCGATAAATTTCGCCAGATTTTGGAACAGTGATCCCACTGCTGATACAATGGGTCGCCCAGGTGGTTTGCAAGCATCCTTGTGGATTTTTGGGATAGAATAAATAATAGGGTATCTAGGAAAGGTTGGTACCAAAAAGTCCCATAGCGTCTGTTCAATGTGACTGCCGTTTAGGGCAAAAGTTAAATTATCTTCTAACTTTCTTTTGTAGGTCAAGGTAGGATTTGCAGTTAGCCTTCTATAGGTGGTACTATCGTTTAACTGTCCCAATAATTTGTCTCTGTAATACTTGTAGTCCAGAATGACAATGGCTCCCCCCTTGTCCGCCGGTCTGATCACTATGGAACCATCTTTCTTCAGTCTTTGTAGGGCTGCCCACTCCTGTTTTTCTAGATTTGTTCTGCAAGTGCCCATATCACCAAGTTCATTGGAAATCTGTTGGGAGCAGACATTAGTAAACGTCTTAATGGTAGGGTGCGTGTTTTTGGGTTCGAACCCAGATTTAGTGATAAATCTATTGTCACCATCTAGTGGCCTAGAGTTCTTAAAATGGTTCTTGATTTTTAATGTTCTTTGCAGGCGGTGTATATCCACCAAGTTGTCAAAGACATCCACCCGTGGTGTAGGTACATAGCTTAGGCCCTTGCTGAGTAATTTGATCTCATCTTCATCCATAGGTCTATTACTTATGTTAATCACCACATTTTCCATGTCCATTAATTTTTTCTCTGTTTTTTTCCACCACCTGCCCCTTCTGATGTGCGATCTGTGTCTGGGACGGGCGGTTTGCCATTTTTTGCCGATGATGGTGGTTTATTCTTTGATCTTGTCTTAACCTGTACCTGTGTTTTCGCAGCATTCAGATTGCTGGTAGAAGATTCGGCTTCACTGGAATCTCCCCCGCTAGTGTCCACAGTGTTAGCCAGCGTACGGGGTCTGCGATCATTGCGTCTTTGTCTAAAGGGGGCATTTCTGCCTGATAGCCATTGATAAACCCTTCTTTCACGATAGTCCATCTCAACAGTGGATAATTTCTTATTCTTAAAGTTGATTAGATCTTTTCTGTATTTATCAACCTGCGATGCCAGCTTACCCAACCAGTCCTCGGTCTCATCCTCTTTCAATACTCGTTCTTTATCCTTCTGGATGGTATCCAATTCATCTACTACAGTAGCCTTGAGTCTTGCCACCTCCTCTATGATGAGCAGTATCCAATCAAGAGAGCACTTATTGGCAATCTGGCACCATTTTCGACAAAACTCAGTGTTATTCCTGCCAATTGTGGGTGAATTTTTTACCCTGAATCCCCGTGGGATCATTTTTCTTTTGTAATAATCAGTCAGATAGCTGACATGAAGTCTGTAGTCAACTTCTTTTCTTTTAAGATTTAATAATTTGTAATATATATTGATGGGTACCTCATCGATCCCATCTGGTTCACATTGTTGTAGTATTCTGGCCGCATCATCGTCCGTAAAGGCGAATGTGGCCTCTTCATCTCTCTCAACGCCAAGTTGATGTGAAATTTGGCTGTTGTATATAAGGTCATCCATATTTTAAGCGGTCCAATGTTGACCAAAGTGTAACACCAGATAAAATAAGTGAAATAGAAGAAACGTTCCCTGGTCAGCCTGACATAGTATGGTCAAACAGTGAGTTTAAAAGCAACAATTCTGCCACATATGAAGAAGAATCCTTTTTGATCCATCCTTTTGCATTGGCAGCTATAATTCACTGTCAACCTAAACAGCTCCCTTCTAATGTCTCTATAATGATTACATTTAAAAATATAGTTCTTGCATGGCATAAATTTTGTAAAATATTGGAGATAGACTCTTCCCTTTCAGAATTTCTTCCTATTCAGGGTAACCCTCTCTTTTTACCAGGAATTAATCAGAAGGTTTTTAAGTTGTGGGCAGAAAAAGGATTAAATCCGGTTTGCCAATTATTCGGTACGGATGAGTTAGTACTTCAAGGGGAAACCTTGTTTGCTGCATTCAATTTGCCCAGATCCGATTTATTTGCATTTTTTCAGATCAGACACTTTATCTCTGCTCAAAAATGGAGGTTACCTTTGTCCATTGCATGGTCTGAGGTTAGGACTCTCTTACAAAGATTTACCGCCGGCATTACATCAATCTCTCTAATATATGACATAATGTTGTCAAAACAATCTCAAGACATGATGGATAAGATTTGTAACTTTTGGTTACCGTTAATCCCAGATATAGATCAGGATAAAATTTGCCTGAGCTTTAATAACTTAGATAAGTGCTTGATACCTTCAAATTGGAAGGAATCACATATAAAATTCATAAATGATTTTTACCTATATCCAGCGAAAATTGCCAAGTACTATCGGGGTGGATCCGCTGAGTGTCCAAGATGTCACTACCAAGATGCTGATCTGTTTCATATGTTTTGGGCTTGCCCTGAGATAAGACAGTTATGGCAAAAAATCACATACTGGTTTAATAAAGTTCACAACTCATCTATCTCCCTCACATTCCGGGATATTGTCTTATTATTTAATACCTTTAATAGTCAAGTTGGTTGCTGGACATACCCCTTAAATATTACAATATTAGTTGTAAGACATTGCATATTAAAAAGCTGGAAAGCCAGAAAAGCGCCCTCGCTCTCAGTAGTTACCCAAATGTTACAGGAACAAATTATCTTTGAATCTTACCATCTTCAGTCTCTGTCTGAAAAAAGAATTAAGACATTTTTATATGGTTGGTACTCTATCATTAAGACATACCCTTTAACTATTCAAAAACAGATATTAGCACCCTTCCTATCCTCTCTTAGTTTCATTGAGATGGTAGTATTAGAATTGTTTCCATATACTTGGATTAGAAATCCAACTGAGATATAAATGTAGAGAGTAATAAGATCAACTCAAGAAAATACTTTATTATAAATCATTACTTCCCCCCCCTTTTCCCCCCTTTAAATTTTTTTTTTTTCTTTTCTTTCTCGCCTTTTCTTTTCTTTTCTTTTTTTCCCCCTTCCTTGTCCCCTCATGGCCTAGCACTATGAGGGGTCAAATATAAAAGTTAAAAAAAGCCGACAAATGATTGTTATATGATTTTCTTAGACTCAGGGGTCGAGTACCATTTAATTTGTTTAAGATTGAAAAATTATGTAAATGACAATACGACAAGATTCTTTGTACATTGTACTGTATATCCCTTTCATTGTTGTTGTATTATTAACCATTGTTTTTTGTTATATTGAATGGTTCGGCAAATAATAAAGAGATTAATAAAAAAAAAAAAAAAAAAAGCAACAATTCAAGGGAGCATAATGGGGCGTAGAGCCCTAATGGTGTACTTGGTACTCCTGACAAGGGGGGTGCATAGGAATAGTTCTTGATAAGAAATATAAGTAGTAGCCGGTGGCCTAGCACTCCATCCACATCAACGTTTCCAATGCCCGGGTGCAATCCTCAAGTGATATAGAATACTGGTAGGGAAGGAGGGCACTCACAGGACTTCATACATAAGGTAATCTTTTATTGTAGTTCTAACAAAAGTGTATTGTCGACGTTTCGGCCTTTTCTTAGGCCTTCTTCAAGACAAATTTCATAATCTAAAAACATGAACAGAAAAATATGATAAAATACATTACAACCATGTGATATCCAAGTGAACACTGGATCGTGACCCTCCACCAAGAAGGACCAAAATAGCCCAGGTGAAACTTAAAAGATGCTTCTATTGCGATAAACACGTCATAACATCTAACTGCCAGGGAAGACATAAACAGAGGATGAAAAGAGATAAACCAGGCATCCAAGAGAAAAGAAAACCAGACGTGAATCAAAGTGGAACAACAAGAATAAGATAGTAGCCAGAAGAAAGAAAAAAGAAACCACATATGGAATTACCACGGTCCACCTGATACATAAGCATCCCATATAGGTAATTTAGTATAACATATCAGTTGATAAGCATATATCATAGTGCGCTGACGAAAGGGTTAACAGCCATGGCAATAGTTCAAATAATAAAAAAAATAATTATAGAAACAGTACTCAACAACCACGGATTATTACAACTCATCTCACATTATGGACACGGCGGTGTCCATCATACCAACCGAAATCCGTCACCTAGTGACGGCAATAGTCAAAAATGACTATTGCCGTCACTAGGTGACGGATTTCGGTTGGTATGATGGACACCGCCGTGACTACCTCTAGTAATTTAGATGTGATAATATGGTTGGTGGTCTGTAGATTGCGCCCACTATGGCAATTTCTAATTGCCCTAACTATATTCTGTATATGAGCATTGGTATATAGGTAATGTGAGATGAGTTGTAATAATCCGTGGTTGTTGAGTACTGTTTCTATAATTATTTTGTTTATTATTTGAACTATTGCCATGGCTGTTAACCCTTTCGTCAGCGCACTATGATATATGCTTATCAACTGGTATGTTATACTAAATTACCTATATGGGATGCTTATGTATCAGGTGGACCGTGGTAATTCCATATGTGGTTTCTTTTTTCTTTCTTCTGGCTACTATCTTATTCTTGTTGTTCCACTTTGATTCACATCTGGTTTTCTTTTCTCTTGGATGTCTGGTTTATCTCTTTTCATCCTCTGTTTATGTCTTCCCTGGCAGTTAGATGTTATGACGTGTTTATCGCAATAGAAGCATCTTTTAAGTTTCACCTGGGCTATTTTGGTCCTTCTTGGTGGAGGGTCACGATTCGGTGTTCACTTGGATATCACATGGTTGTAATGTATTTTATCATATTTTTCTGTTCATGTTTTTAGATTATGAAATTTGTCTTGAAGAAGGCCTAAGAAAAGGCCGAAATGTCGACAATACACTTTTGTTAGAACTACAATAAAAGATTACCTTATGTATGAAGTCCTGTGAGTGCCCTCCTTCCCTACCAGTAATATATATATATATATATATATATATATATATATATATACATACATACATACTCATTCACACACACACACACACACACACACATATATATATATATATATATATATATATATATATATATATATATATAGCGACAAAGAGCACACTCACACTTAACTGACAACCACCAGGGTGCAGGCAAAAACTTGAAATAAAGGAAAAAAGGCTTCTACTCACTGGATTTATGAAAAATTGTGCTTTTATTGGCACATCAAAAAATCTGTGACGTTTTGGGAATCAATCACCCCTTCATCAGACACTGATGAAGGGGTGATTGATCCCTGAAATGTCACTGATTTTTTGATGTGCCAATAAAAGCACCATTTTTCATAAATCCAGTGAGTGCAAGCCTTTTTTCCTTTATATATATATATATATATATATATATATATATATATATATATATATATATATATATATATATATATGTTAGAAAAAAGGAGGGGCACCTGCGCTAAAAACTCTAACACTTTGTGAGAAATAGCTGTTTTGCAACAATAGTAGTAGTAGTGATATATATGCGTGTTGCCACTGATACAGTGTACCCGTGTCACTGTTAAGAATGTGGATAGGAAAGAGGAAATCAAGAGGGCGCACAGCTTGGCACTAGAATAGATATTAGCTATTTGTAGAGTAAGTTTGTTACTTTCTAAACAGTGATGTTATAGTAGTGGAATACAGGAAGAGGGCATAAAAAATAATAAATAATAATAATGTCCTTGGTTTGTTATTGTAAAAAAGTTCAGTATTATACTTTAGAATATTCAACACTTCTTTGTCTGAGGTAAGTGATTTTGTGCTTACCAGAGGTAACCTCAATCATATGAGGTAAGTTGTAGACTTGTTTGGGTTAGAGATGTTTCTTTGGCTCTTGTCCGGTCGATTTGGCTTTGTTCTTTACTGAAGAAATCTTTCTTTTGGTGGAACCCTTAGGATCTTTGTTTCCAGGGGACTCCTGGCAGCGGTAAGTTGTTTTGAATGAAAATCCTGGACTCTCTGGTATCGTTTGTTGAAAAGCAATGGAAAATCCTGGACTCTCTTTATCCTCTTGGTGATGAGAATCTGGGTTGTCTCAGGTGTTCATATTAAGTGGGTCTGCTGTATTGATTATCTGTTAAAGTAAGAGTGTCTAAGGCTAACCAAGTTAATTTTTTAATTGCTTTGCAAGGGTTGCATTTTTAAAAAATAAAAAAAAAATAAAAAAAAAATGCAAGACATATCGGACCCGTCACTTTCTTCACACCGTAGATACCTACTTGAACTTATTGCATTGGGAACTTAATACTTAATACCTGGTATCCATCCCACAATTCTAACACTTGTGAACTTTTTGTCGGGACTTGTCTAGATTGGCCAATCTTGTTTTATCAGTTCTTAGCTTTGAAGCTGTGAATTTGTTCTTATTTTATGTATTTTATTCTATGTACTTATAATTCATGAAATTTTATTCCATGTATTTTTAATATCCTCTGTTGGTTTATCCGCTCTACATCAGTAATCCATCTGGAATTCCTTTATTGTATTATTATCACTATTGGTTATTCGAATCACCTACCTATTTGTAATCAATTGTTTTAATTTGTTTTTGCAAGCATTAAATAAGTATATGTTGACCAACAAACATATATTAATATTAATTATTGTTATTCATATTTTTTCATACACTTCACCAAAGTCCCATTCAACACTTTGTCACATTGTCCCCTTTTTTCTTCACTGGACACTTAGCTTCTTCTAAGTAAACTTAAGCCTCATTTTGAGTTGCTCCTTCAATTTACTTTGTATACTGCTATTTGGAACAAGACTGTTAGGCTGTTGTTCATATTAGAAGTGAGCGTGTATACTTTTCCTCTTTGGCGCTGTCCTCTATTCCCGTTTTACATCGAGCTTTACCCACAGCCGCTTGGGTAATGCCAGGATTACCCAATTTCTTACTTTACTGAAACATATACACAACACAAGAAATAAGATTACAACTTGCTGAAGGCTCAGATGATAGATAGCTTTTTTTAGCAATAAAATATTTTTTAATTAAGGTATGTACATTTTTATTTTATATATAATGCTTAATAGACTACAGTATAGGTAAACATAACTTTTATTTGTACTGGGAAAAGAAAATAGTGTGACTCACTTTATTGCTATATTTGCTTTACTGCGGTGGTCTGGAACCAAACCCCCAATATCACTGAGGTACACCTGTATATGTCTATATATGTGTACATATGTATTTATGTGTTTATATGTGTATTTATGTCACACACATATATACTATATATTGAGATCTAACCTTTGCACACTGTGATTGTGTCTTCTTCCTGTCTGCTCAAATAAATCCACTGTGGCAAGAGCTTTGGAGTTCCTCGCTTTTTTCTCTTTAATTCTATATACTATATATATATATATATACTGTATATATATATATATATATACAGTATATATATATATATATATATATATATATATATAAACAAACTAACAGCACTTGCATTGTGTGATCGAGTGAATAATATAACTCAATACAGAAAGTGTATAAAAAATAAATATTTTTTTTATTTAACTTTTATCCCATACAGAAAAGTTAATCGTTGTGTCTACTGACACCTTGCACATATAATGGTAAAATTATGAGAAAATTGAGCAGACTAAAACATCTCTCTGTGCTTTAAACAAATCATGCAAATCGCCATTAATATCACAATGAGGGAAAAGCCAAAACAATAAGGACTTCCAATGTGGTAAGACCGAAGTCTAAAAGGTAACTGCTAGAATGTATTATCTAAAACAGCAATACAATTGCTATCTGCTAAAGTAACTAAAACAAAGTCAACAAAGTTAAAATTCAAAAAACAACAGGATCAAATAGAAGCAACCCACAGCTCACTCGTCTGGCCAGACAGTACCAGATACTGACACTTGAGACCTCATATCTTTGAGTCCTTATAACTTTTTTGTGAAACATATTTTCAAAATAAATTTTATTAGATATTGTTATTATGGGGGATATCTATCAAGCCATCAACTGCAAATACCCTGGAATTCCACAGCGTAATTGTGGCGAGCTTGATTCGACCTAGTAATCAAAGCCTACAGACCGGCAAAAGTTAAAATCTGTGAAACTAACATATGATCCGCTGGTCTCAATCCGACACAGATCGATGCTTACGTCCCTACAGATGTTTCGAATACACATTAGGCATTATTTGACAATTTTTCAAAGTTATCAAATAGCTCAATCCTATTGGCTGATTGGAACAGCCAATAGGATGAGAGCTGCTCAAATCTTATTGGCTGATTGGAACAGCCAATAGGATTTTAGCATCTCTAATCCTATTGGCTGATTGGAACCTTTCAGCCAATAGGAATGCAGGGGATGCCATCTTGGATGACGTCACTTGCATTCAAGATCCAGTTTACGGCGGAGACCGTATTGAAGAGGAGCTCCTCGCTGGATGTCTTCTGGAGCGACCCGCGCCATGCTGGATGGATGAAGATAGAAGAGGCCGAATGGATGAAGACTTTGCCGGATGGATGAAGATGGAAGAGGCAGCCCAGATGAAGACTTCTTGCCACCTGGATGAAGACTTCTTGCCGGGCTGGATGGATCTTTCAAGCGGAACTTCAAAAACTGTAAGTGGATTGTCGGGGGTTAGTTTTTAGGTTTATTTAAGGGTTATTTGGGTGGGTTTTATTTTTAGAGCAGGGTCTGGGCATGTAAAAGAGCGGTTTAGGGTTTTTTAATATGTAATATAGTTAATTTAATTGGTAGTTTATTGTAATCTTAGTATAATAGTTAGGGTAGGTTAATTAATAGTTTATTATAGTTTAATTTAATTCTACAGGTAAGTTTTAATTTATTATAAGATAGGGATGTTGTAATTTTAATGTAAAGTTAGCGGGTTGTTAGGTTTAGGAGTTAATAGCTTAATTTAGTTTATGGCGATTTGGGAGGCTGGTGGTTTAGGGCTTAATAGGCTTAGTTAGTGGTAGTGATATGGGAGGCCAGGGGTTTAGGGGTTAATACATTTATTTAGTTGCGGTGGTGTCCGGGAGCAGCGGAATAAGGGTTAAACATTTTAATATAGTGGCAGTGTTTAGTGACAGGGTATAGATAAAGTTGGTAAAAAGTCGAATAGTAGCGAGATCAATGACTGCTAGTTAACAACAGTCCGATGCTCAGCGCCCCGTACTTGGTGCGTGGTTTTTGACGGCTTTTTTTATAAATATCGAGATGTTAGGCGATATTGGTGTCGTCGAATGCAACAAAGTTGACGGCTTGATAGATATCCCCCTATGAGTGTAACTGTACTTTTAAATGTTTTTTTAAATGTATTTTTTTTCTGCAAAACAGTAAACCATTGTTCTGAGGTTTCACTATCCTGACGTGCGTTAAATTGCACTCAAATGATCATGTTTACTTTCAACTTGTAATATAACCGCTACATCCGACTCGCGCAAACAGCCTCAAAAAATCTAATATCGCTAAATTGGATGACAACTGAATGTTTATTATTAAGGTACCAGTATGTATTTATTAGGAACTTAAAAGAGCTTTAATTGGCTTTTAAATTTGCTATGAAAACTGTGCTAGACAGCTTTATGTCTAGATTCTTGATGCAAACGTTTTTTTACAAATCTATAAATCATTAGATATAAAAAATGGCTGGAAATGTAAATAAAATATCCTCATGTTTAAATATTTAACTGATAACTTATTTTTCCTATCCTTATTAACAATAAGCTTTTTATAATTCTAACAACATAATAGACTAGCATATTATAATGTTGCCATACAATAACATTGTATTTCAATATTTAATATATCTCCCTAAAGTTCTCAGCATGCTGCATCTAAAAAACAAGAACAATTTCAGAGTTAAGGGTGGATTTATAAAGCAGCGGATGCTGCTTCCGAACCAGTCCGCTTCAGTTCCACCTGAAGCGGAAATTAAGAAGCAGCGGTCCTAAGACCGCTGCTCCTTAATTCGTCTGTCACCTCTGAGGTGGCGGACAGCAATCAGCCCGATCGGGTTGATTTACAACCCCTGCTAGCTAGAACTGCTGGTGCTAGCTAGAACTGCTGGTGCAATTATAAATGCCTGACAGCGCATGCTGTCGGCATTTATCGATGTATGTCGGACATGATACGCTAGATTGTATCATGTCCGTCTGCACAATAATAAATTGACCCCTTAGGGTCAATTAATAAACCAGTCAAAATTATATTCTGTCTTCTGTCATTTTATTCATCCTGCTGTTTATTTGATACAAAATAATCTCTGCAAGTAAAGAAGATTATGATGCATTGCATTTCTAAAATTATATCTTAAAAAAAAAAAGCATTATTTTTTATTTTCATCTTTACAATGCACAGACAAGGACTATACAGTTGTAATGATTTAAGCTCAGATTAGTTTTCATTTTTTTCTTATAATGGATAAAAATATGAACCTTAATGACTCATTTAATAATGTAAAAAAATTGGAAAACGACATCCCTTTAATTCAAGTGTGTGTATATATATATATATATATATTATCTATCTATTTTCTATCTCTCTCAGTATATATATATGTGTGTGTGATAATTTAGTAATTCCAGGAGTTATATTACACTTACATAACTCATATAGATTAATTGATGTAGGGCCAAATGATTCATACTAATTTCTTTTATTTTAAATAGGAGGAAAGCATATCAATTTTAAATTTTTGCTACATAAATAAAAATATTATTTACGTTATGCTATTGGTGCTTAAAGGGACACTGTACCCAAAAAATCTATTCCGTGATTCATATTGAGCATGAAATTTCAATCAAATTTCAAATTTACTCCTATGATCAAATTTTCTTCATTTCTTGGTATCTTTATTTGAAATGCAAGAATGTAAGTTTAGATGCCGTCCCATTTTTCTTGAACAACCTGGGTTGTCCTTGCTGATTGGTGGATAAATTCATCCACCATTAAAAAAGTGCTGTCCAGAGTATTGAAACCAAAATAACGGTTAGAAGCCTTCATTTTCTAAAAAAGATAGCAAGAGAACGAAGATAAATTGATAATAGTAGTAAATTAGAAAGTGGATTAAAATTGCATGCTCTTTCAGAATTACAAATGAACAAATTCGGGTTCAGTGTCCGTTTAATATTTTTTAATGGATTTCTTTTTTTTTTCTTCTCTTAATTTTTTTTCAAGTTGCATTAGTGCATTACTTAACATTCCATTGAAATTAATTTATCAACTATAAGACAATTAATAAAATGAAAAGTATTTGTTTGAGTATTAAACCATGAAAAAATACAGAACATTCTGTGGACAGAGAGACGTTTTAGAAATAGAAAAATATAAGATATCCTCTGTATATAAATTACTACATATTGACATATCTCTTTTTTATGGCAAGTGAATAATCAGCTACAAGATAAAACAGCAATTCATTTCTTGCAATTATTTTCTATTGTTCAATTTGTCATCATGCTATATTTTGAAAATGAATGTATTTATATTTACACATTTCACATTTGCTTTCACAGAGGTCAGTGAAGAATAAAGGCATGAGAGATTGATCTATGAAACATTTCAGCTGTCTAGTTCTTTGGATTTCATGCATTTCCTTAAGGGACAGTCAGTGTTCTGGGGATATCTGCACACTGATCTTTCAGTAAGAATATTTTCCACATATTAATTCAGTGATTATTCCAATACATTTTTGCCTGATGATCTCAGAGGAACCCCAAAACACTGCCCCTTTACTGACTTTACAGATTTCTGAAAAAAACTAGCAAAAAAATAAGTATTCTCATAAGACCAAAATAGGGTTATTTCTATTGCTGCGGCTGCACTGCTTTCATTCCTTTGATGTTGTTCATAGCGAAGGGCAACAGTATTATAGGTTAGCATCCTTTAAGCTTTTTTCAGCTTCTTTGATCTGCTTTTTTTTCCCTAAGGGTTGACTTAAAATCCTGGTACATTTAAATTGGGCTTTCATTTAAACTATTTTACTATTAGATCCTTTTTGTTTCTTCCCTTTCTGCTGCATCGGCAACAACATATTAATTAGTTGCTAACATACTGCTATTTTACAACAGAAAAGCTGCTTTTCTAGAAACCTTCATACTGTTAAATCAAAGCTAGACAAAAAAAGTGAATTAAAAAACTAAATAACAATATTTTAGAAAGAGTTTTATTTTGGTTGGTGCTGCCTTTTTATTCCTTAAAGCTAAATTGTAATGCAAAATGTATGAATTACGGCATTTAATGTTTCTATTACAGATTCTACCCATGCAAAGAAGTTAAACACACTACGTAGGTAAAACCATGCTTGGAGCAGCAAGCCTTGTAGCTCTGGAGACAAACACAAATGGTTATCAGAGGGTCATGTGATTGCAGCTCCTGAATGTTTCTAGCCCAGGAGCTGTGATGTTTATTGCTTGCTGATCTTGAGCATAACTTTTCCCATGTTTTAAACCACTTTATGTGTCATCCAGGGTTAGAATGAAATGCAAAAATTATATATGATAACAAAATAGAACTTTTTTATATACCTTAAATGCATGGTCAAACATTATAACAGTGACATTTTCAGATTTCATTTTTAAGGATAATTTTCAGCTCATTTTAAATGTTTATTCATTTTATTTATTTTAGTCTGATTCACAATCTTATCTATTTATTACAATTTGGATTTTTTTTTTACTATTTCCAACATTTTGGCCATTCTATTTTTTTGTTTGCGATAGGATTATTATTATTATTATTTTTACTTTTTATATATACAACTAAAATAAACTATTTTTTAAAGGTTTTAAAGATAATAAATATTTAAATAAATAATTTTGCTAATTAAGCACTGTCTGGTTTTCTATAAATATATTTTATCTATCATACATTCATGCTAAGATAACAGCTTACAGCAAATATATCAAATCATATTGCTATATATATTAGCACTGAGCACTGCACTTTTTAAAAATGTATTTCAGCTATGTTAGCACAATATATTTTAATTACAAAAAAAAAAAAAAAAAGTATATTGAGCTTAACACCTGGGCAGTTCTTGGCAATATAATTTAGAGTGCCAATAAAGTGGACTGGGAAGGGAAATATCAGTGGAGTAAGGTACCATATTTAGTTATCTTCTACTAACCAATTATTTTTTCCTGTTTCAACTCATTTTAAACTGTCTTATTTTTAGAGAAACACTGTTGCCTAACTTTTCCTCTCTATTTAACACCAACTTTAAAATTGCACTGATGTTGTGAGGTGTTAGATTGCAGCTATTTCTCGTCATTTTGAGGGAAAGTAATCAACAATAGAAACTACTCAAAGAGCTACATTTTTAACTTTGGACTAGTAAAAAAAGTGTTTGCTGCCAAATTCATGGATGTTGTTATAGTTGCTCTCTTTGTTCTCCACCCCCCCCCCCCTCTCTCTCTCTCTCTCTCTCTCTCTCTCCCTCTCTTTCTTTATTATTATTAGGAACATTTTCAGTAAAAATTATTACAGCAGCAATTCTTTGTGAATACGTTTCTACAAATTGCAAGGGGATGTCCTGTGTACAACTCGCTTTTGGTCATTCTACAGGTTTTCAATAGGATTGAGGTCTTGGCTCTATATGGGCCATTGGACTTTTCTGATTTTCCTTTTCTGAAGTCATGCCTTGGTTGACTTGGATTTGTACTTTGGGTCATTGGCATGTTGGAATGTGAAATTAATCTTCATCTTCATCTTTCAGACAGAGGCCAGCAGGTTTTGTTCCAAAATATCTTGATAATTGGAGATATTCAATATCCCATCTATCCTGACAAGAGCCCCTGAACCAGCTGAAGTGCTTCAGGTGAGTGAATGAATCTTTTGGCATAATTTAGATGGGCTTGGATGTTTATTTTTGTAAGAAAGGGTTTCCGTCTTGCCTGTCATATCCTTAGTGTTCACTAGCTACTTATAGAGTTAAACACCTATATGCCTTTAAGGGGAGGTAGCTTTATCCACATCACTAGTATATAGGCTCAAATCATCTACCATTCAGCGCTTGGTATTTTTGTACTCACTGAGTATACTTTCCTGAGCCCTCATATGTTATCACTTACTGGCAAGCTGCCATTTCAAACTTCGTACCTTTCAAGGACTCTCAAGTTTTTCCATAATCTCTGAGCCTGTAGCTGCAATCTGGATCAGTCGGGTGACGTCACACGTCGACATCCACACGCTGAGACTCACACGCTGTCACCGAACAGCAAGACAGAAGACTGTGAGTTCGCAAGTATCAACAGCTCATCCTGCTCTCTGCATGGAGGTATGTTAACAAACTTTTGTATCCTAACTATATATAGGATAACCTTTATCCTGGAAGATTAACTTTGACTCTGTAGCCAATATCCACCACAAAAAAAAACACATACAAAGATTAATGGGATTCGCAAATCTTTATAGAAAATTTATAAAAGATTTCCAACAACTAACAAAACCCTTAACTAATCTGACAAAAGCCAATGTTAAATTCCTCTGGACAAAAGAAACTCAACTAGTTTTCGACCCTGAAAACTAGATTCACTACTGCTCCAATACTCGCTTTCCCAAACCCCTCACTCCAATACGTTTTAGAAGTTGATGCCTCAGACTTCGCAATTGGAGCAGTCTTGTCACCAAGACAAACGTTGAAAAACCCTCTACATCCAGTTGCCTTCTTCTCCCGGGTAATGAAAACATCTGAATTGAACTATGCTATAGGAGAGGAGTTGCTAGCCATCAAATCTTCCCTAGAACATTGGCAGCATCTCCTAGAAGGAACTCCCACACCGATATTGATATACACTGACCACAGGAATCTCCAGTACCTAAAGACCAACCAAAATTTTACGGTTTGACAAGCTAGATGGAACTTATATTTCACCTGATTTAACTATATAATCACTTACAGACCATCCACAAAGAATGGGAAAGCGGATGCTTTATCAAGAATTCACGAGAAACCATCAGTTCCTATCTATCAGGAAACAATCATACTTTTGGATCACATTATAGGATTAACTCAAGATATGTCCGCGTTATTTGTCAAAACAACGGGTTGACGGATCTATACCTAGGTCGAAATAACATCTTGGAAAAGATAACCTATATTATAATGACAAATCAATCTACGTACCACCCTCTCTGAGAGAGATGATTCTACAAACTCATCATGATAATCCTTTAGCTGGACATCTTGGGTGCCAAAAAAACCATCGATTTGATAAAGAGATACTTCTGGTGGCCCGAATTAATCAAGGATACAGAGGATTTTGTAAGGACCTGTAAGACTTGTACAGTTTCTAAATACAGAACTAACCGTCCTTATGGTCAACTTCTACCATTACCTGTTCCTGAAAAACCTTGGACCGATATAGTATTGGACTACAGGGAGTGCAGAATTATTAGGCAAATGAGTATTTTGACCACATCATCCTCTTTATGCATGTTGTCTTACCCCAAGCTGTATAGGCTCGAAAGCCTACTACCAATTAAGCATATTAGGTGATGTGCATCTCTGTAATGAGAAGGGGTGTGGTCTAATGACATCAACACCCTATATCAGGTGTGCATAATTATTAGGCAACTTCCTTTCCTTTGGCAAAATGGGTCAAAAGAAGGACTTGACAGGCTCAGAAAAGTCAAAAATAGTGAGATATCTTGCAGAGGGATGCAGCACTCTTAAAATTGCAAAGCTTCTGAAGCGTGATCATCGAACAATCAAGCGTTTCATTCAAAATAGTCAACAGGGTCGCAAGAAGCGTGTGGAAAAACCAAGGCGCAAAATAACTGCCCATGAACTGAGAAAAGTCAAGCGTGCAGCTGCCAAGATGCCACTTGCCACCAGTTTGGCCATATTTCAGAGCTGCAACATCACTGGAGTGCCCAAAAGCACAAGGTGTGCAATACTCAGAGACATGGCCATGGTAAGAAAGGCTGAAAGATGACCACCACTGAACAAGACACACAAGCTGAAACGTCAAGACTGGGCCAAGAAATATCTCAAGACTGATTTTTCTAAGGTTTTATGGACTGATGAAATGAGAGTGAGTCTTGATGGGCCAGATGGATGGGCCCGTGGCTGGATTGGTAAAGGGCAGAGAGCTCCAGTCCGACTCAGACGCCAGCAAGGTGGAGGTGGAGTACTGGTTTGGGCTGGTATCATCAAAGATGAGCTTGTGGGGCCTTTTCGGGTTGAGGATGGAGTCAAGCTCAACTCCCAGTCCTACTGCCAGTTTCTGGAAGACACCTTCTTCAAGCAGTGGTACAGGAAGAAGTCTGCATCCTTCAAGAAAAACATGATTTTCATGCAGGACAATGCTCCATCACACGCGTCCAAGTACTCCACAGCGTGGCTGGCAAGAAAGGGTATAAAAGAAGAAAATCTAATGACATGGCCTCCTTGTTCACCTGATCTGAACCCCATTGAGAACCTGTGGTCCATCATCAAATGTGAGATTTACAAGGAGGGAAAACAGTACACCTCTCTGAACAGTGTCTGGGAGGCTGTGGTTGCTGCTGCACGCAATGTTGATGGTGAACAGATCAAAACACTGACAGAATCCATGTATGGCAGGCTTTTGAGTGTCCTTGCAAAGAAAGGTGGCTATATTGGTCACTGATTTGTTTTTGTTTTGTTTTTGAATGTCAGAAATGTATATTTGTGAATGTTGAGATGTTATATTGGTTTCACTGGTAAAAATAAATAATTGAAATGGGTATATATTTGTTTTTTGTTAAGTTGCCTAATAATTATGCACAGTAATAGTCACCTGCACACACAGATATCCCCCTAAACTAGCTATAACTAAAAACAAACTAAAAACTACTTCCAAAACTATTCAGCTTTGATATTAATGAGTTTTTTGGGTTCATTGAGAACATGGTTGTTGTTCAATAATAAAATTAATCCTCAAAAATACAACTTGCCTAATAATTCTGCACTCCCTGTATATAATAGAACTGCCGAAATCATCAAACAATACTACCATTCTAGTAGTTACAGATTTATTTAGTAAAATGGTACATTTAATTCCCACAACTAAATTACCTACTGCCTCAGAAACTGTCCAGCTATTAATTCAACATGTTATAAAGCTTCATGGACTTCCACATTCCATTACCTCTGACCGAGGATCACAATTTACCAGTAAATTCTGGTCCGAACTGTGTAAAACCTTAAAGATACAAATCAGGCTCAGCACCTCATTTCATCCAATGGCTCGAACAGTATCTCTGCTGTTTCATCAATGCCAAACAGGACAACTGGACCACCCTCTTGCCCTATGCCGAGTTCGCCTATAGTAATGCGATCCACTCAACTACCAAATTCACACCCTTCTATATAAATTATGGATACCATCCTACATTCCTGTTAGATTCAAAAATAGATAGTGTGTGTCCAGTTGTCAATGATCTAATCAATTCCATTTCAGAAACGTTCATTTTAGTGCATGAAAACAGAGCGGGCAAAACAATTCCAGAAAACTTATTATGATAAAAAAAGAACGAAACCTCCAGTATATTCAATCGGAGACAAGGTTTGGCTTTCCTCTTGACACCTCAGGATAAATCACCCTTCTTGCAAGCTCTCCTCTTTATACGTAGGACCGTTCAAAATAAAAGCAATAGTTAAAAGAAATGACGTGACTCTAAACTTACCATGAAGCATGAAAGTACATCCCACATTTTATGTCTCCTTGCTAAAACCGTTTTGCATTACCCGTGATCTACACACTGCAGACTCCATTGATCTCTCTAACTTGGATGAGGAATATGAAATACATTCCATATTTGACTCTAGACTCCACAGGGGTCAATTACAATATCTCATACATTGGAAAGGTTTTCTGGCCGAGGATGATTCATGGGAGCCCACTGGTAATCTTACTGCTCCTAGATTGGTCTCCCAATTCCACAGACAACATCCCGACAGACCTCGACATTGATCCTCGGAGATGATACTGGAGGAAGGCATTCTGTCATATCCTTAGTGTTCACCTAGCTACTTATAGAGATAAACACCTATATGCCTTTAAGGGGAGGTACCTTTATCCAGCTCACTAGTATATAGGCTCAAATCATCTATCATTCAGCGCTTGGTATTTTTTGTACTCACTGAGTATACTTTCCTGAGCCTTCATATGTTATCACTTACTGGCAAGCTGCCATTTCAAACTTCGTACCTTTCAAGGACTCTCAAGCTCTTCCGTAATCTCTGAGCCTGTAGCTGCAATCCGGATCAGTCGTGGTGACGTCACACGCCGACATCCACACGCTGAGACGCACACGCTGTCACCGAACAGCAAGACAGAAGACCAGTGAGTTCGCAAGTATCAACAGCTCATCCTGCTCTCTGCATGGAGGTATGTTAATGAACTTTTGTATCCTAACTATATATAGGATAACCTTTATCCTGGAAGATTAACTTTGACTCTGTAGGCAATACCGCCAAGGATCATTCAGCTCCAACTACGGCTGGACTCTGAAATATCCCTGTCAGCTAAGTAAGCATATTTCAGTTATCTTAACCTCTTTTGTTTCTGTGTTGTATTCTAAAAGGTGTTATTCTACTAAACCTCTGCTGTATAACAAGCTGCCATCCTAAGCAGCCATAGAGGTTCTGGTTATATTGACACCCATAATAAGGAAGTGTTTCTGCCTTTAGGTTAATTAATTTATTAACACTTTTAATCTTGAAGCAGTAACGCTACCACAAGTTAACATGTTATTGATTAAAACTGTGGCAATTACACCTTAACACCTGTTTACGATTGAGGTTCTCATTTCTGATAGAGAAACCATCTGTTTGTTTCAGGGACTACAAAACCAAATAAAATTTGAAGTTCCACTTTCATGACATTGCCACCCTTCCCTATAGCCCAGATGTGCAGAATATGAGATATGGTGGTCACATGCAAGGAGTGACCGGTAACTGCCAGAAATTCCTGTAGCTCCTTCAGTGTTGCTGTTGGCCTCTAGTTCTCCTCTTCCTGTCATCGACTTTGGAGGGGTGTCCTGATCTTTGCAGTGTCTCTGTGGTACCATACATGTGCAGTGGGGAGAAAAACATACAGTGTAATAACAGGCTACCACTGCCACATTACTGTAAATAAAACAGACGGCAGCACATATTAAGGATGTTACAAACTCCAGTGTGGTAAGCTGTCAATAGCAAGACTCTCACAATGAGCACAAATGTCTGCAGATAACATTTTTATGAATACATTTAGATTGATATATGGCATGTGGATAATTAATGCCTGTCTTCTATAGTGGCACTTTTTAAAACTTTTATAATCTAAATTTTTAAACAGGTACAAATATAATTACAAATGCATGTATGTTTAATATTAAATAATTAAGATATATATATATATATATATATATATATATATATATATATATATATATATATATATATATATATATATATATATCAAATGAATAAAGTTGAATAGGTCATGATTCAGAAAGAGCAGGTGATTTTAAGAGCCATTTTAATTTTCTTCTATGATCAAATGTATCTAATTCTCTTGGTATTCTTTGCTGAAAAATATTTCTAGTCAGTCTCAGGAGCATAATGCACTACCGGGATCTAGTTGAAGACTGGTGGCTACACACATATACCTATTGTCATTGGCTCACCAGGTGTCTTTACCAAACTCCCAGCAGCGCATTGCTGCTACAGAGATTACTTTGAGGGGTTAAATAAACAGGGGTCAATGGCAATCCTTTAGAGAAGTTTATCTAATGATTTTTCTACAAAATGTTCCATTAAATTATATGGGAATTTTTGTAGATTAATAATTTGATAAGCTTTGTGATTGGCACCATAATTATGTTTAAGCAATGGTTTAATAATAAAATGCTCTAATACATTAAAGGCCAGATTACAAGTGTAGTGCTAAATATTGCTTCCATGAACATGATATTTGCGCCCTCCACTGTGTAATACCAGTGCATGCTAATGTGCACTGGTATTACAAGTTAACAGTAACTCTAATGTAAGCTTGTTGTTCGCATTGCTTGGAAGCATTGCGCTCATGAGAGATCGCTTCAATAGGCTCCAACGGGAGCCTCATTCTGATGCCATCATAGACGTCATCAGAACCTGAAAATGAAAGGGTAAGTAGGGCAGAGATTGCAGCAATTTTTTTAATATATATATATATATATATATATATATATATATATACTATATACACATATTAACACATACATATATATGTATATACATATATATTTACTGGGAACACACAGTACCATAGACCGCAATGTAAACGGTACTTTTTTTAGTGCTGTTTTTTTCTCAGTGCCGTTTTTTTTCTAACAACCCACTGCCACCAACTTTAGACCCCAAAAATTGCCTAGTGCAGTTTTTTTTTTTTTAAATGCTAAGATTTTTTAAATAAAATACTATAATGCCCTCTATTTTGAGGGCATTTGGGGCACTTTAAAAAAATTAACCAGAGATCAGATCTCAGGTTAATTTTCTGAGGGATAATTGCTACCGTGAGCATGTGGTAGCAATAACCAGCCATTTGTAATGGCTGGTTAATTATTTCACACCCATAAATGGGCAAATAGGCCCTGTTGCGGGTGTGCAACAATTTTAGCCCTCCACTTGTAATCTAGTCCTAAAGGATTTTCTTTTGGCACTTCTATGTCACTTTAATTGCTACTAGATACAACCAGGAACAATTTAAGGCAAAAGTATGATCTATTCCATGTGTACTAACTAATAAATTAAACCAACTTTTACTACTTATTTTCTCCCCCCCCCACACCCTTACCACACCTGGAAAACAGTATTTATCAGAAGTTGAGAGTCCAAACAAAGATAACTACTGTACTTTATTGCTGTACGCTACGTTTAGTGGTCGACATAGGCGATACCTCCAGCCCACTGTCGTCTACATACTTGTTCTATACTTTTATCCAAAACATTTATAAAACACATATTTAGCTCATCATGTATCTCCCTGATACTTGAGGAAAAATGCTACCAATCTTAATCATAAATTCTAATCCTAAAAACAAATGGCATTATCTGCTAATATATAATCTATGTTGACGGTTTGCATATTGCCACTGGCATCTGTAGTACAGTATTATTGTTTAGGACACCACTACAGCTCCCTATGTTTAGCTACTATATCATTTGTATCTTCATTTTGTTACATATATTTTTGTGGTTCACTCTCTTTAATGGGGGCCGATTTACTATGCCCCGAATGGGGCCAACTTGCCTTGTTTCCGCGCAAGCCTTCAGGCTCGCCGGAAACAGGAGTTAAGAAGCAGCGGTCTTAAGACTGCTGCTCCTTAACTGGTTCTGCCGCCTCTGAGCGGCGTACAGCAATCAACCTGATCGAATACGATCGGGTTAATTGACACCCCCTGCTATTGGCCGATTGTAGGGGGCAGCATTGCAATAGCAGTTCACTAGAACTGCTTGTGCAATGCTGAAGGCCGACAGCATATGCTGCAGCGTATCATGTCCGCTAGACTTTGTTAAATTGGCCACATGGACTTAACAAGTTGTGCATTTCTAATTACTAAAGTCCATTTTGAATAATCTCGTCATCATATACTACAGGACTAATTCTCCCTAAGGGAGATACCATTGGACTCAAAAACTTAATAACTGATATCTAGTTCAACCTGACGAATGAGTGTCCCTATAGTTATACATATAATGACGTTTTTATTTTCTCTTTATTAGAAGATGTTGTATTATCCTTTATTCAATAAAAATTATTAAAAAAAAAAAAAGAAATCAACTTTCACTTATTCTGCTTTTGCATCAAGTTAAGGAGTTTAATTCATACATCAATTATCTGTCTATAAAATAATTGCCTCTCCCAAAATATTTCACCTGTTTTAGGCAGCAATCTATAGTAATGTGTTACCTTTCAATTGTAATAAATGCACAAGAAATACTATTGCCAATGGTAACCTTTACAATGGATACAGTGAAATGTGAATGTTTATGCAAGATTGCTTCTTTACAGGGCCAGCTCAAGATATTGTGCTGCTAGGGTCCGAGAATGAAATGATGCCCCCCCCAATAGTATCATTACTGATTAGCATATCAACCTACTAGTCTGGCAATTGACCTTACTAAGCCAACCTGCATACCTGCATGCAACCAATGCTTATGCACAATTGTGAAATAAGTGGGAGAGAAGTTAGGGAACAGATCAGGTTGATTGACACCCCCTGCTGGTGGTCGCGATTCTGCAGGGGGCGGCGTTGCACCAGCAGCTATTGTGAGCTGCTGGTGCAATGCTGAATACAGAGAGCGTATTGATCTCTGTATTCAGCGAGGTCTGGCGGACCTGATCCGCACTGTCAGATCAGGTCCGCCAGACTTTGATAAATAGAGGCCTTTGTGTTCTCCTGCAAGTGATCCACCAAGTACATCATGAGACAACATGTGCATACACATCTACCATTTGCACTTGGCATTTTCCACAAATATTCTTCAAATATGGAAGCAGAAAAGCATTTAAAATTTAATTTTTATTATATCTGCTTTAAATAGTGATATAGCAGTAATAAACAAATTCAGTACTGTGCAAACCTGAACACAATATTACATTTAAGCCTTTGTAGTCGTCAGAGATCATTTTAGTACACACTATTGTGTAAATGTAAACCCTCTATTTACTCTAATTGTAATGCAGTAAACTTCAGAGTTCCTGGTCTGGTATTAAAGGGACATAAAACACATTCAATTAACTTTTTTCAAATTAGTAATCTTTGTTGAAGGAGCCGCTGTGCATTACTTGGAGTAAGCTGAACACATTCATTGAGCCAATGAAAGAGGCATAAACATGCAGCCACCAATCATTAACCAGCTCCCAGTAGTGCATTACTGCTTATGAGCCTACTTAGGTATGCTTTTCAACAAGAGCTATGAAGACAATAAAGCAAATTAGATAACAGAAGTAATTTGGAAAGTTGTTTAAAATCCCATGCTCTATCTGAATCAAGTTTTATTTTGACTTTACTGAGCCTTAGAATTGCAATCAGGCTGGAAAGGTTTGTATAAAAGGTGGGGATACAATACACACAGTATAGATATAATAACGTAAAATAACTTTAATCTGTCAGAAATGACTGGACGTTGGAACTTATTTGTCGGTTTTCCAATAGATGCAGGTCGGTATTTGGGCCTCGGTTATCTAGGTATGTGGTAAGGAAAACAGATATTTATGGTATCAGTATATCTTGGAAATCAGCTTGTTTTTATGATGCATTTTTATTATCATGTTCTCCAAGGAGATGAATGTTGTATAATAGGTCTAAAGGTGACAGAAAAGGGTTAATCACTGTATGCTTTTCCATGGTTCAGACAGAGTGAAACATTAACTGTTGAGAACATGTGTGTGAAACTATATGAGACAAAAATAATCTAAAATTGGGGAGTTTGGGGGAAGAAGATCTGTCAGCACAAGCACTAAATACCCCAATGCATAGATGGCTACTGATATTTCACAGATTATACTAAAAACTGGCAAAGCACAAGCTGGTGAACTTTAATATGTACAATGGGGTGAGGTCTAGCACAGACATCTACTTAAAACAAGAGGTAAGTGCACAAGCAAAAGTGCTCTGGCTTTATGTAATTGTATTTATGGTGGCAATGCACCAACCAAAAGCCAAATGTGCGTGGACTCAAAATGAAGGTTGGGAGTGTACAGCCATAAAGTAAAGCTAAAAGGCTCACAGGCTCAAGGCTAATTGCTGCAATTATAATAAAGCACAAGTGCACTGTCTTAAAGCTAAAGACTGGCAATAGCGTACACATTGAAGATGAACAAATGTACAAATGTATCTGAAAACTGGCAGGTATACAAAGAGTGAAACTAAAGAATGAATGCAGTGTATAGACTGAAGCTGAAGGCCCAAGACCATATGCTGAAAATGAATACTGACAAAAGTTATTTTTATTTCTGCACACATAATTCTCACAATAAACTACTCTAAATCTATAGATCAGTTTATTTTCTGCTAAATCACCTGCACCGAGTTAGTAATACTTAACAGTTTAGTAACAGAAAAAGATAATACAGTTTACATTCCTTATGCCCTCTGGTGAAGACTTGGTATGACCTTGTGAACTTCAGCCAATCAGTTGCATACAGCACTATGCTCACAGCCTGCAGATGACAGACTGATCCACAACACAGTAAGCATGCTGTACCTGGGGGCAAGTTAGATTTATAATCTTATCTTATTCCTCTAGGTCTCAGAATCCCTCTTCTTATCTCTATTATATTTTTACAGTACAGATTAAAGGAAGGGGCCAAGAATGTATCTATTTTTCTGATAGTGTGTGTTTAGACTGAGGATTATCTAAAAAAGCGTAATAAAAAAAAGTCTTGATATTAGTTATGGTGTGTAAAAAATAAGGAAAAAACATCTATTGTGAAGAACATTATAAAAAAAAGATTAGTGTGTGTATAAACAACAGGGATCTGTACCCAATAGATCTTTAAATTAAATAGCACAAATTCTGAAAAAATCTAGTGAGGGTGGATTGCTCCTGTGTTACTGTCATCATGGTGGATGGTTTTAAATAAACATGTGCATCAGACAATATTTTGGTTTGGTCAAATTTTTAATCCATTCATGTTGTCTGACTTTTATTAGACATTTCATCATTTGTTCCGGACAAATTTCATTAACAAACATTTGTTTATTAGTTAAATTTGTCCAAACAGATTAAATGCCTTAAAAATAAAAAAATAAAAAATCCTTCTACACTACTATACCCCTAAACCAGAACAACTACATTGCAAAAAACTTGCAACACTATATTAACCCCTAAGATGCTACAATCCCTATTGCAATAAACCTCTTACACTACTTAACCCCTAAACTGATATAAACCCCTACACTACTTAACCCCTTAACCGCCACAGCCCATCACAAAAACACGCTACACTATATTAACCCTTAAACCACCACAACCTGATCTCAGAAACCCACTCCACTATATTAACCCTAATGTACCACAACCCCTATTGCATGAACCACCTATACTACTTAACTGGTGGTTTATGGGTTAATACAGTGTAGGGGGTAATTGTGATGGGGGTTGTGGGGTTTTAGTGGCTAATAGTATAGGGGGTTATTGCAATGGGGATATAGTGGTTTAGGGGTTAATATAGTCTAGCTGGTTTTTGTGATGGGATTGTGGTGGTTTAGGGGTTAAGCAGAGTATTTGTTTATTGTGATGGGGTTGTGGTGGTTTTGGAGTTAATATACTGTAGATGATTTTTGCAGTGGGCGTTGTGCTGGTTTAGTGGTTACTAGGGTAGGGCAGTGTAGGTTATAGCCTTTTTTGTTAATACATTTATTTGTTATTCTTTAAATTTGTGCAGGCTGTCATTCGTTCATTTGGTTCTGTCCCAAATTAACAAATAAGGAAATATTTAAACAAAAGCAGATTAAATGCACATAGTTTTAAATGTGGTCAGAGTGGGACTCCACATTAAGCTCACATATATATATATATATATATATATATATATATATATATATATATATATATATATATATATATATATATATATACTGTATATATATATATATATATATATATATATATATAGTATAAAGATAGATAGATAGATAGATAGATAGATAGATATCCCCAAGAAAATAAGAAACTGTGTGATTATTTTCTAAATAAAAATTACAGAAAATGCCAATTGGGAATTACATTATACAACAACAGTTTGAAACATTGTTATTGAAAAAAATATGTTAGAAGAACAACAGGGAAGTCTATTTCAATCTCAGACTAGAGTAGATACACATCCCATGCCAATAGCAAAGCACACCATATATCTGTTCCATCATTCCAATCAGCTTGCCCTACTGGTACATAAAGTTCTATCTCGTGGGAAACGTTTGAATAGCAGCTTATCTTGTTAAATTATCTACACAGAAGACACTATTATATGAAATGGAAAGACATAGGTAAAATACATTTCAAATTTCCCTTCTGCCTCTCTTATAATTTATCAAGGTTTACTCCAGACCTTTCCTTGCAGTCCTCAGGAACCTTCACCTTGTTTTCTTTTTACCTTTCTCCTTTACCCATCCATCTTTGAGAAAAACAAGAAAGAAAAACAGCTATCCCTTTCGAAACCTGCCACCATTTGTTTATCCAAATATCCTTTAGAAGATCATAATTCCTCTGTATGAGCCAGGTAAGAAATAATGGCAAAACATCACCCTTAATCCTATACCTACTCTTTAAAACGTAACTACGATTTCTCTTAAAAAAAAAAAAATATATGACAAGATGATTCCACACTCTTCCTCTCATCAAAATTCTTGTTAGGAATTATTTTATTCAGAAAGATGGTATGAACTGGACTAAAAAACAAAAGTCTTGCCCCTTAATTTTCCTTAGAGTACATAACATCTTACCAGCAGCATATTGTGAGCTAGTCTCTGAAAATGTTTCAGAAAAGACCTCTTGTATAATCTCTAAAATACTTTTCCTTCAGCAGTCAGAAGGTGATTTCCTCTTAGACATTGACATAAGAATCTTCAAAACCTTACTAACATGGAGAGAAATCACACAAAATCTTTGGGATTTTTGTTAGACCTTGTATTGTAATGTAGGAGTCTCTGTTTCACAAAAAGAACACTACAGAGCAACATAAACATTTCTCAAGATAAAATTTGTGTTTCTAAAAATTTTTAAGGGCCTCGCCGTATCAACTAGACTTCTTAGATCAACTCACCTGAGTACACAATGGATCCATATAAGTCATCATTTCTATAAACGTTTCTGTCTGTTAAGGGATAATCCAGCTAAACACATTTCTGAATCTTAATCTTCATCAATGATCAGGTGTAAATCCTAAAATACAACAGTTCCATCAGTACTGCAGCATTTCAGAATAGTAGAGAAACGTGCTCTTTTTTACAAATGAAGATATTATGGGAAGACTTTCTTTTACTCCTAAAGTACATTGTGCACAAAACTGACTCAGAGGCCCCTATTTAAGAAAGTCTGGCGGACCTGATCCGACAGTGCGGATCAGGTCCGCCAGACCTCGCTGATTACAGCGAGCAATACGCTTGCCGTATTCAGCATTGCAACGCCGCCCCCTGCAGACTAGCCAATGGGCTGCCAGCAGGGGGATGTCAATCAACCCGATCGTACTCGATCGGGTTGATTTCCGGCGATGTCTGCTCAGAGCAGGTGGACAGGTTATGGAGCAGCGGTCTTTGTGACCGCTGCTTCATAACTGCTGTTTCTGGCAAGTCTGCAGGCTCGCCAGAAACACGGGGCATCAAGCTCCATTCGGAGCTTGATAGATAGGCCCCAGAATCTTCTTGTTTTCACAAAATGTTGCAAAATTATTTATGAACTTGTTTCCTATTTGTATGTCCACCACAAATTATCAGGACAGGAGTGTTGGTTTGTGATGATTTGTGATTGTATGTATGTACATACCATTACAGGCATTTTCCTATCTTTATCAGCACAGGCCACAAACCTCATTCTTGTTAGTTACTTCACTGTTATTGCTTTTTTTAAAGTTTGTATGATAACAAAGCTTTAGAGGGACACTGAACCCCAATTTTTTTCTTTCATGATTCAGATAGGGCATGCAATTTTAAGCAACTTTCTAATTTACTCCTATTATTAAGACTTTTTTTCGTTCTCTTGCTATCTTTATTTGAAAAAGGCATCTAAGCTTTTATTTTTGGTTCAGGACTCTAGACAGCACTTTTTTATTGGTGGATGAATTTAGCCACCAGTCAGCAAGGACAACCCAGGTTGTTCACCAAAAATGGGCCGGCATCTTAACTTTGATTTTGATAATAGGAATTTGATAATAGGAGTAAATTAGAAAGTTGCTTAAAATTTCATGCTCTGTCTGAATCACGAAAGAGAAAACATTTGGGTTCAGTGTCCCTTTAACTGTGCTAACTCATACATTCCTCTGGAGAGAAGTTCTGAATGCAAAATATGATTTTGGGATCTCCAAAACACATATAATCCTTATGTTCTGAAATGAATCAATACAACCTTTTTTACAATGCTACACAAATTGAACAATGGCACTACTCGGGCTTTTCCTATATCATAAATATATATATATATATAACGGTGGGGAATAGTAATTAATGATTGCCAATGTACAAACAGGAAATGGTGCTCATGCATAAATAATAGTGTTAATCCCACCACTTAGTCAGGGCCCAGAGTGCTCTTCATGCATACTTTTGGAATATGGTTGTTCTCTTATAACCATTTTTCCTTTGCGGTTGTAACCTTTTTTACAATGTCTTTTAATTAACAACTGAAGATTATGTGCAATACTAGGTATTTCTGCTGTTATTTCTAAAAGCTTTATACTGGCCCTTGTTGAGAATAGGAATGTGATCTTAAGCTTAAAATGGAAGGATCTCAGGCTAAGTTGGTGGGTCCTGGGTTTCAAAGAAAAATGGCCAAATAAAACCTACATAGGTAGACAGTTTTTATTCTTGTTATAACTTAGCAGCACATGATATTATTCTAAATCCTGCATAGAAAAATTGGCATAAAATGCATAATTGTTCAAAATGATTTCTTATTACATACAGTATGTCACAAATTGATATTGTCAATTAAATTAAAAAATTGCAAAGGAATTATGAAGTCAACATCAATATTGAATTAATCTGCTGTCATGTTTTATAGTGTAAAATGTTCTTCTGTGAAGGTCTCTGGAAATTCCTTTAAAGTTTAAACGATGCTGGAAAAGCTTGCAATATGCTGGAATTTATTTTCTTTATGCTTTAGCTAGATTTTCCTTTTGCCTTATTTACTATTCAAATTGCATCTCTTCAACTGGATTTGATTAGCATTGAAAAATAATTTTAAAAGTACATAGAATGATTTTGTGCACCAAACAGAAACATCTATATCTCTACCAATTTTATTTTTTCTTAAATTAAAAGGCTGCATCCTCCCATTTACCAATTTTATAAGTAGATTCCTTTTCTTTTAGATATTGTGACTTCCTTTTGTGATATTTATTTTATTTTTTTACTCACAGTTATAGCTTACATATCATGCACCATAGAGGGATAAAGAATATGCTGCTTTTTATTCAATTTCAGTCTTCTTTCAACATTTCAAGCCATGACAAAGCATTGTTTGTAAAAGACAAAAATATTGCAACTGCAAAGGTTAGTGATCAAGACTTACTATAAGGATGAAACTGTAAGATGCATGACAAGAATATAGCTATTGACCTACTTATAAAAACGCTGGAAATCATTTGAGATAAAACAAAAAAAAAAGTTGATTAGGAACCTAAATCTTCATGTGATAGTTTCATCCAGCAGGTCACAGTATTATTAAATATAAATATTAAAGGCTAGATTCCAAAGTGAGGCGGAAACAATTTCACGCTGATATTACAAGTGGAGCGAAAAAACTATTTCGCTAGTGCAATCTGGATTTACGCAAGAATCCTTACCGCAATTTTAGAGCTGTGGTTAACAGTTTCCCTGAAAATAAAAAGTTGCACAAAACACTTAAAAAAACATTACAATGCATATTTACTCTCATGTTAACACTGTGTAATAAAAGTTTTTTTTAAAAAAAATATTGCACAAAGAAGTTATAAGGGATCTAACATATGAGATTGTGGGATTATATATATATATATAGTCCTCGTTGAAAGAAGGAACTCACTGGTCTTTAGCCCAAAATTTCTTTAATACATCAAATAGACATCAAATAAAGATCATCCATAACGTTTCAGTGTTATTACAACACCTTTGTCAAATTCTGCCAAACATCAGTGTCAGAGAATAAACATGTCCCCCAGACAGAAAAAATTATTCTGTGACACTGATGTTTGGCAGCATTTGACAAAGGTGTTGTAATAACACCGAAACGTTATGGATGATCTTTATTTGAAGTCTATTTGATGTATTAAAGAAATTTTGGGCTAAAGACCAGTGAGTGCCTTCTTTCAACGAGGACTGCATATGCTATTTTGAAGTGCACCCTGGCGGCTGTGGTATTGTAAGACTGTGCTTATCTCTTCTGGAAAGCTTTATATATATATATATATATATATATATATATATATATATATATATATATATAGATATATATATATATACTGTATATATATATACTGTATATATATATATATATATATATATATACTGTATATATATATATATATATATATATACTGTATATATATATATATATATATATATATATATATATATATATATGTTTAACTATGTATTGCTAGTAAATATTTCACATTCCAATGTTCTGCATATAGCAGAATATGTTTTAAGTATTTATAATAAGATATTCCTATATATATATACTGTATATATATATATACATACAAGAGCAGCTAAGAATTGTC